>NC_054376.1:107253801-107561301 GCF_017654675.1 Xenopus laevis
CAGAGAGAGATCGCTAGCAAGGGGTTTTTTAAAATAAAGTTGAATCCTTTAAGAGTCAAGTGTCAGGAATCATGTCATCTTCACTGGAGTGTGGAAGGCTTCCCAACCTGGGAGGAAGCGGAGATCTAGACCTAGATTTGGCCTGCACTTGAGAAGTTTTGCATCGATTATGAGTCTAGATTGTCGAGATGTATCATATCTTTTCCATCTTTGATCCTTGGGGGGAGAGCCAAGTTTCGATTTGGATGTTGCAACTGAAGCAAGATTTCCACTCTTATTCTTTTCTAGATGTGAAGTAAATGTATGTGCCTCACCAGGATCATTGAAAACTCTTACTCCAGAAGGCAAAAAGATCTTTAGTTTAGCAGGATACAACAAGGAAAATTGATATGTAGGTTAGCCAGAGATTGGCAAGATTTAGAAAATTCCTTTCATTTTTGGGACAAAAGCAGTGAGTAGTCCTGAAATATCAAGATTTTATTCCCTTCCACATCAAGTGCTCTCAATTTTTGTAGGCTTTAAATAGTCTATTTTTGTCTGAATAGTCCAGGTATTTGACAATTACAGCTCTTGGTCTCATGGGTTGGAAATCCTTAAGGGGTCCAATCCGGTGGTTTCTCTCTATTTTGAAGCTTTGGCATTCTTGAGGGAGACCACGTTTGAGGGGATTTGTTTTAGAAATCAAGGTGTTTAATGAGTCATTTTGAAAAGATTCAGGTATGTTTATGAATCTGAGATTGTTTCTCCTAGATCTATTTTCCAGGTCAACCACTTTCATCTTAAGTTCTTGAGTTTGTTTCTCTAAAGAGTCCAACCTGGATGAAGAATCAATCATATCGTCTTGTATTTGAGAAACCACCTCCTCGATGTCTCCAAATCGTTTATCATGTGTAGAGAGTTTCTCTGAGATGTTATTTATTTTGATCTGTAGTTTGTCGATGGCTTTGCCAATTGTAGACTCAATGACTGGATTAATGAGTCTGGCTACTTCAGCCGCAATAAGAGAGTAGTCATCAGATAAAGATGATTTAAATGAAGCAGATTTGTGAGGGATTCTACAATGACAGAAGCACCTTGCATATATCAGCCCCTTTGGAAAATGAACCGTCACACTTAGATGATATGGCCAGATAAAGGGAGTCAAGCTGCTCTTTGAGCTATAATGAATATGAATGCTTGGTTACTAAAATGGCAGGTGCTGAGGTAAATATTTCAGGTACCACAGCAGAGTCTTTGTGGGGCCGGGCAAATTTACTACCCACTTCGGAGTTCAGTAAGAACACCCTCTGTGACAGCCATCACAGAAATCTCAATCCGAGAGGCTTGTTTCTTTTAGCCGAACTGCTCCCCCAGTAGCGAGACCAAATAATGTCCCGCAGGCACGGTTACTAAAATGGCAGGTGCTGAGGTGAATTTATAGAAAGCCGCAGCTTACTCCGTGCGTGTCAGCGCACCAGCAAGACAGTCTCTACCCAGATCAATCAGCCAGTCCACGATCCGGTAAGGACAAATTTGGGGAGGGAAACAGAAATGATATGCAGATTCATGTACCCTGGCATAGCGGGAGCCCTAACTCTGCGCCTCCATCCTTGCGGCGCCAAACGGAAGTCCGCGCCGTAAATGCATCATCTTTTTTGCCGAATTGCCGTCACTTTTTATCCGGTATTAGCCGTCACTTTTTTTAACCGGAATTGCCGTCACTTTTTAACGACGTAAGGTGCCGTCACTTGTTTTATGCCCATAAATGCCTGTCACTTTTTATTCCGGTATTGGCATCACTTTTGCCGGAATTGCCGTCATTTTTCTTGCCGTAGGCCGGCACTTTAGCCGAATTGCATTCACTTTTTTAGCCGCAAGTGCCGTCACGTTTTATCCGGTATTGCCGTACGGTTTTTTGCCGGAATTGCGGTATGCTGTAACGGTTTTTGCCGGAATTGCTGTCACTTTTTTAGTCCCCGGAAGTGGTGCACTTTTTAACCGGAAGTGGTGTCACCTTTTTGCCGGAAATGCCGTCACTTTTTGCCGGAATCCCCGTCACTTTTTGGACGGAATTCCCGTCACTTTTTATCCGGTATTGCCATCACTTTTTAGCCAGAAGTGCCGGCACCGTTTAGCCATAATTGCCGTCACGGTTTTGCCAGAATTGCCGTCACTTTTTAGCCGGAAGTGGTGTCACGTTTTAGCCGGAAGTGGTGTCACCTTTTTGCCAGAATTGCCGGCACTTTTTATCCGGAATTGTTGACACTTTTTATCCGGTATTGCCATCACTTTTTAGCCGGAATTGGCGTCACTTTTTAGCCGGAATTGCCGTAACTTTTTAGTCGGAATTGCAGTCACTTTTTGCCAGAAATGCCGTCACTTTTTTGCCGGAATTGCCAACACTTTTTAGCCAGAATTGCTGTCACTTTTTAGCCAGAATTGGCATCACTTTTTAGCCGGAAGTGCCGCCACTTTTTAGCCGGAAGTGCCGTTACTTTTTTGCCGGTAGTGCCACCATTTTTTAGCCGGAAGTACTTTCACTTTTTTTCCTGGAAGTGCTGTCACTTTTTAGCCGGACATGCCCCTTAGCCTAATTGCCGTCATCTTTTTGCCGGAATTGCCGTCACTTTTTTCCTGGAATTACCGTTACTTTTTAGCGGGAAGCGCCATCACCTCTTAGTTATAATTGCCGTCATCTTTTTGCCGGAATTGCCGTCACTTTTTATCCGGCATTCTCGTCACGTTTAGCCGGAAGCGCCGTTACGTATTAGCCGGAAGCGCCGTCACTTTATGTTTAAATATTTTATTTGATTTTCACATTAAACAAATAAAATCAATAGACAGCAAATATTATGCAGAAGAAGAGAAAGAAAAAAAACGGTACAGTCGACTAAATAGTATGTTATTGTCAAAAAGTATACCATACTAGAAAATTAACAAGAACTAACAAAAATGAACTAAGCCAGTGGATGCAAATATAATAAAAGAAAAAAAGAAAAAGCTCATTAATAATCTGGAATGTCGGATAGATCTTTTACAGATGAAGAAACCGCATTATATGATCACCAGTTTTAGAGTTGCATATTTCAAAATAAGGACACCAAATCTGCCTAAAAAAATCTTTAGAATCACTTTCTTGAGATTTAATAATTAAGGCTTCTTGCCAGCTAAGCTGATTCATATAAGAAATGGTGTCCGATAACGAGGGGGGTTCCTTTTGTAGCCAAAAATTAAGTAAAGCTTTCCTGGAAGCAGCTAGAAAATAAGTAGTAAGTAATTCACTTTCATGGGAGATAAACATTAACTTAGAAATTAAAGAAAGCATAGTATTATCTAGATGCAGTACTGTAAAACCCAGAGACAATTTAATTTTTATCTTCAATCTTGAATTCAAAAAACTAGTGACTTCCTTCCAAAATATATAAATCTTTGGGCAGGACCATAAGTAATGGAAAAGTGAAACATTAGTCTCATCGCATTTAGGGCAAATGATAGGGGAGTATTAGAAATACTTTTAGAAAACATTTCCCCATAGCCTAAATGGATAAGCTTTAAAATGCTGAACTCTCCAACTCTCTGCTAGAATTAATTTATTATGATTATAAATAGATTTCACCTAGAACTCAGACCATTTGATGGAAGAATTTGATAATGGGTGTGAGTCTGTACTATAAATATTCCAACATTTTTTAGATAAAGAGCCAATAGAAATTGAACAGGGGAGTTCCATAAATTCTGCCAATTCATCTGCTAGTTTGTGGTCAGCTAAAACCAGATTTTTGTTGTTATGGAGCAGAGAAAGACCACATTGACAAGCTAAATAATAGTATCTATCATAATCATGAAGCTTATACTCTTCCTTGAGCTTTGACCAAGACATTAGGGTTTTTGTAAGTGGGTCAAAAATGTCTTTTACTAAAACGAATAAGTTTCTCTTATTCTTATAAAGATATTTGATATATTGAAAAAAAGGGCCCGTGATACCAATTTTTTTAAGGCAAATAAATAGATGTTCCCAAGTAATATTATCAAATGCCTTCTCAGCATCAATATTAAGAATAGAACTAGGGATTTTATGTTTTTTGGCAAAATATAAAGTATGGATCAAAGCCCTAATATTCTTAACTCCTGATCTATTCTTAATAAAACCATTTTGGGCCTCGGAGATTATAAAGGGAAGAATTAAAGAAATCAGCAAGGACCTTGGATAATATCTTGATATCCTGATTTAATAAGGAAATAGGCCTATAAGAGGAGGGGAGGGATACGACTTTCTCTTTTTTTGGGATGACTCTAAGATTTGATATTTCATTAGAAGGTAGACTTTTCCCCAAAAATAAAATTTCATTAAATAGGTTTGTTAAAAAAGGTGAGATTTTATCTTTCATCATTTTGTAAAAGGAAGGAGTTAATCCATCAGGGCCACCTGCTTTTGCAGTTTTCAAATTATTAAAAACATTGAACACTTCCTCTGTAGAAATTGGACTATTTAGTTTTTCCAACTGAACTGAACTGAATCTGAGGAATTTTACAATTTTCAAAGAATATTTCCATTTTCTCAGAATTTATATTTGGATTAGAGTACAAATCTTTATAATAATCTTTGAAAATGCTGACAATTTTATTTGGATCATTTGTTAACTGGTTCTGAGTATCTTTAATCCTAATAAGATTAGCCTGCTTATTTCTAGTAAGATTAAAAAGCAAATTGTTTGCTTTGTTACTTAAATTATTAATCCTAGCCTGCGAAAAAGATGTAAAAAAAAATTTGCCTCAATTTGATCCAGATCTTAAGTTCTTCTAAAATATTCTTATATTTTTGAGCATTTTCAAACAAGGGATGCTGTTTAAATCGAAGGTAAAAGTTTGTCTTTTACTCAATTCAAGAAAATTTTTGTGAACTTTTCTAAAGAAGTGAGATTTAAAAGAAGATATTTCCCCTCAAGCCACCGCCTTCCAAGTTTCCCATAATAAGGATGGGTCATTCGAGTGTATTTTGTTTTCATTAATAAATAAATCCCATCTACTATGAAGCATCTTTAAAAAGTCTGGATTATCTTTTAGCGAATCAGGAAAGGGCCAAGAGACATAGTTTCTAGGAGCAGGTGAAATGGAGACCAAAAATGAAATTGGTGCATGGTCTGAGATATTAATATTTCCTATAGTTGCTTCAATAGTTCTATGTATCAGATTATTGGAAATTAGAAAATAATCAATTCTTGTACCTATATGATGAACAGATGAGAAAAAGGTCAAATTGTTTTCAGCGGGGTGAAAAAGCCTCCAAATATCATTAAGGTTGGTGTCTCTGCAATAGTTATGTAGGAGATTCGATTTCTTATCAGGATTATTTAATTTCCAATCAGATCTATCTAAAGAACTAAGAAAGGGCTCATTCAAGTCCCCTGCCAGAATTATATTATTAGCAGGAAGCAAAGAAATTTGTTTTTTAAGCCAATTAAAATAATCAGATTTAGAACTATTTGGAGCATACACGGAACACAAGTGCCACACAACATCATTAATGAGTACAGTAGTAATCAGTAATAGCATAAGGAACTAAAGTCAATGATTTTTTAACTGAATAACAAAACAGAAATATCGAGTAATAGGACACTTCCTTTTTTCCCTAAGGATGGAAAAACTAAAAACTCTCTCTCTATGAGATGAGTTGAACAGAGAGGATAACGCCCGCTACAGGGTTTTTTTTTAAATAAAAAGTTGAATCCCTTTAAGAGTCAAGTGTCAGGAATCATGTCATCTTCACTGGAGTGTGGAAGGCTTCCCAACCTGGGAGGAAGCGGAGATCTAGACCTAGATTTGGCCTGCACTTGAGAAGTTTTGCATCGATTATAAATCTAGATTGTCGAGATGTATCATATCTTTTCCATCTTTGATCCTTTGGGGGAGAAGCAAGAATTCCACTCTTATTCTTTTCTAGATGTGAAGTAAATGTATGTGCCTCACCAGGATCATTGAAAACTCTTACTCCAGAAGGCAAAAAGATCTTTAGTTTAGCAGGATACAACAATGAAAATTGATATGTAGGTTAGCCAGAGATTGGCAAGATTTAGAAAATTCCTTTCATTTTTGGGACAAAAGCAGTGAGTAGTCCTGAAATATCAAGATTTTATTCCCTTCCACATCAAGTGCTCTCAATTTTTTGTAGGCTTTAAATAGTCTATTTTTGTCTGAATAGTCCAGGTATTTGACAATTACAGCTCTTGGTCTCATGGGTTGGAAATCCTTAAGGGGTCCAATCCGGTGGTTTCTCTCTATTTTGAAGCTTTGGCATTCTTGAGGGAGACCACGTTTGAGGGGATTTGTTTTAGAAATCAAGGTGTTTAATGAGTCATTTTGAAAAGATTCAGGTATGTTTATGAATCTGAGATTGTTTCTCCTAGATCTATTTTCCAGGTCAACCACTTTCATCTTAAGTTCTTGAGTTTGTTTCTCTAAAGAGTCCAACCTGGATGAAGAATCAATCATATCGTCTTGTATTTGAGAAACCACCTCCTCGATGTCTCCAAATCGTTTATCACGTGTAGAGAGTTTCTCTGAGATGTTATTTATTTTGATCTGTAGTTTGTCGATGGCTTTGCCAATTGTAGACTCAATGACTGGATTAATGAGTCTGGCTACTTCAGCCGCAATAAGAGAGTAGTCATCAGATAAAGATGATTTAAATGAAGCAGATTTGTGAGGGATTCTACAATGACAGAAGCACCTTGCATATATCAGCCCCTTTGGAAAATGAACCGTCACACTTAGATGATATGGCCAGATAAAGGGAGTCAAGCTGCTCTTTGAGCTACAGATGGAGTCACTCTGTTTTGTACATTTATCGCGCTATAACGCTAGATAAGCTGCAGCAAGCGCGATGTGTCACGAAGCCTAGTTGCGTTTAGTGCATTTACAGGCATGTATTACCAGTTTCTGCCACTAGAGGCCGCCAAACACAAGGCAATGTAGAAACGATGTTTAAGCTTTTCAAGTGGTGGCCTAACGGATTAAGCGCTTCATTTTCGACCAAGGAGTTTAGTGTTCAATCCCCATTATATGTAACTTACTCCCCCTCTAATTTATACTAAGAACTGAAACGATTTATATGTCATACTCACTGACTTTTTTCTTTTTCTCTCAGCCACCTTCATGTCTTTCTTCCTCTCCCTGAATTTTCTTTGCCCAGTGTCTCACATTATTCCATGTGTCCATCTCTCAGCTCGTTTTTTCATCTGCCCTTTAGCTCTGCCCCTTTGTTTCCCCTATTTTTACTTCATTCCATGTGTCCCTGTCAGTCCGATTTTACATCTCTCACCTGGTTTCTATTTCTTCATCATCCTCCGTGTATCTTCCAGTTTACAGACTGAGCTGTATCCCTATTGTAGTATAGTGGTTAGGGAAACGGATTAGATAATGGAAGGTTATAGGTTCAAATCCCCTCTCAGACCTATTTTTACTTTCACCCTCTGTCTCCCTGATTTTTACTTTATCCCCTCTGTCACTCTCAGTCCATTATCTGCTCTGTCTCCCCGATATTTACTTCATCTCTTGTGTCCCTATCAGCCCATTACATCTGTCACATGTCTCTCTATTTTTTCATATTACTCCATGTATCTTCCAGCATACACACAGAGCTGTAGTACTATTGTAGTGTAGTGGTTAGGGAATTGGTTTTGATAATGGAAGGTCATAGGTTTGAATCCCCTTTCATCCTAATTTTTACTTTAGCCCTGTGTTCCTCTCTCAGACCAATTTTTATATTACCCTGTGTCCCTCTCTCGATTTTTACTTTTCTGCCCTGTCCCTCTGCCTCCCCAATATTTACTTCATCCCATGTGTCCCAATAAGCTAGATATTACATCTGTCCCCTGGTCTCTCTATGTTTCCCATCTGCCTCCATGTAGCTGTTGCATAGCAGTTAGACATCTAGTTTTACAAACGTAACATCATAGGTTTGAGACCTATTTTTTGTTTAAACTCTTTTTTTTTTTAATTTACAGCACTGAGCTAAACCATTGTGCCTTACACATTGCCAGTGTCTGCTGACACTCGAGGGGGAAGGGGAAAGACATGGACCTGCACAATGTTTGTCTCTATCCACTCAATAGACACTGGCAATGTGTAAAGCACAATGTTTCACTATTCATAAAAGATCATAGTATGTTACAGTTATACTGTTAATCCACTCAATAGATGCTGGCATTACAGGGGCGGGTTAATGAATAGGCTAACATAGGCTATAGCCTATCTGATCTGATCCTATCTGATCCCCATTGTAAGCAGCAGTCCTGTCCTGCTTTATGGCAGCTGAGTTTCTAGCTATCTGTATAACACAGCATTCAGTCCCAGTGGCTGCACAGATCCTGTCTGATCCCCATTGTAAGCAGCAGTCCTGTCCTGCTTTATGGCACATTTTAGTGGTGCCAATGATGTGTGAATGCTCGACTTATCCTTGTATTTTCAAATGCTAATTAGCTTTGGTTCTATTCCATTGTGAAACCATTGTGCCTTACACATTGCCAGTGTCTGCTGACACTCGAGGGGGAAGGGGAAAGACATGGACCTGTACAATGTTTGTCTCTATCCACTCAATAGACACTGGCAATGTGTAAAGCACAATGTTTCACTATTCATAAAAGATCATAGTATGTTACAGTTATACTGTTAGTTAATCCACTCAATAGATGCTGGCATTACAGGGGCGGGTTAATGAATAGGCTAACATAGGCTATAGCCTATCTGATCTGATCCTATCTGATCCCCATTGTAAGCAGCAGTCCTGTCCTGCTTTATGGCAGCTGAGTTTCTAGCTATCTGTATAACAGAGCATTCTGTCCCAGTGGCTGCACAGATCCTATCTGATCCCCATTGTAAGCAGCAGTCCTGCCCTGTTTTATGGCAGCTGAGTTTCTAGCTATCTGTATAACAGAACATTCTGTCCCAGTGGCTGCACAGATCCTATCTGATCCCCATTGTAAGCAGCAGTCCTGCCCTGCTTTATGGCAGCTGAGATTCTAGCTATCTGTATAACAGAACATTCAGTCCCAGTGGCTGCACAGATCCTGTCTGATCCCCATTGTAAGCAGCAGTCCTGTCCTGCTTTATGGCACATTTTAGTGGTGCCAATGATGTGTGAATGCTCGACTCAGGCACGTTTCAGGGGCTGCTGCTGCCTGAGGCAGCAGCCCCAATGCCGCCCCTCCTCCTGCTCCGCTCTTCTTACTCCCAGCGTCGGAGCGGGTGGAGGAGAGGCTGCATCGCTAGTGCAGTGAGCGCTATTGCGCTCGCTGCGCTAGAAGAGCCGAATTTCCGTTTTAAAAAACGGAAATTCGGCTCTTAAAGTTACCAGAGGCGGCTTTTTGCCGCCCCTGGTAACTGGCCGCTCCGTGCCGCCTGAGGCAAGATTCTCACCTTGTCTCATGGCCGGAGCGGCCCTGGCTCGATTTATCCTTGTATTTTCAAATGCTAATTAGCTTTGGTTCTATTCCATTGTGAAACCATTGTGCCTTACACATTGCCAGTGTCTGCTGACACTCGAGGGGGAAGGGGAAAGACATGGACCTGCACAATGTTTGTCTCTATCCACTCAATAGACACTGGCAATGTGTAAAGCACAATGTTTCACTATTCATAAAAGATCATAGTATGTTACAGTTATACTGTTAATCCACTCAATAGATGCTGGCATTACAGGGGCGGGTTAATGAATAGGCTAACATAGGCTATAGCCTATCTGATCTGATCCTATCTGATCCCCATTGTAAGCAGCAGTCATGTCCTGCTTTATGGCAGCTGAGTTTCTAGCTATCTGTATGACAGAGCATTCAGGCCCAGTGGCTGCACAGATCATATCTGATCCCCATTGTAAGCAGCAGTCCTGTCCTGCTTTATGGCAGCTGAGTTTCTAGCTATCTGTATAACAGAGCATTCAGTCCCAGTGGCTGCACAGATCCTGTCTGATCCCCATTGTAAGCAACAGTCCTGCCCTGCTTTATGGCAGCTGAGATTCTAGCTATCTGTATAACAGAACATTCAGTCCCAGTGGCTGCACAGATCCTGTCTGATCCCCATTGTAAGCAGCAGTCCTGTCCTGCTTTATGGCAGCTGAGATTCTAGCTATCTGTATAACAGAACATTCTGTCCCAGTGGCTGCACAGATTCTATCTGATCCCCATTGTAAGCAGCAGTCCTGTCCTGCTTTATGGCACATTTTAGTGGTGCCAATGATGTGTGAATGCTCGACTTATCCTTGTATTTTCAAATGCTAATTAGCTTTGGTTCTATTCCATTGTGAAACCATTGTGCCTTACACATTGCCAGTGTCTGCTGACACTCGAGGGGGAAGGGGAAAGACATGGACCTGTACAATGTTTGTCTCTATCCACTCAATAGACACTGGCAATGTGTAAAGCACAATGTTTCACTATTCATAAAAGATCATAGTATGTTACAGTTATACTGTTAATCCACTCAATAGATGCTGGCATTACAGGGGCGGGTTAATGAATAGGCTAACATAGGCTATAGCCTATCTGATCTGATCCTATCTGATCCCCATTGTAAGCAGCAGTCCTGTCCTGCTTTATGGCAGCTGAGTTTCTAGCTATCTATGCTCTGTTATATATGCGGGGCATGGCAGGCTTTGCACATCTGTTCACAAATGTTTATCTAATATTCCTCTGTATAATTATGTCCAAGGAACTGATTAAAAAACTAACTAGGGGTCGGGGGGACCCTGCCGAAAATGTAGCCAAGGGGCCTCATGTAGTGTTAATCCGCCACTGGCTGGCAATGTGCAAGAACTATGGAATCCCTAGTCGTGTGAATAAACTGGAAACAAAATATATTCCCAAAATGAAAATTGTTTATTTTTTTGCACACTAGTACAGAGTGATATTCACCAAAACACTATAAAAGAAGATTTTTTAAAAATGACACTGTTAAATAATTAGCCTACAGTATGAGTGTTTGTAACAAAAAACACAAAAAACGCATCAGGCTGTGGACACAATAAAACTTTTACTCTGAACCAGTGCCTGTTGGAAGTCTGCCTTCACTTAGTGCCTGCTCTATCTTTGTTTGTCAGCTTGTCCGCCCACCCCCACATGCTGAGGGCTCAGGGCAGTGCATCTGGGCAATTTCCTTTGTGTGCTGAGTAAACGCTTCACTACTGAAAGACCCCAAATCACAGAAATGTTTTCACTGTTAAATAAAATAACAAAGTAAGCAAAACACATTATTGCCTGTCTACTGCATATTTAGATAGCCTATACATATGTTGTCCATGCAACCGTTCTTTTTATCCTGAGCAGTGAGTTAACGGAGTCTTTAATTTTTTTTATTTCCTCTGGACCAACTAGAAAACGAATCTTTGTCTGGTACAGTATTTGTTTTGTTTGGCTTCACATACACTGTTTAGCAATAAATAGATCTGCCTTGGGCTTGTACTGTCTGTGTAGTTTGAATAAACATTTAACTAAAGAACCTCCATTTTGGCTCATCTATTTAGTCTTAGGGCTAGTCCACACGGGGAGATAGCGACGCGTTTGCGGTCGCGGCGACAAAGCGCCGCGACCGGCGCAGGCGACAGTTTTGTATGGGCGCCTATGTAAAAACGCCTGTGCTAACCACACGAGGCGATGCGCTTTTCAACAGTCGCCTGAAAATGCCTCGCCAGGCTTTTTCAGGCGACTGTTGAAAAGCGCATCGCCTCGTGTGGTTAGCACAGGCGTTTTTACATAGGCGCCCATACAAAACTGTCGCCTGCGCCGGTCGCGGCGACTGTCGCGGCGCTTTGTCGCCGCGACCGCAAACGCGTCGCTATCTCCCCGTGTGGACTAGCCCTTAGAGGCCCAAAGGGCTTGTACAGCAGTATTACTTTCATGTACTGGAACTACTGTATATACATCCATTTTGCAAACCATTTGCCTTGTTTTAAATAGCTTTTGTTTAGCAGAGATCAAGCTCCGTCTGCCCTTGTTCAGATGATCTTGGTAGCCGAATAGAACCACAGCTAATTAGCATTTTAAAGCACAAGGATTAGTTGAGCATTCACACATCATTGGCACCACTTAAATGTAACAAAGGGTTTGGACTGACACACTTATTTGTGGATTCTGCAAAGAAAACAGTGAAGGGTGAAGAGAATTACTAGTACCAACGACTTCTCACAACTATAAAAAAGACAATAGTGATCATTAAGTAAGACACTTTTACCAGCTATCACTATTGTGTATTTTGTATCCATGGCAAGTAATTGCTGCTAGTAGCTTTTTATCTGGGTAGCTAAAGGTGGCCATACACGGGCAGATAAAGCTGCCGATATCGGTCGTTTGGACCGATTTGACAGCTTATCTGCCCGTGTATTGCGGCTTCCGACGGGTCATTCCGATCGATATCTGCCCACGATATCGATCGGGAAGGTTGGATATTTACCCGACCGACCTGTCGGAGCCGCTTGGCGCATCGTAATTCGATCGTTCGGCCATACGGCCGAACGTTCGAATTACCCCCGATATAGCCACGCAGTTAGTGGCATATCGGGGAAAGATCCGCTCGTTTGGCGATGTCGCCAAACGAGCGGATCTTTAAGTCTATGGCCACCTTAAGCCAAGTTTGAAATGTACATCCATTTACTTTAATGTAGCTCAGTGACATGTAATTAAAATGTACTTTTTTAAGTTTGTAAAACTTAAGTTGGCCATAGATGTACAGATTTTTAACAGATCCAATCCTCATCGTGAGACCAAGATCTTCTGAGAACCATCGTACAAACGTTCGAATTGGCCATCAACTAAAACGACCAATTTGCCAGGAAAACAAAGGGGAGCTGCCTGCTTGGCCCTGCAAACACAGATAGATTGTACTGGGACCGACAAAGATTTTTTAACCTGGCCGATCAATTTCCTGACAGATGTCGGACGAAAAATCGTAAGATGTTCCATCGTTCGAATCCCACTAACCTCACGATAATTTGACGGATCGGTCGGGCTGCGCTGAAATCGGTCGTTCGCCAACGAAGAATCGTCGCGTCTATGGGGGCCTTAACTGTCTAACTGCTATGCAACAGCTACAGCTTTATGTGTAGTGAGAAAGATACATGGAGGCAGATGGAAAAATAGAGAGACCGGGGGACAAATGTAATTTTGGGCTGAGACGGACACAGGGGATAAAGTAAAAATTGGGCTGATTGAGGTTTAAAGGGAATAAAGTAAAAATCAGGTTGAAAGGGGATTCAAACCTATGACCTTCCATTATCAAAACCAATTCCCTAACCACTACTCTACAATAGGACTACAGCTTACTTTGCAGAAGATACACGTAGAAAAATGATCAAAGTAGAGAGACCGGGGGACAGATGTAATTTTGGGCTGAGACGGATACATGGGATAAATTAAAAATTGGTGAGGCAGAGGGACAGAGCGGAAAATAAAAATCGGGCTGAGACAGGGACACAGGGATAAAGAAAAAAAATCGGGCTGAGAGAGAGATACAAGGAAAAAGTAAATATTGGGGTGGCAGAGGGACAAAGGGGATAAAGTAAAAATTGGGCTGAGAGAGGTTTAAAGGGAATAAAGTAAAAATTGGGCTGAGAGAGGTTTAAAGGGAATAAAGTAAAAATCGGGTTGAGAGGGGATTCAAACCTATGACCTTCCATTATCAAAACCAATTCCCTAACCACTACTCTACAATAGGGCTACAGCTTTCTTTTCAGAAGATACACGTAGAAAAATGATCATAGTACAGAGACCGGGGGACAGATGTACACATGGGATAATGTAAAAATTGGGGAGGCAGAGGGAAAGAGCAGAAAATAAAAATTGAGCTGAGACAGTGACACAGGGTTAAAATAAAAATCGGGCTGAGACAAGGACACAGGGATAAAGTAAAAATCGAGCTGACACAGGGACACAGGGATAAAGTAAAAATCGGGCTGAGACAGGGACACAGGGATAAAGTAAAAATTGGGTTGAGACAGGGACACAGGGAAAAAGTAAATATTGGGGAGGCAGAGGGACAAAGGGTATAAAGTAAAAAATTGGGCTGAGAGGTTTAAAGGGAATAAAGTAAAAATCGGGTTGAGAGGGGATTCAAACCTATGACCCTCCATTATCAAAACCAATTCCCTAACCACTACTCTACAATAGGGCTACAGCTTTCTTTGCAGAAGATACACGTAGAAAAATGATCATAGTAGAGAGACCGGGGGACAGATGTACACATGGGATAATGTAAAAATTGTGGAGGCAGAGGGAAAGAGCAGAAAATAAAAATTGAGCTGAGACAGTGACACAGGGTTAAAATAAAAATCGAGCTGACACAGGGACACAGGGATAAAGTAAAAATCGGGCTGAGACAGGGACACAGGGATAAAGTAAAAATCGGGTTGCGACAGGGACACAGGGAAAAAGTAAATATTGGGGAGGCAGAGGGACAAAGGGTATAAAGTAAAAAATTGGGCTGAGAGGTTTAAAGGGAATAAAGTAAAAATCGGGTTGAGAGGGGATTCAAACCTATGACCTTCCATTATCAAAACCAATTCCCTAACCACTACACTACTATTGGGCTATAGCTTTTGGTGCAGAATATACACGGAGGAAAATAGAGAGACCGGGGAACAAATGTAAGTTCGGGCTGAGACGGACACATGGGATAATGCAAAAATTGGGGAGGCAGAGGGACAGAGCGCAAAATAAAAATTGGCTGAGAGAGGGACAAAGGAGATAAAGTGAAAATTAGGCAGAGGGGGGATTCAAAACTATGACTTTAAATTACCAAAAGCAGCACCCTAACCACACTTCACTACAATATGGCTATAGCTCTGTTTGTAGTGTGAAAGATACCCTGAGGCAGATGAAAAAAATAGAGATATGGGACAGATATAATATTGGTCTGAGATGGACACAGGAGATTAAGTAAAAATCGGGGAGAAAGTAAAAATGGATCTGAGAGGGAGACGTGTATTAAAGATGTACACTGTAAATGAAGTGCCGATCAGGCGCCACCTGGTGGCCGTTTGTTTAATTGCGCCTATTTTAATTTATGCTCCTCTCTTTGGAGAACGTCGGGGCATCGTGTTACCCTGCATGTGACGCGACTAGCGCATTTATCTTGATCCGTTACAGCGCGCCAGATGTACAATTCTTTCTGGCTCCATCTGTATAATGAATATGAATGCTTGGTTACTAAAATGGCAGGTGCTGAGGTAAATATTTCAGGTACCACAGCAGAGTCTTTGTGGGGCCGGGCAAATTTACTACCCACTTCGGAGTTCAGTAAGAACACCCTCTGTGACAGCCATCACAGAAATCTCAATCCGAGAGGCTTGTTTCTTTTAGCTCCCCCAGTAGCGAGACCAAATAATGTCCCGCAGGCAGGGTTACTAAAATGGCAGGTGCTGAGGTGAATTTATAGAAAGCCGCAGCTTACTCCGTGCGTGTCAGCGCACCAGCAAGACCGTCTCTACCCAGATCAATCAGCCAGTCCACGATCCGGTAAGGACAAATTTGGGGAGGGAAACAGAAATGATATGCAGATTCTGTACCCTGGCTAGCGGGAGCCCTAACTCTGCGCCTCCATCCTTGCAGGCGCCAAACCGGAAGTCCGCGCCGTAAATGGCATCATCTTTTTGCCGGAATTGCAGTCACTTTTTATCCGGTATTGCCGTCACTTTTTTGCCAGAATTGCCGTCACTTTTTAACCGTAAGTGCCGTCACTTTTTTTGCCATAAATGCTGGCACTTTTTATCCGGTATTGCCATCACTGTTTGCCGGAATTGCCGTCATTTTTTGCCGGTAGTACCGGCACTTTTTAGCCGGAATTGCCATCATTTTTTTAGCCGCAAGTGCCGTCACATTTTTATCCGGTATTGCCGTAACGTTTTTGCCGGAATTGCCGTCACTTTTTAGCCAGAAGTGGTGTCACTTTTTAGCCGGAAGTGGTGTCACCTTTTTGCCAGAAATGCCGTCACTTTTTGCCGGAATTGCCATCACTTTTTAGACAGAATTCCCATCACTTTTTATCTGATATTGCCATCACTTTTTTAGCCGGAAGTGGTGTCACAGTTTAGCCATAATTGCCGTCACGGTTTTTGCCGGAATTGCCGTCACTTTTTAGCCGGAAGTGGTGTCACTTTTTAGCCGGAAGTGGTGTCACCTTTTTGCCAGAAATGCCGTCACTTTTTGCCGGAAGTGGTGTCACCTTTTTGCCAGAATTGCCGGCACTTTTTATCCGGAATTGCCAACACTTTTTATCCGGTATTGCCATCACTTTTTTAGCCGCAAGTGCCGTCACGTTTTTATCCGGTATTGCCGTAACGGTTTTTGCCGGTATTGCCGTAACGGTTTTTGCCGGAATTGCTGTCACTTTTTAGCCGGAAGTGGTGCCACTTTTTAACCGGAAGTGGTGTCACCTTTTTGCCGGAAATGCCGTCACTTTTTGCCGGAATCCCCGTCACTTTTTAGACGGAATTCCCGTCACTTTTTATCCGGTATTGCCATCACTTTTTAGCCAGAAGTGCCGGCACCGTTTAGCCATAATTGCCGTCACGGTTTTGCCGGAATTGCCGTCACTTTTTAGCCGGAAGTGGTGTCACCTTTTTGCCAGAATTGCCGGCACTTTTTATCCGGAATTGTTGACACTTTTTATCCGGTATTGTCATCACTTTTTAGCCGGAATTGGCGTCACTTTTTAGCCGGAATTGCCGTAACTTTTAAGCCGGAATTGCAGTCACTTTTTTATCCGGTATTGCCGTAACGGTTTTTGCCGGAATTGCCGGTATTGCCGTAACGGTTTTTGCCAGAAATGCCGTCACTTTTTTGCCAGAAATGCCGTCACTTTTTAGCCGGAATTGCCAACACTTTTTAGCCAGAATTGCTGTCACTTTTTAGCCAGAATTGGCATCACTTTTTAGCCGGAAGTGCTGCCACTTTTTAGCCGGAAGTGCCGTTACTTTTTTGCCGGTAGTGCCACCATTTTTTAGCCGGAAGTACTTTCACTTTTTTCCTGGAAGTGCGGTCACTTTTTAGCCGGACATGCCATCACCTTTAGCCGTAATTGCCGTCATCTTTTTGCCGGAATTGCCGTCACTTTTTTCCTGGAATTACCGTTACTTTTTAGCGGGAAGCGCCATCACCTCTTAGTTATAATTGCCGTCATCTTTTTGCCGGAATTGCCGTCACTTTTTATCCGGCATTCTCGTCACGTTTAGCCGGAAGCGCCGTTACGTATTAGCTGGAAGCGCCGTCACTTTATGTTTAAATATTTTATTTGATTTTCACATTAAACAAATAAAATCAATAGACAGCAAATATTATGCAGAAGAAGAGAAAGAAAAAAAATGGTACAGTCGACTAAATAGTATGTTATTGTCAAAAAGTATACCATACTAGAAAATTAACAAGAACTAACAAAAATGAACTAAGCCAGTGGATGCAAATATAATAAAAGAAAAAAAGAAAAAGCTCATTAATAATCTGGAATGTCGGATAGATCTTTTACAGATGAAGAAACCGCATTATATGATCACCAGTTTTAGAGTTGCATATTTTTAAAATAAGGACACCAAATCTGCCTAAAAAAATCTTTAGAATCACTTTCTTGAGATTTAATAATTAAGGCTTCTTGCCAGCTAAGCTGATTCATATAAGAAATGGTGTCCGATAACGAGGGGGGTTCCTTTTGTAGCCAAAAATTAAGTAAAGCTTTCCTGGAAGCAGCTAGAAAATAAGTAGTAAGTAATTCACTTTCATGGGAGATAAACATTAACTTAGAAATTAAAGAAAGCATAGTATTATCTAGATGCAGTACTGTAAAACCCAGAGACAATTTAATTTTTATCTTCAATCTTGAATTCAAAAAACTAGTGACTTCCTTCCAAAATATATAAATCTTTGGGCAGGACCATAAGTAATGGAAAAGTGAAACATTAGTCTCATCGCATTTAGGGCAAAATGATAGGGGAGTATTAGAAATACTTTTAGAAAACATTTCCCCATAGCCTAAATGGATAAGCTTTAAAATGCTGAACTCTCCAACTCTCTGCTAGAATTAATTTATTATGATTATAAATAGATTTCACCTAGAACTCAGACCATTTGATGGAAGAATTTGATAATGGGTGTGAGTCTGTACTATAAATATTCCAACATTTTTTAGATAAAGAGCCAATAGAAATTGAACAGAGGAGTTCCATAAATTCTGCCAATTCATCTGCTAGTTTGTGGTCAGCTAAAACCAGATTTTTGTTGTTATGGAGTAGAGAAAGACCACATTGACAAGCTAAATAATAGTATCTATCATAATCATGAAGCTTATACTCTTCCTTGAGCTTTGACCAAGACATTAGGGTTTTTGTAAGTGGGTCAAAAATGTCTTTTACTAAAACGAATAAGTTTCTCTTATTCTTATAAAGATATTTGATATATTGAAAAAAAGGGCCCGTGATACCAATTTTTTTAAGGCAAATAAATAGATGTTCCCAAGTAATATTATCAAATGCCTTCTCAGCATCAATATTAAGAATAGAACTAGGGATTTTATGTTTTTTGGCAAAATATAAAGTATGGATCAAAGCCCTAATATTCTTAACTCCTGATCTATTCTTAATAAAACCATTTTGGGCCTCGGAGATTATAAAGGGAAGAATTAAAGAAATCAGCAAGGACCTTGGATAATATCTTGATATCCTGATTTAATAAGGAAATAGGCCTATAAGAGGAGGGGAGGGATAAGACTTTCTCTTTTTTTGGGATGACTCTAAGATTTGATATTTCATTAGAAGGTAGACTTTTCCCCAAAAATAAAATTTCATTAAATAGGTTTGTTAAAAAAGGTGAGATTTTATCTTTCATCATTTTGTAAAAGGAAGGAGTTAATCCATCAGGGCCACCTGCTTTTGCAGTTTTCAAATTATTAAAAACATTGAACACTTCCTCTGTAGAAATTGGACTATTTAGTTTTTCCAACTGAACTGAACTGAATCTGAGGAATTTTACAATTTTCAAAGAATATTTCCATTTTCTCAGAATTTATATTTGGATTAGAGTACAAATCTTTATAATAATCTTTGAAAATGCTGACAATTTTATTTGGATCATTTGTTAACTGGTTCTGAGTATCTTTAATCCTAATAAGATTAGCCTGCTTATTTCTAGTAAGATTAAAAAGCAAATTGTTTGCTTTGTTACTTAAATTATTAATCCTAGCCTGCGAAAAAGATGTAAAAAAAATTTGCCTCAATTTGATCCAGATCTTAAGTTCTTCTAAAATATTCTTATATTTTTGAGCATTTTCAAACAAGGGATGCTGTTTAAATCGAAGGTAAAAGTTTGTCTTTTACTCAATTCAAGAAAATTTTTGTGAACTTTTCTAAAGAAGTGAGATTTAAAAGAAGATATTTCCCCTCAAGCCACCGCCTTCCAAGTTTCCCATAATAAGGATGGGTCATTCGAGTGTATTTTGTTTTCATTAATAAATAAATCCCATCTACTATGAAGCATCTTTAAAAAGTCTGGATTATCTTTTAGCGAATCAGGAAAGGGCCAAGAGACATAGTTTCTAGGAGCAGGTGAAATGGAGACCAAAAATGAAATTGGTGCATGGTCTGAGATATTAATATTTCCTATAGTTGCTTCAATAGTTCTATGTATCAGATTATTGGAAATTAGAAAATAATCAATTCTTGTACCTATATGATGAACAGATGAGAAAAAGGTCAAATTGTTTTCAGCGGGGTGAAAAAGCCTCCAAATATCATTAAGGTTGGTGTCTCTGCAATAGTTATGTAGGAGATTCGATTTCTTATCAGGATTATTTAATTTCCAATCAGATCTATCTAAAGAACTAAGAAAGGGCTCATTCAAGTCCCCTGCCAGAATTATATTATTAGCAGGAAGCAAAGAAATTTGTTTTTTAAGCCAATTAAAATAATCAGATTTAGAACTATTTGGAGCATACACGGAACACAAGTGCCACACAACATCATTAATGAGTACAGTAGTAATCAGTAATAGCATAAGGAACTAAAGTCAATGACTTTTTAACTGAATAACAAAACAGAAATATCGAGTAATAGGACACTTCCTTTTTTCCCTAAGGATGGAAAAACTAAAAACTCTCTCTCTATGAGATGAGTTGAACAGAGAGGATAACGCCCGCTACAGGGGTTTTTTTTAAAATAAAAAGTTGAATCCCTTTAAGAGTCAAGTGTCAGGAATCATGTCATCTTCACTGGAGTGTGGAAGGCTTCCCAACCTGGGAGGAAGCGGAGATCTAGACCTAGATTTGGCCTGCACTTGAGAAGTTTTGCATCGATTATAAGTCTAGATTGTCGAGATGTATCATATCTTTTCCATCTTTGATCCTTTGGGGGAGAGCCAAGTTTCGATTTGGATGTTGCAACTGAAGCAAGATTTCCACTCTTATTCTTTTCTAGATGTGAAGTAAATGTATGTGCCTCACCAGGATCATTGAAAACTCTTACTCCAGAAGGCAAAAAGATCTTTAGTTTAGCAGGATACAACAAGGAAAATTGATATGTAGGTTAGCCAGAGATTGGCAAGATTTAGAAAATTCCTTTCATTTTTGGGACAAAAGCAGTGAGTAGTCCTGAAATATCAAGATTTTATTCCCTTCCACATCAAGTGCTCTCAATTTTTTGTAGGCTTTAAATAGTCTATTTTTGTCTGAATAGTCCAGGTATTTGACAATTACAGCTCTTGGTCTCATGGGTTGGAAATCCTTAAGGGGTCCAATCCGGTGGTTTCTCTCTATTTTGAAGCTTTGGCATTCTTGAGGGAGACCACGTTTGAGGGGATTTGTTTTAGAAATCAAGGTGTTTAATGAGTCATTTTGAAAAGATTCAGGTATGTTTATGAATCTGAGATTGTTTCTCCTAGATCTATTTTCCAGGTCAACCACTTTCATCTTAAGTTCTTGAGTTTGTTTCTCTAAAGAGTCCAACCTGGATGAAGAATCAATCATATCGTCTTGTATTTGAGAAACCACCTCCTCGATGTCTCCAAATCGTTTATCATGTGTAGAGAGTTTCTCTGAGATGTTATTTATTTTGATCTGTAGTTTGTCGATGGCTTTGCCAATTGTAGACTCAATGACTGGATTAATGAGTCTGGCTACTTCAGCCGCAATAAGAGAGTAGTCATCAGATAAAGATGATTTAAATGAAGCAGATTTGTGAGGGATTCTACAATGACAGAAGCACCTTGCATATATCAGCCCCTTTGGAAAATGAACCGTCACACTTAGATGATATGGCCAGATAAAGGGAGTCAAGCTGCTCTTTGAGCTATAATGAATATGAATGCTTGGTTACTAAAATGGCAGGTGCTGAGGTAAATATTTCAGGTACCACAGCAGAGTCTTTGTGGGGCCGGGCAAATTTACTACCCACTTCGGAGTTCAGTAAGAACACCCTCTGTGACAGCCATCACAGAAATCTCAATCCGAGAGGCTTGTTTCTTTTAGCCGAACTGCTCCCCCAGTAGCGAGACCAAATAATGTCCCGCAGGCACGGTTACTAAAATGGCAGGTGCTGAGGTGAATTTATAGAAAGCCGCAGCTTACTCCGTGCGTGTCAGCGCACCAGCAAGACAGTCTCTACCCAGATCAATCAGCCAGTCCACGATCCGGTAAGGACAAATTTGGGGAGGGAAACAGAAATGATATGCAGATTCTGTACCCTGGCTAGCGGGAGCCCTAACTCTGCGCCTCCATCCTTGCGGGCGCCAAACCGGAAGTCCGCGCCGTAAATGGCATCATCTTTTTGCCGGAATTGCCGTCACTTTTTATCCGGTATTGCCGTCACTTTTTTGCCGGAATTGCCGTCACTTTTTAACCGTAAGTGCCGTCACTTTTTTTGCCATAAATGCTGTCACTTTTTATCCGGTATTGCCATCACTGTTTGCCGGAATTGCCGTCATTTTTTGCCGGTAGTGCCGGCACTTTTTAGCCGGAATTGCCATCACTTTTTTAGCCGCAAGTGCCGTCACATTTTTATCCGGTATTGCCGTAACGTTTTTGCCGGAATTGCCGTCACTTTTTAGCCAGAAGTGGTGTCACTTTTTAGCCGGAAGTGGTGTCACCTTTTTGCCAGAAATGCCGTCACTTTTTGCCGGAATTGCCATCACTTTTTAGACAGAATTCCCATCACTTTTTATCTGATATTGCCATCACTTTTTTAGCCGGAAGTGGTGTCACAGTTTAGCCATAATTGCCGTCACGGTTTTTGCCGGAATTGCCGTCACTTTTTAGCCGGAAGTGGTGTCACTTTTTAGCCGGAAGTGGTGTCACCTTTTTGCCAGAAATGCCGTCACTTTTTGCCGGAAGTGGTGTCACCTTTTTGCCAGAATTGCCGGCACTTTTTATCCGGAATTGCCAACACTTTTTATCCGGTATTGCCATCACTTTTTTAGCCGCAAGTGCCGTCACGTTTTTATCCGGTATTGCCGTAACGGTTTTTGCCGGTATTGCCGTAACGGTTTTTGCCGGAATTGCTGTCACTTTTTAGCCGGAAGTGGTGCCACTTTTTAACCGGAAGTGGTGTCACCTTTTTGCCGGAAATGCCGTCACTTTTTGCCGGAATCCCCGTCACTTTTTAGACGGAATTCCCGTCACTTTTTATCCGGTATTGCCATCACTTTTTAGCCAGAAGTGCCGTCACCGTTTAGCCATAATTGCCGTCACGGTTTTGCCGGAATTGCCATCACCTTTTAGCCGGAAGTGGTGTCACGTTTTAGCCGGAAGTGGTGTCACCTTTTTGCCAGAATTGCCGGCACTTTTTATCCGGAATTGTTGACACTTTTTTATCCGGTATTGCCATCACTTTTTAGCCGGAATTGGCGTCACTTTTTAGCCGGAATTGCCGTAACTTTTAAGCCGGAATTGCAGTCACTTTTTTATCCGGTATTGCCGTAACGGTTTTTGCCGGAATTGCCGGTATTGCCGTAACGGTTTTTGCCAGAAATGCCGTCACTTTTTAGCCGGAGTTGCCAACACCTTTTAGCCAGAATTGCTGTCACTTTTTAGCCAGAATTGGCATCACTTTTTAGCCGGAAGTGCTGCCACTTTTTAGCCGGAAGTGCCGTTACTTTTTTGCCGGTAGTGCCACCATTTTTTAGCCGGAAGTACTTTCACTTTTTTCCTGGAAGTGCGGTCACTTTTTAGCCGGACATGCCATCACCTTTAGCCATAATTGCCGTCATCTTTTTGCCGGAATTGCCGTCACTTTTTTCCTGGAATTACCGTTACTTTTTAGCGGGAAGCGCCATCACCTCTTAGTTATAATTGCCGTCATCTTTTTGCCGGAATTGCCGTCACTTTTTATCCGGCATTCTCGTCACGTTTAGCCGGAAGCGCCGTTACGTATTAGCTGGAAGCGCCGTCACTTTATGTTTAAATATTTTATTTGATTTTCACATTAAACAAATAAAATCAATAGACAGCAAATATTATGCAGAAGAAGAGAAAGAAAAAAAATGGTACAGTCGACTAAATAGTATGTTATTGTCAAAAAGTATACCATACTAGAAAATTAACAAGAACTAACAAAAATGAACTAAGCCAGTGGATGCAAATATAATAAAAGAAAAAAAGAAAAAGCTCATTAATAATCTGGAATGTCGGATAGATCTTTTACAGATGAAGAAACCGCATTATATGATCACCAGTTTTAGAGTTGCATATTTTCAAAATAAGGACACCAAATCTGCCTAAAAAAATCTTTAGAATCACTTTCTTGAGATTTAATAATTAAGGCTTCTTGCCAGCTAAGCTGATTCATATAAGAAATGGTGTCCGATAACGAGGGGGGTTCCTTTTGTAGTCAAAAATTAAGTAAAGCTTTCCTGGAAGCAGCTAGAAAATAAGTAGTAAGTAATTCACTTTCATGGGAGATAAACATTAACTTAGAAATTAAAGAAAGCATAGTATTATCTAGATGCAGTACTGTAAAACCCAGAGACAATTTAATTTTTATCTTCAATCTTGAATTCAAAAAACTAGTAACTTCCTTCCAAAATATATAAATCTTTGGGCAGGACCATAAGTAATGGAAAAGTGAAACATTAGTCTCATCGCATTTAGGGCAAAATGATAGGGGAGTATTAGAAATACTTTTAGAAAACATTTCCCCATAGTCTAAATGGATAAGCTTTAAAATGCTGAACTCTCCAACTCTCTGCTAGAATTAATTTATTATGATTATAAATAGATTTCACCTAGAACTCAGACCATTTGATGGAAGAATTTGATAATGGGTGTGAGTCTGTACTATAAATATTCCAACATTTTTTAGATAAAGAGCCAATAGAAATTGAACAGAGGAGTTCCATAAATTCTGCCAATTCATCTGCTAGTTTGTGGTCAGCTAAAACCAGATTTTTGTTGTTATGGAGTAGAGAAAGACCGCATTGACAAGCTAAATAATAGTATCTATCATAATCATGAAGCTTATACTCTTCCTTGAGCTTTGACCAAGACATTAGGGTTTTTGTAAGTGGGTCAAAAATGTCTTTTACTAAAACGAATAAGTTTCTCTTATTCTTATAAAGATATTTGATATATTGAAAAAAAGGGCCCGTGATACCAATTTTTTTAAGGCAAATAAATAGATGTTCCCAAGTAATATTATCAAATGCCTTCTCAGCATCAATATTAAGAATAGAACTAGGGATTTTATGTTTTTTGGCAAAATATAAAGTATGGATCAAAGCCCTAATATTCTTAACTCCTGATCTATTCTTAATAAAACCATTTTGGGCCTCGGAGATTATAAAGGGAAGAATTAAAGAAATCAGCAAGGACCTTGGATAATATCTTGATATCCTGATTTAATAAGGAAATAGGCCTATAAGAGGAGGGGAGGGATAAGACTTTCTCTTTTTTTGGGATGACTCTAAGATTTGATATTTCATTAGAAGGTAGACTTTTCCCCAAAAATAAAATTTCATTAAATAGGTTTGTTAAAAAAGGTGAGATTTTATCTTTCATCATTTTGTAAAAGGAAGGAGTTAATCCATCAGGGCCACCTGCTTTTGCAGTTTTCAAATTATTAAAAACATTGAACACTTCCTCTGTAGAAATTGGACTATTTAGTTTTTCCAACTGAACTGAACTGAATCTGAGGAATTTTACAATTTTCAAAGAATATTTCCATTTTCTCAGAATTTATATTTGGATTAGAGTACAAATCTTTATAATAATCTTTGAAAATGCTGACAATTTTATTTGGATCATTTGTTAACTGGTTCTGAGTATCTTTAATCCTAATAAGATTAGCCTGCTTATTTCTAGTAAGATTAAAAAGCAAATTGTTTGCTTTGTTACTTAAATTATTAATCCTAGCCTGCGAAAAAGATGTAAAAAAAATTTGCCTCAATTTGATCCAGATCTTAAGTTCTTCTAAAATATTCTTATATTTTTGAGCATTTTCAAACAAGGGATGCTGTTTAAATCGAAGGTAAAAGTTTGTCTTTTACTCAATTCAAGAAAATTTTTGTGAACTTTTCTAAAGAAGTGACATTTAAAAGAAGATATTTCCCCTCAAGCCACCGCCTTCCAAGTTTCCCATAATAAGGATGGGTCATTCGAGTGTATTTTGTTTTCATTAATAAATAAATCCCATCTACTATGAAGCATCTTTAAAAAGTCTGGATTATCTTTTAGCGAATCAGGAAAGGGCCAAGAGACATAGTTTCTAGGAGCAGGTGAAATGGAGACCAAAAATGAAATTGGTGCATGGTCTGAGATATTAATATTTCCTATAGTTGCTTCAATAGTTCTATGTATCAGATTATTGGAAATTAGAAAATAATCAATTCTTGTACCTATATGATGAACAGATGAGAAAAAGGTCAAATTGTTTTCAGCGGGGTGAAAAAGCCTCCAAATATCATTAAGGTTGGTGTCTCTGCAATAGTTATGTAGGAGATTCGATTTCTTATCAGGATTATTTAATTTCCAATCAGATCTATCTAAAGAACTAAGAAAGGGCTCATTCAAGTCCCCTGCCAGAATTATATTATTAGCAGGAAGCAAAGAAATTTGTTTTTTAAGCCAATTAAAATAATCAGATTTAGAACTATTTGGAGCATACACGGAACACAAGTGCCACACAACATCATTAATGAGTACAGTAGTAATCAGTAATAGCATAAGGAACTAAAGTCAATGACTTTTTAACTGAATAACAAAACAGAAATATCGAGTAATAGGACACTTCCTTTTTTCCCTAAGGATGGAAAAACTAAAAACTCTCTCTCTATGAGATGAGTTGAACAGAGAGGATAACGCCCGCTACAGGGGTTTTTTTAAAATAAAAAGTTGAATCCCTTTAAGAGTCAAGTGTCAGGAATCATGTCATCTTCACTGGAGTGTGGAAGGCTTCCCAACCTGGGAGGAAGCGGAGATCTAGACCTAGATTTGGCCTGCACTTGAGAAGTTTTGCATCGATTATAAGTCTAGATTGTCGAGATGTATCATATCTTTTCCATCTTTGATCCTTTGGGGGAGAGCCAAGTTTCGATTTGGATGTTGCAACTGAAGCAAGATTTCCACTCTTATTCTTTTCTAGATGTGAAGTAAATGTATGTGCCTCACCAGGATCATTGAAAACTCTTACTCCAGAAGGCAAAAAGATCTTTAGTTTAGCAGGATACAACAAGGAAAATTGATATGTAGGTTAGCCAGAGATTGGCAAGATTTAGAAAATTCCTTTCATTTTTGGGACAAAAGCAGTGAGTAGTCCTGAAATATCAAGATTTTATTCCCTTCCACATCAAGTGCTCTCAATTTTTTGTAGGCTTTAAATAGTCTATTTTTGTCTGAATAGTCCAGGTATTTGACAATTACAGCTCTTGGTCTCATGGGTTGGAAATCCTTAAGGGGTCCAATCCGGTGGTTTCTCTCTATTTTGAAGCTTTGGCATTCTTGAGGGAGACCACGTTTGAGGGGATTTGTTTTAGAAATCAAGGTGTTTAATGAGTCATTTTGAAAAGATTCAGGTATGTTTATGAATCTGAGATTGTTTCTCCTAGATCTATTTTCCAGGTCAACCACTTTCATCTTAAGTTCTTGAGTTTGTTTCTCTAAAGAGTCCAACCTGGATGAAGAATCAATCATATCGTCTTGTATTTGAGAAACCACCTCCTCGATGTCTCCAAATCGTTTATCATGTGTAGAGAGTTTCTCTGAGATGTTATTTATTTTGATCTGTAGTTTGTCGATGGCTTTGCCAATTGTAGACTCAATGACTGGATTAATGAGTCTGGCTACTTCAGCCGCAATAAGAGAGTAGTCATCAGATAAAGATGATTTAAATGAAGCAGATTTGTGAGGGATTCTACAATGACAGAAGCACCTTGCATATATCAGCCCCTTTGGAAAATGAACCGTCACACTTAGATGATATGGCCAGATAAAGGGAGTCAAGCTGCTCTTTGAGCTATAATGAGTATGAATGCTTGGTTACTAAAATGGCAGGTGCTGAGGTAAATATTTCAGGTACCACAACAGAGTCTTTGTGGGGCCGGGCAAATTTACTACCCACTTCGGAGTTCAGTAAGAACACCCTCTGTGACAGCCATCACAGAAATCTCAATCCGAGAGGCTTGTTTCTTTTAGCCGAACTGCTCCCCCAGTAGCGAGACCAAATAATGTCCCGCAGGCACGGTTACTAAAATGGCAGGTGCTAAGGTGAATTTATAGAAAGCCGCAGCTTACTCCGTGCGTGTCAGCGCACCAGCAAGACAGTCTCTACCCAGATCAATCAGCCAGTCCACGATCTGGTAAGGACAAATTTGGGGAGGGAAACAGAAATGATATGCAGATTCTGTACCCTGGCTAGCGGGAGCCCTAACTCTGCGCCTCCATCCTTGCGGGCGCCAAACCGGAAGTCCGCGCCGTAAATGGCATCATCTTTTTGCCGGAATTGCCGTCACTTTTTTGCCGGAATTGCCGTCACTTTTTAACCGTAAGTGGCGTCACTTTTTTTGCCATAAATGCCGTCACTTTTTATCCGGTATTGCCATCACTGTTTGCCGGAATTGCCGTAATTTTTTTGGCGGTAGTGCCGGCACTTTTTAGCCGGAATTGCCATCACTTTTTTAGCCGCAAGTGCCGTCACATTTTTATCCGGTATTGCCGTAACGGTTTTTGCCGGAATTGCCGTCACTTTTTAGCCGGAAGTGGTGTCACTTTTTAGCCGGAAGTGGTGTCACCTTTTTGCCAGAAATGCCGTCACTTTTTGCCGGAATTGCCATCACTTTTTAGTCGGAATTCCCATCACTTTTTATCTGATATTGCCATCACTTTTTTAGCCAGAAGTGCCGTCACCGTTTAGCCATAATTGCCGTCACGGTTTTTGCCGGAATTGCTGTCACTTTTTAGCCGGAAGTGGTGTCACGTTTTTATCCGGTATTGCCGTAACGTTTTTTGCTGGAATTGCCGTCACTTTTTAGCCGGAATTGGTGTAACTTTTTAGCCGGAAGTGGTGTCACCCTTTTGCCAGAAATTCCATCACTTTTTATCTAGTATTGCTGTCACTTTTTGCCAGAATTGCTGTCACTTTTTAGACGGAATTGCCGTCACTTTTTATCCGGTATTGTTATCACTTTATAGCCAGAAGTGCCATCACCGTTTAGCCATAATTGCCGTCACGGGTTTTGCTGGAATTGCCGTCACTTTTTAGCTGGAAGTGGTGTCACCTTTTTGCCAGAAATGCCGGCACTTTTTATCCGGAATTGCCGACACTTTTTATCCCATATTGCCATCACTTTTTAGCCGGAATTGCCGTCACTTTTTAGCCAGAATTGCTGTCACTTTTTTAGCCGCAAGTGCCGGCGCGTTTTTATCTGGTATTGCTGTCAAGTTTTTTGCCAGGATTGCCATCACTTTTTAGCCGGAAGCGGTGCCACTTTTTAGCCGGAAGTGCCGTCACCTTTTTGCCAGAAATGCCGGCACTTTTTAGCCGGATTTGCCATAACTTTTTATCCGGTATTGCCATCACTTTGGTAGCCAGAATTGTCGTCACTTTTTAGCCGGAATTGTCGTCACTTTTTTGCCGGAATTGCCGTAACTTTTTTAGCCGCAAGTGCCGTCGCGTATTTATCCGGTATTGCCGTCAAGTTTTTTGCCGGAATTGCCATCACGTTTTAGCCGGAAGTGGTGTCACTTTTTAGCCGGAAGTGTCGTTACCTTTTTGCCAGAAATGCCGTCACTTATCCGGTATTGCCGTCACTTTTTGCCGGAATTGACGGCACTTTTTATCCGGAAGTGCTGTCACTTTTTGCCATCACTTTTTAGCAGGAATTGCTGCCACTTTTTAGCCGGTATTGCCGCCACTTTTTATCCGGTATTGCCATCACTTTTTAGCTGGAAGTGTTGTCACTTTTTAGCCGGAAGTGGTGTCACCTTTTTGCCAGAAATGCCGTCACTTTTTATCCGGTAGTGCCGTCATTTTTTGCCTGAATTGGCATCACTTTTTAGCCGGTATTGCTGTCACTTTTTAGCCGGAAGTGGTGTCGCCTTTTTGCCAGAAATGCCGTCACTTTTTATCCGGTATTGCCGTAATTATTTTTTGGAGGAATTGGCGTCACTTTTTTTCGAAATTGCCATCACGTTTTAGCCAGAATTGCCGTCACTTTTTATCCAGTATTGCCGCCACAAATTGTTTTGCCAGAATTGCCGCCACTTTTTAGCAGGAATTGCTGTCACTTTTTGCCAGAGTTGCCTTCACTTTTTAGCAGGAATTGCAGCCACTTTTTATCCTGTATTGCCATCACTTTTTAGCCGGAAGTGGTGTCACTTTTTAGCCGGAAGTGGTGTCACTTTTTAGCCGGAAATGGCGTCACTTTTTTTCCGGTATTGCCGTCACTTTTTAGCTGGAAGTGGTGTCACCTTTTTGCCAGAAATGCCGTCAATTTTTATCCGGTATTGCCGGCAATTTTTTTGCCAGAATTGTTGTCACTTTTTCGGAATTGCCATCACTTTTTAGCCGTAATTGGCGTCATTTTTTAGCCGTAATTGCCGTCACTTTTCGCCGTAATTGCCGTCACTTTTTAGCCGTTAGCGATGTCCCTTTTCGCCGTCACTTTTTATCTGGTATTGCTGTCACTTAGTAGCCTGAAATGCCATAACCTTTTTGCCGGAATTGGCGTTATCTTTATATCCGGTATTGCCGGCACTTTTTTGCCGGAATTGCCGTCACTTTTTAGCTGGAATTGCCATCTTTTTAGCCGGTATTGCCACCACAAATTTTTTTGCCGGAATTGCCGCCACTTTTTAGTAGGAATTGCCGCCACTTTTTAGCCGGTATTGCCATCACTTTTTAGCTGGAAGTGGTGTCACTGTTTAGCCGGAAGTGGTGTCACCTTTTTTCCAGAAACGCTGTCACTTTTTATCCGATATTGCCGTCACTTTTTGCCGGAATTGGCATCACGTTTTAGCCGGTATTGCCACCATGAATTTTTTTTTGCCGGAATTGCCGCCACTTTTTAGCAGGAATTGCCGCCACTTTTTATCCGGTATTGCCGTCACTTTTTATCCGGTATTGCCGTCACTTTTTAGCTGGAAGTGGTGTCACTTTTTTAGCCGGAAGTGGTTTCACCTTTTTGCCAGAATTGCCGGCACTTTTTTATCCGGAATTGCCGTCACTTTTTATCCGGTATTGCCGGAAATTTTTTTGCCGGAATTGTCGTCACTTTTTCGGAATTGCCATCACTTTTTAGCCGTAATTGCCGTCATTTTTTAGCCGTAATTGCCGTCACTTTTAGCCGTAATTGCCGTCACTTTTTAGCCGTTAGCGATGTCCCTTTTCGCCGTCACTTTTTATCCGGTATTGCTGTCACTTAGTAGCCTGAAATGCCGTCACCTTTTTGCCAGAATTGCCGTTATCTTTATATCCGGTATTGCCGGCACTTTTTTGCCGGAATTGCCGTCACTTTTTAGCCGGAAGTGCCGTCACCTTTTTGCCTAAATTGCCGTCACTTTTTAGCCGGAATTGCCGTCTTTTTAGCCGGTATTGCCACCACAATTCTTTTTTGCCGGAATTGCCGCCACGTTTTAGCAGGAATTGCCGCCACTTTTTAGCCTGGTATTGCCATCACTTTTTAGCTGGAAGTGGTGTCACCTTTTTGCCAGAAATGCCGTCACTTTTTATCCGGTATTGCCGTCACTTTTTGCCGGAATTGGCATCACGTTTTAGCCGGTATTGCCACCACAATTTTTTTTGCCGGAATTGCCGCCACTTTTTAGCCGGTATTGCCGTCACTTTTTAGCTGGAAGTGGTGTCACTTTTTAGCCGGAAGTGGTGTCACCTTTTTGCCAGAAATGCCGTCACTTTTTATCCGGTATTGCCGTCACTTTTTGCCGGAATTGGCATCACTTTTTAGCCGGTATTGCCGTCACTTTTTAGCCGGAAGTGGTGTCGCCTTTTTGCCAGAAATGCCATCACTTTTTATCCGGTATTGCCATCAATTTTTTTGCCGGAATTGTCGTCACTTTTTATCCGGAATTGCCTTCACTTTTTAGCCATAATTGCCGTCACTTTTTAGGCAGAATTACTATCTCTTTTTAGCGGGAAGCGCCATCACTTTTTAGACAGAATTGCCATCACTTTTTAGCCTTTAGTGCTGTCGCTTTTTTGCCAGAAATGCCGTCACTTTTTAGCCGGAATTGGCGTCACTTTTTGGTCAGAATCGATGTCACTTTTCGCCGTCACTTTTTATCCGTTATTGCTGTCACTTTGTAGCCTGAAGTGCCGTCACTTTTTTGCCGGAATTGCCGTCATCTTTTTGCCTAAATTGCCGTCACTTTTTAGCCGGAATTGCCGTCACTTTTTATCCGGTATTGCTGCCACAATTTTTTTTTTTACGGAATTGCTGCCACTTTTTAGCAGGAATTGCCATAATTTTTTTAGCCGTAAGTACCGCCACTTTTTATCCGGAAGCGCCGTCACCGTTTATCCGGTATTGCCGTCACTTTTTAGCCGGAATTGCCGTCACTTTTTAGCCAGAAATGGCATCACTTTTTTGCCGGAAGTTCCGTCACTTTTTATCCGGTATTGCTGTCACTTTTTAGGAGGAATTACCGTCACTTTTTAGGGGGAAGCGCCATCAATTTTTAGCCGTAAATGCCGTCACTTTTTAAGCCGGAAGCGCCGTCACTTTTTAGCCAGAATTACTGTCACTTTTTTAGCCGCAAGTGCCTTCACGGGTTTATCCGGAATTGCCGTCATGTTTTTAGCCAGAAGTGCCGTCACTTTTTTGCCGGCAGTGCCACTACTTTTTAGCCAGAAATGTCGTCACCTTTTAGCCGTAATTGCTGTCATCTTGTTTTTGCCGTAATTGCTGTCACTTTTTATCTGGTATTGCCGTCAATTTTAGCCAGAATTGTCGTCACTTTTTAGCCAGAAGTGCCAGCACTTTTTAGCCTGAAATGCCGCCACTTTTTTTTGCCGGAAGTGCCGTCACTTTTTATCCGATATTGCTGTCACTTTTTAGCCGGAATTAGCTTCACTTTTTATCCGGAAGCGACGTCACTTTTTATCCGGTATTGCCGTCACTTTTTAGCCGGAATTGCTGTCACTTTTTAGCCGGAAGCGCCGTCACTTTTTAGCCGGAAGTTCCGTCACTTTTTAGCCGGAAGTGCTGTCACCTTTTAGCCGGAAGTGCCGTCACGTTTCAACTGGTATTGTTGTCACTTTTAGCCGGAATTGCCGTCACTTTTTAGCCGGAATCGCAGTCACTTTTTAGCCTCAAGTGGCGTCACTTTTTTTCCGGAAGTGCCCTCAATTTTTAGCCGAAAGTGCCCTCACTTTTTAGCCAGAAGAGCCGTCACTTTTTACCCGGAAGTGCCGTTACTTTTTAGCCGGACATGTCGCCACGTTTTATCCGGTATTGCCGACACCTTTTTGCCAGAATTGCAGTCACTTTTTAGCCGGAAGCGCGTCACATTTTATCCGGAAGTGCCGGCACTTTTTAGCCGGTAAAGAGGGCTGACTTAAGGACATAATTAACTTGCTGGATTTTAATAGTGGGGTTATGCAGAAGTATTGGCAAGATTGTTCACCTTCCAAACACTTTTTTAGTTCAGTTGTTTTCCCCTTGTTCACCATAAACAAAGAACTTTTTCAATTGCTTTCTATCAATTAAAAATATTTTCCCCTTCCCACCCCTAATTTGCATATGCAAATTAGGGTTTGGTTCGGTATTCTGCCGAATCTAAAATAGTGGATTCGGTGCATCCCTAAAAAAAAAAAAAGCATGATTTAATTGGATCAGGGGAAAAACTCGATAAAGTCGAGCGAAAATACACTATTTTTTCAGAATCCAAGATTTGGATTTTAGCCCGAAAAACCCGAAATAGTCGGCTTTTCTGGCTAATTCCAGTGCAGACCACGGAAACTTTCAAATAGGAAAAGGACATCTCCCATTGATTTTATACAACCTTGGCAGGTCTGAGATTTTCGGATTCAGACTTTCTGCAGTCTCGGGGTATAAAAAAATTCAAGTTTTTAGCATTCAGACCAATAAATTACCCCTTGATGTTCGTATCTCTGGTGTTTCAGTCTGGCAGCTCATTAAACCAGGAGGAGATTTTGACCTGTTACAATTTGCTATATTTAGTTGATACATTTCAACAGTATCTGTGGGAGTATTAGCAACTATTGTATCAATTCTAACAGCTGCCTTTAATGAAACTCAGGGATTCTGCTCAGCAGAGGCAAAGATAACAAATGTATCAATTTTAAACAGTTAAAGAGTCAGCGACCCCCCCTCCCAGAGCTGCTTTAGAAGGTGAAAAATTAAACTTTACACTTCAATGCTTGAAAAACAATCACACATAGAAAATAGAAAGTAATTGGAAAAGGTATTTATTTCTGGTGATCTATCTGAAACCTATAGACCGATTCTGGAGCTTGTCTGCCCGTGTATAGGGCCTTCCAACAGACCTCCCTGACCAATATCTGGCCAATATTTGGCCAGAAATTGATCAGGTAGGCTTGATTTTCCCCCTACCATTGAGGACCGCATTGGCTAGTTAATACAGTCCTCATCTTGTCGGCGCCTATTTCCATCGTTGTAATCTGATTATTAGGCCCTAAAGCCAAACAATCGGATTAGCCCTATATCACCCTGCCTTTGGTGGGCATATCAGCGGAAAGATCTGATTGGCAATTATAGGGGGTATTTATTAAAGGGGTTGTTCACCTTTGTAACAAATTGACAAATCTAATAGTTCACATGAATAGAACAAACTTTTCCATAGAAATAGTTAACAGAAAAAGTACAGTTCAAGAGATATTCACCTCAGAAGTGTCCCTGTACTAATCCTTCAGTTCCACACAGGCCCTGTGCTGGGAGGGGGTCACTGACCCCCAAAAACACTACAGTGTTCACTTCCTCTTCCTTATATGACATCACACATTGTACTGGCAGCTAACTTAACTCCTATTGGCTATGTCTGCTGTCAATCTGCCACTGCTTCCTGTGCTGGGCTGTGCTGGGGAATATGAGCAGCATTCAGGTACTGAAGAGAAACTGTTACAAGTTTGTGAGAGGGAGGGGGAGTGTGGGCTGTGTGCAGCAGAGACTTCAACTGTGCAGATGGGGGGGATCGAGGTGCTTGGGACCTGGAGTTTTATGGATAATGGATCTTTCCATAATTTGGATCTTCATACCTTAAGTCTACTAGAAAATCATGTAATCATTAAAGGAATTGTTCAGTGTAAAAATAAAAACTGGGTAAATAGACCGGCTGTGCAAAATAAAAAATGTTTCTAATATAGTTAGTTAGCCAAAAATGTAATGTATAAAGGCTGGAGTGATTTGATTTATAACTTGTCAGTCTGAACACTACTTCCTGCTTTTCAGCTCTCTTGGTTTACACCGACTGGTTACCCTGGTTACCAGGCAGTAACCAATCAGAGACTTGAGGGGGGCCACATGGGTCATATCTGTTGCTTTTGAATCTGAGCTGAATGCTAAGGATCAATTACAAACTCACTGAACAGAAATGTACCATGTGGCCCCCCTTCTTCGCTGACTAACTCAGAGTTATAGAGCTGAAAAGCAGGAAGTTGGATTCTGGCTGTTTTATTAGACATCTGTTCACTCCAGCCTTTATATATTACATTTTTGCCTAACTAACTATATTAGAAACATTTTTTATTTTGGACAGCCTATCCATTTTCACACTGAACTGTTCCTTTAAATAAACCCAATAGGCTGGTTTTGCTTCCAATAAGGATTAATTATATCTCAGTTGGGATCAAGTACAAGCGACTGTTTTATTATTACAGAGAAAAGGGAAATCATTTTTATAAATTTGAATTATTGGATTATAATGGATACTATGGGAGATGACACTTGTACTTTCCAGAAATATATTATTTGGGGGGGGGGGTCCATGTATTATTTTGTGTATTTACCTCATAAAAAATCATTATTCAGCAGCTAACGTGACTTCCAGGACTATTTGTATGAGCTTGAGGCTTTCCAAATGAGTTGAATTTTTGTGCATGAAGTGAAATATTTTTCTGGTATAGATCCCTATATCATGAAAAATAGAACTTTTTCATTTTTTGGTATTTAGATCTCTAAATCTTGTTCCAGAAGTGGAACACTTAAACACTTAAAAAAGGTATCGTTTTCCTAGGTAAATTACCGCCCCCTGGGAGAGCGCACAAAATGTTCAAAAAACCTACCTGCCCTCATCACTGCTCTGCCTGTCACTTAGGGCTGCCACCTCACCCTTTTAAAACCAAACACATATGAAATCCACAGCCTGCATGGCTAATTAGCAATTAATTTAGATGCATTATACATGGCTACACAGAAATCAGTTCAGTCTGCAGCATCTAAATGAGTTGATAATTAGCCATGCAGGCTGTGGATTTCATATGTGTTTGGTTTTAAAAGGGTGAGGTGGCAGCCCTACTGTCCCTGCTAGATGTGTAAGTTACATACGTTTCTAAGCAAGTCAGTGCTGGTTTTGTTGCAATTTTATAAATAACTGACATTATGCTTAATGCCAAAGGTATTAAAAGATAAAAATATAGAAAAGCCAGTATTTATTCCCAGAAAAGGTTGCCCCCCTTTGGCACTCCATTCAGTTTTAGTCTAGGCAGAAGGAGAGTTCCAGAATTGGGAGAACAATGTTGCTCCTTCCTTTTCTGCAGTATTTGTCTGCATGGCTGTGTGATTGTTTGTTACACAGCAGGTTTGTTTATATGCTGCGTCTGTTAACCTCTGCCATTACAATTGAGTAATCAACCAATGATCATTCAAATTATGTGACTGGTTACAGTTCACAAGCACCCAATAAATTACTAGGAGGAGGGCAGTATCAACATCCAATAGGAAACAAGTAAGGGCAAAGCCTGGGCATGATGATGTCATCATATAGGAAGTTATTGGTGTGTCAGGTTCAAAATAGGCCACTCCCATCACTTCAGAAAACTGGTCTGAGAGACAGGAGAAGGGCTGAGTTAATAGGTATAAAAAATAGCTTTTACAATGGCATTTTTTCTTTTTGTTATGGAAAATGGTTTTTCTAACACATTGAGAACATTGTTAGTGGTTTCATAAGATTTGTACATTGAAGGTGAACAACCCCTTTAAAGTCTGAATGCCAAAAACTCAAAAAAAATCGAGGTTTTTTGTCCTATAAAATCCACATTTTTAGTGGAAAAACAAAACTCAAATTTTTCGTTATTTATCATACCCCGAAAATACTCCATCTCCAAGTTGTCGGGGTCCTGTAGAAGTCAGTTGGCACAGGTTCCATTTCAAATTTGAAGATATCGTGGTCTTTGCTAAGGGGGTTTCGAGCAATCTTAAGAAAAATTTTAGAATTTTGCTGATAAAACCTGGAAAATACAGTAGTTTCTGCCAAAAAAACTGAATTTTTCAAACCAGTTTTATTGAGTTTTTTCAATGATAAATAAGGTCAAATCGTGGATTCTAGTTTGGTATGGTGTATGGCTGCCTTTATACCCCTAGATTCCCAGCATTCCTTGTATGTGCTTATACAGCAAAAGCACGGGCAGATTTTTACAGGTCATGGAAAAAGTGACCTTTGAAGGGTTTTTGCACTATGCTAGGGCTTGTCTTTTACCAAAGAACTGACACAATCTTTGTATATTTCAGAGTTGTACCTGCTGCAAAACATTGGGATTAAAAGCTCTATATAAGCAGCACTATGCTATGATCCAACAATATTTGTGATGCTGAAATTAAAATATTATTCATATGTTGGTCTGGCCTTTCTGAAACCAGACTTTGCAGACTAACATATTAGCACTGCGTATCTTGACAGCGCTATATAAACAAATGATGATGATATATCCCTTCTGTTTAGATGTCACAAAGGTGAAACGAATGCGCTATGATGACCCAGTTAGGACCCCGCCTTGTGCCTGTACTTGGAAAAGAAGATGCAGGAAAAAGTGTAATATCGTCACAAGCTGCCTTCCACATTGACCTGAATGAGAAGAAAGTGCACATCGCAGACAACGGCCTGAAGACTGATATCGTAGACACGTTGGTGTATATTGTTGACATCTCTTCCTGTGCTGGAATAAGTTGCAGCAGCATTTGACACCACTTATTACTAAGGAATCAACACCCATGTTGCATTAGCAGTGCAAAAAGGCAGAGCTCATACCAGTGTTGTGTACTTGATGGATTGAGCTTACAGAAGATATTTTTATAGGAAGGGACAATTCTAGAACTTTTAAAGGGATTGTTCACCTTCAAACACTTTTTCCAGTTCAGTTGGTTTCAGACTTTTTTCCAATTACTTTCTATTTAATATTTGTGATCGTTTTTCTAATACTGGAGTGTAAGATTTCATTTTTCACCTTGTAAAGCAGCACAGGGATGGGGGATCGCCGACGCTGTTCTAAATTGATATGTTTAGTTGATACATTTGTTATTGTTGTCCCTGCTGAGCAGAATCCCGGAGTTTCATTACAGGCAGCTGTTAGAATTGATACAATAGTTGCTAATATTCCACTGCTGAAAAATGTTTCAACTAATGAGGCAAATTGTAACGGTTCAGATGCTCCTGGATCACTGAGCTGCCAGACTGAGACAATAGAGATGGAACTTTAAACTAAAAATTTGGGAAAACTGTAAAAAATAAAAGATGGAAGGCAACTGGCAAAAGATTTTGTTTATGGGGAACAATCTGTCTGTTTGATTTGCGTGTGCCAAGTAAAACCTTCCAGGACCTAAAAATCCCTTTCCCAAAAGGAGGATGTTTCCTTCCACTGATTCAGAATGGCAACTCAAGCATCTATCCATGAACGCCTTTGTTGAAATGAAGTCTACTGCAAAGTACAATCCTCTTATACATGGAATTATAAGGTAGTGTTCATAAAATGACCTGGACTTCCGCAAAAACAACACATGCAATCTCCACAACAACAACATAGGTAACCTTGAATGTAACAATATGGAGTTTCTCACAGCTACAGTTTTTGCATTGCACTGATAATGAGTGTTGTCTACCTAGTCTATTAGGCTCCCTTGTGTTCTGCTTATATAGGGGAAAATTGTTTCATACTTACCGTAATTTTCCTTTCCTGGTCATCCCTAGGGCAGCATATTACTAACGATCGGGTAATTGTCTCTACCGCTGGGTAATCAGAAGAAACAAACGCCCCCTTCACCATAAGTACCTCCTCTCCCATACCTCCTTGTCTTTATACTAAGCACATACAAAAACATAGGGAGGGTATGCTGCCCTAGGGATGACCAGGAAAGGAAAATTACGGTAAGTATGAAACAATTTTCCCCTTTCCTGGTCATCCCTGGCAGCATATTACTAACGATCGGGTAATACCCAAGCAATAAAACCAGGGAGGGAATATATGCTGATAATTTTAATAGACAGAGGCAGCGAGGACCGACTGCCCAAAATGAACGTCTGAAGAAAACAATAAATCTAATTTATAATGCTTGACAAAAGTATTAGACGAAGCCCAAGTTGCTGCCTTGCAAATAGACTCTGGCGGAACTCCTGCTTCTGCTGCCCATGAAGTTGCCACACTCCGAGTCGAATGTGCTCTCAAAACCGGTGGTGATGGCCTGCCCTGTACCGAATAGGCTTTGGAAATAGCTTTGGCAATCCAGCTACCCAGTGTTCTCTTTGATGCAGATTCTCCTTTTCTTGCACCGGCTGGAACAACAAAAAGCATTCTAGACTTACTAATTCCTTCAGTCTTTTGAATATAGGCCTTCAGACATCTCCAAACATCCAAAGGACTGTCTCCGTCATCTGACGGCATAGAAGGAAGTATAATTGGTTCATTCAAATGGAAGTTAGAAACCACCTTGGGCAGAAATGATGGAACTGGCCTCAAAATAACTTTTTCCTCATGGAAGACTGTATAAGGTGGGTCAATAGACAACGCCTGCAGTTCACTCACCCTTCTAGCCGATGTAAGGGCCACTAAAAGGACGGTTTTTAAAGACAAAGGCCATAAAGGAATCTCCAAAATAGGCTCAAATGGGGGAGTAGATAAGGCACGAAGGACTAACGGCAGATCCCACGGCGTAGCCAACTTCCTCAGCGGAGGCTTAATCCTTAAGACTGCTTGAAAGAACTGATCCACTAATGGCTCCTCAGCCCATCTTTTACCCAACACTGCAGACAAGGCAGACACCTGCACTTTCAATGAGCTGAGGCTCAATCCGTAATCTAGACCAGATTGTAGGAACCCTAAAATTTCAGAAGTTGACGGGTTCAAGGGGTTATATCCCTGGGACTCTGACCAGACAGAAAAACGATCCCAGATCTTATGGTACGTAGAAATCGTCCCAGGTTTTCTGGCCTTAATGAGCGTTTCAACCACCTGATCTGAACAACCTTGCTGTTTTAATCGTAGCTTCTCAACCTCCAGACCGCTAAATTGAGGGCCCCTGGATTCGGATGTAGAAAGGGACCCTGAATTAATAGATCTTCCAACAGCGGCAGTCTCAGGGGTAATTGAATCGACAGGCGTCTCAGCAGGGGATACCATGGCCTGCGTGGCCAATCTGGAAGAACAGCTATTACATCCATACGTGAAACTAAGATCTTCCTCAGCACTCTGAAGATTAACGGAAATGGAGGAAAAATGTACGCCCAAAGATTCTCCCAATCTTGTGCCAGTGCATCCACTGCCACTGCTGTCGCTGAGGGAATTTTGGAGAAGAAAGTCTTGATCTTGGCATTGCTCTCCGAGGCCATTAGATCTATTTGGGGAAGGCCCCACTGAGCCACCACCCACAGGAAAATCTTCGGATTCAATCCCCATTCTGTTTTGTCTACCGAATAGCGACTCAAGGCATCTGCTCGATGATTCAGACTGCCCGGGATATGAATGGCTGTGATGTTCTGTAAATAGGTCTGTGCCCAGGTCATGATTGGGATGGTCTCCCTCATGAGTTTGAAACTCCCTGTGCCCCCCTGTCTCCTCACATACGATACTGCTGAAGCATTGTCCGATCTGATCTTCACAGACAGGCCTAAAAGGACTGGCTTGAGAGCTGACAGCGCCTTCTGGATCGCCCTCAACTCCAACACATTCGAAGGTAGATGCGACAGATCTTTGTTCCACTTTTCGTGGACCTCTATACTGCCCACATGGGCTCCCAAACCTGTGCCGGATGCATCGGTAAAAACTTCTGTCCACTGAGGCTCCTCTAGAGCAAACCCTCTGCGAAGATTCACCGGTTTCTGCCACCAAGAGAGGTGAGTTTTGAAGGCTGGAGACAGATTGATAATCTGCGACCAACATCTGTAATGACGATTCCAATGAGTCAGAAACCAACTCTGCACTGGTCTCATTCTCCACCTCGCCCATTTCACTAACTCGATAGAAGAAGTTAGGAGGCCCAGAAAGCTCATGAGTTCCCTGGCTGGTAGACTGCTGCGGTTCTGAAGAAGTCTCGCTTCCTCCGTAATACGTGAAATCTTCTGAAGGGGCAAGGAAACTAACCCCAGCCTGGTATCGAAGAGTGCCCCGAGATATATCATTCTTTGTGTTGGAACTGGCTGACTCTTCTCTTCGTTTAGAATCCAGCCGAAACGCATAAGCGTCCTCCTCACCAACTGTACTTGATCCCTGAGGGATTGTGGATTTCTTCCAACAATTAGAAGATCGTCCAAATAATGATAGACTTCCACTCCTTCCCTTCTCAAATTGGCGATAAGCACTACCAGCATCTTGGTGAAGGTTCTTGGTGAGGTAGAGAGGCCGAAAGGCAGGCAGCGAAATTGAAAATGGAGATCTCCCCATGCAAATCTTAGAAAACGTTGATGCTCTTCCGCCACTGGGACGTGCAGATACGCATCTTTTAGATCGAGGGAGGCTAGCCAATCTCCTGTGTGTATCACTGACTTTATAGTGGAGAGAGACTCCATTTTGAATCTCTGGTACTTTAAACACTTGTTCAATCTTCTTAGGTCTAGGATTGGGCGAAGCTCTCCTGAGGCTTTTGGAACCAGGAACAATGGAGAATAAAACCCTAGACCTCGCTCCTGAGGCGAAACTGCCACTATCGCCTTTTTTGCCCTCAGCTGGGAAATGTAGTCCTGAAAGATTAAATGGTCTTCTTTTTTCCCCGTCATCTTTGAGGAAATGAAAAAATTCTTTTGAGGTTTTTGTAGAAATTCTAAGCGGTATCCTCTGGTGACTACCGAAAGGACCCTCTGATCTTGGATCTCTCTGGCCCATACCTCTCGAAACTCCAGAAGCCTTGCTCCTACAGGAATTGGCAGGGCCAGCCTCATATCATTGAGGTCTTTGCTGATTCCTTGGGGATTTGGGGTTTCTAGCCTTTGTGGCCCGAAAAAACCCAGACTGACCAGACCGCCAAGAACTTCTAAAGTCTTTACCCGGTCTGTAGGCTTTAGCCTCTTCTTTGCGTCTATAGGCAAATCTATCCCACTGCCTCCTTTCTTGGGGCCGCTTAGTTTGAGGCAGAAAGGTGCTCTTACCACCAGAAGACTTGGCAATAATGTCATCCAAGGACTTTCCAAAAAGCCCCCTGCCCTCAATGGGCAGCTTACACAGTGTATTTTTTGAGGCTGTATCCGCATACCAAGTACGCAGCCACAAGGCCCTCCTGGCAGCCGTAGTATATGCCATATTGCGTGCTGCCATTCTTGATAAATCCACAGTAGCCTCCAAGCAAAACTCTGCTGCTCTTTTTAAATCTGTAATAGCTTCACAAATTGCTTCCTTAGGAGAGTTCTCCAAAAAAGCTTCCTCAATATTATCTGCCCAGACCGTCATAGCTTTTGAGACAGAAACAGCAGCAATCGCTGGTTTACAAGCAGCTCCTGCTGTCAAATAAGCTTTCTTCAATTCTGTCTCCATTCGCCTATCCATAGGATGTTTAAGAGCCGAAATATCGTCAATTGGTAGAGCAGTCTTTTTTGACAGACGGGCTACTGGGGCATCAACTGTAGGTGGGTTCTCCCAAATTTCCAAATAATCCTGAGAAAAAGGATATAGATTCTCAAACTTATTCTCCACTGGAACCTTTCTAGGACCCTTAGCCCACTCTTGATCTAATATATCTTTAATTTCAGCATGCACAGGAAAAAAGTTTTTCTTCTTTTTAGAAAATAAGGAGAAAGAAGATGGCTCAGGCCGACTCTCTTCCAGACTCAGGGTGCGTCTAACCGCCTTGATAAGTGAAGGAATCATCTTAGAGTCAAAAACTTCAGCATTCTCCAATTCGTCCTCAGAAGAATGAGATCCATCAGAATCTGAAGATGAAGAATGTAATACAACAGATGTACTTGGAAGTGGATCCCTAGAACCCTCAGTCTGCCTAAAAGAATCAGCAACTGCTTCCTTAATCCATTGCATAACTGACTCTTGATTAAAGGCTGAGGTAGAAGCCAATGAAGGTTCCCTTCCACTATCACGAACAGCACAATCCTGAAGACAGGCTTGACACAGCCTCTTGTGTCTAACTGCAGGGTTGTCACATGCTTTACATGATTTCAAATCAGTACTCTCTTCTCTCCTATGACGCTTCTTAGAAGCAGATTCTTCCACAGGCACAGGGTCACTAAAAAATTGAGAGTACCCAATATTAGCAGCTCTTTTCGAAGACACACTAAAAATAAAAACATTAAATGCTGGCAAGGCACTCACCCAGACTTAGAATCAGGACGCTTACTGGCAGCCGGCTCCATTCCAATATTCAGGCAGAATAGGGCATAGGACTCCAAAACCGCATGGTTAATATGCACCAGACGCACAACTGACGTCATCGAGGAGCGCATTGAGGGAAGCGCAAAACGCCAGAAAACCCCCCGGCTGTAAGGGTCTCTGCACTGTAGAGTCGGCAGAGCTTCAGGTGGAGAGAGCCGCAAAAAAACTGCACCCGGTAATCGGATCAATGACCCGTGAGTGCCGAGCCTGCATTTCTACTTACCCAGAAGAAACAAAAGACAAGGAGGTATGGGAGAGGAGGTACTTATGGTGTAGGGGGCGTGTTTGTTTCTTCTGATTACCCAGCGGTAGAGACAATTACCCGATCGTTAGTAATATGCTGCCAGGGATGACCAGGAAATATATATATATATATATATATATATATATATATATATATATATATATATATATATATATATATATATATATATATATATATATATATATATATATATATATATATATATATACATATATATATAAAATAAATACTGCTCTCTCCATGAGGAGAGAACTGTCTTAACTCCAGTTAGTTTTGTATGTCTCTTTCTTTTTAGTCTCATTGCATATGTAGCATGAAACATGGTAAAAATATAGTTATTACAGTGTGCAGCTTCCCATTATTTCATCCCTCTATAAACAAAAGCAAGGCTCGTTGACTTAAAGGGCATGTAAAGTCTAAAAAAGAATAAGGCTAGAAATGCTGTATTTTGTATACTAAATATAAACATGAACTTACTGCACCACAAGCCTAATCAAACAAATGGTTTATGCTTTCAAAGTTGGCTACAGGGGGTCACCATCTTGTAACTTTGTTAAACATCTTTGCAAGACTAAGACTGTGCACATGCTCAGTGTGGTCTGGGCTGCTTAGGGATCGTCATGAGCAAAGCTGCTTGAGTTCTGCATGGCTGGGAAGTATGGTGGGGGCTCCCCCTGCTGTTCATAAGTATGATTGTTTCCCTGCTCAGCAGTTAGGGACCATCTGACAATTCCTATCCACAGCAGTAAATGAAGGGTGAATTTCACTGCATACAGTCAGGTTTCTTATAAAAACGGTACACATTTTTTTAAACTATATTGGAGATTGGTTTTTTTTCATTAAAGAAAGTAAAATGGGATTTTATTTTTTGCCTTTACATGCCGTTTAAAAAGGTTTTATCAAAACAATACAAAACATATAAAAATATATAGTAAATGGAAGATATATATTGAAGTATAGTACATAGCCTTAGGCATAGAGGCGGGGCAGGCAGTTACTTTCACTATGCGCATCGCATATTTATTTGCAAATGGTTGTATTGCCCATGTTTTTTCTTGAACGCTATTGCACTGCTGTGCCCGTCTTTCTGGTTTTTGGGAATTCGCATTGTACATAGATTTTCACAAATGGCTCACAAAGGAGACAGGTGTTTGCTTGAGTGCATCCAGTGTGCGAGGTTGTTGTGCGTGACAGTAACTTAAATTCGCTGTTTGCAAAACTGTTTTGCAAATATTTTCTCCGCCACCAAAGTTGTGACGTAACTCAGGTGCAGAGTGTTCGCAATTTGCATTTTTAATCATATATAAAAAGCTCTTATGGACATTCGCAGTTTGAAAAAAATTCCCAATTCTGTTTGCACATTAAGGGGCATTTTTATCAAGGGTCGAATTTCAGATTTGAAAAACTTAGAAATTCGAATTCAAAAAGACCAACTGAAATTAAGCCAAAGGTTTTTGTTGACCGAATAGGTCAGTTTTCGATAAAGCTGTGTGACAGTTTGTACGAATCGAAGGAATAGCGCATTCAAAGTTTTTCGATTTGACTCCGAATAGGTTCTAGGAGGTCCCCCATAGGCTAAAACAGCAATTCGTCAGGTTTTAGATGGCGAATGGTCGAAGTCGAATTTTTAAAGAGACAGTACATGATAAATTTCGATATTCGAATTTTCAAAATTTTTTCAAATTCAATTCGAATTTGGACTATTCCCTAGTCAAAGTACGCACAAAAAAAAATTTTTTTTCATTTGAAAATTCACGTCGACCTTTGATAAATCTGCCCCTAAGTACACCACTCTTATCCAGCTTTATAAATATAACCATGCGCAGGGCAAATATTTTCACAGTGCGAATCACGTGCGAAGTTTATAAATGAGCCCCACTGTGTAGTTAATCTGATCATCAGAGCTGCAAACTATCACACAGCTTTATCACTTCTTAATCTGCATTACACTGTTTCATGTAGCAGATAGCAAGCAATCCTCACTTATATAGCAGAGAACAGCCGTTAGTGGCCTTCTTCTTTGGGATAAAGCAAACAGTGACCTCAGTAATTACAAACCAATATAATACATGTCTGTGTGACAGACCAGTAATGTCCTTCCTATGTATTAACCTTATGTGATAATGTAACGGAGTCCAGCAGCATCTCTGCCTCTAGGTGGAGCAGTTGCATCACTTATCGGACACTGTTTTGTACCACACTTAGTACAGTGAATATAAAAGCCTTGCAATAGGAACACCTGTATAGCTAATGAGGCTTCCCCATTAATAAAACATAGGCTTTTTAAAAACATTTTCCTGTATGTAACTTTAAAGCAGGAATTGGATTAAAGGAGAACTAAAGCTTAACTGTAGACTTAGGCTATAAATGTTGTACATTATGTTTTGGACTTCTGTACCAGCCCAAGGCAACCACAGCCCTTTAGCAGTAAAGATCTGTGTCTCCAAAGATGCCCCTGTAGCTCCCCATCTTCTTTTCTGCTGATACACTGCACATGCTCTGTGCTGCCGTCACTTATTGAGCTTAGGGACCCATTCACAATATACAGTACACATAGAATAGAAATGTCACAATATAAGGCTGATAGTAATAGTAATACAAATAGCTATTTGTACCTGCAGTTTTTGTGCAGCTCAAGTGCCAGAGATCAGCTGCATGGAATAGGAATTAGTTAAGAGGACACTGGGCTATTTTCTTTGTGCCTAAAAAGGGGGATACTCTTGGCTGAATAGTGTTATAGTCAGTGTTTTGGTACCTGTGTGTATGAGGATGAGAATATTAAGGAGTTGTCTCTATTAAAGGTGCCATTTATGCAACTGGTAGGGCTCAGATACCCCTTGTGGAATTAGCTGAGTACATTTTTTTTTTTTTTTTGACAACAATTACTCAATTTATTAACCAATTCTCGAACTTTGGAGACAGACACACACACACACAGAGTAGCAAATCCATTTCTACGATGTAATGTAACAGAATACCTTACAACATTTATTAGGTAACAATTTGTGCTACCCTAAATCAACAAATTATTTTACAGGCAGGTGGCAGACATATGCCAGCAGTGTTGTGATTAATACTAAAAACCAAGCAATCCATTTAAACCAACAGAAGCAGAGAATTCACTTATTGTGCACATAGGGATCAGAAACGGAACATGTTAACAGACTACTAACAATGTTGTTTATGGAGTCAGTGTGAAATTCAGTGCTCTTTAATGGCAGCACTTTTTAAGCATCCTGAATTTAACCGTGCAAGCATGTCTCTAAAGCTGCCTCCATGGACTCAGGAGAAGGGATCTAGGCTTCCTGTTGGGGGATTCTGGCACATTTCCATTTCTGAGTGATGTTTATCATTAGCCACAGGTTCAATAAGAAATGAGCTCTCAGAATCCTCAGAACTTACTCCCTCCATAAAGGACGTTGATGAGGAAAGGTTAGACCCAATTGAATTGTGTGACGTAGTTTGCCGTACAGAAGCGGTGTTGTCTGCAGCACTATGAAGGTTACAAGCAAGTTCACTTCTCATTTCTGCCTTGGACTTTGGCGCTTTAATATTCAAATCTGCATCTTCATCTTGGCTTGAATCTATTACAAATACAAAAGGTTTTCTTTCAAAGTTCTGAGTAGCATTCATAGATTTTACTGTTCTTTGAACTTTTGGTTTGGGCTTTAATATAGAAGAACCTCTTTTCCTCTGGCTTTTCCTTTGCCGTTGCTTGAAATAAGCCCGCCTGGCCTTCTTGCAAAGGCGAAGATTTCTTTGAAGCAAGGAATGTGCTCTGGTGCATTTATCAACAGGTACTATACTAACATTGCTTTCAAGAACCTTTAGAGTTATTCTTAAACTTCGTCTCCTTCTTGGAATATTATCGACCAATGAAGTCCTGTTCACCATCATCCAAAAGTCACAGCACCAATGATTAGGATCAAAGATTTTTGGCTTTTTAACAGAGGCAGACTTGTTTCTGATGGCTGTTTTATGAAGTTTCTGACAGGCTTCACACAAAATCTGATTGTCCATGGACTCCTTAACCAATTCCAATACATTAGTAGAGCATTCATCTGTTCCAGACTGGAAAGAAAACGGATCTCCATCATTAAAAGATGATTGCAGACTGTCAGTATCCTCTGGTGTGACTGGTGTGCAAATGACATGTTGCATTCCCGCTCTTCTGAATTTGCTTTAATAAGCTGGGGTTCAGTTCTTTGCTTTCGCTCATGCTTAGAAGTCTCAAAGACTGGGTTGCCAGAATGTTGCCTCAAAGGAGACCCAGCAGGTGTGTAATGATCATGTTTGCCAGTGATCAAAGTTGAGTTGTGCAAGTTCAGTGTGATTTTTTCTTCTGTTACTCTGCTAGAAGTCACACTGCTTCTTTGAAGCGTCAGACAACTTTCAGATCTAGATAAAACTTTGTAGCTGCTACTTCTCTTCCAGAAGCTGTCGCTGAGGTCTTTATCTTGTACCAGTGACTGATAGCTGTGTTTAGTCAGGAAAACCTGGTTTACAAGGAAGGGATTTCTAAATGACAAAAGTTATTTATTTACTTGGCTCTTCTGTAAGGTAAAACTGGAGTTGGCAACCCTGTCGAAAAGAATGTACGAAATAGCATAGCACAAGTTGTTCTACTACATAACAGCGATTCCAGCCCCCAGCAGGGTCTATCCCTTCTATTGTTAAGCCTCTAGGCACGGCACCTATTCCCCCTGGTTCTCCCCTTCTCTAGTTTGTTATCACCCCATGGCCCCCGCCTGCCTTCCCCTAGCTGAGTACATTGAAGCACATGCTACATGCTTTTGAGGGTGCACATGTTACAGTGCTGCTTCCATCCTGATTCTCATCCTCTGCCTCTTCTTCAGCATAACCAGGTCTACACTATTTCTCTTCAGCTCATCTTAAAGTGGACCTGTCACCTACATAGGATTGCCACCTTTTGAGACGGTGGATACCGGGCAGGGGGCGTGGCTGTGACATCAGGGGGTGGGATGTGACATAGATGGGAGTGTTTGTGCCATCAGGGGGTGGGGCTATGACGTGACGATCGTTGATTGGCCGATCGTCGTGTCAATCAAGGGAATCCTGCCGGTTTTCCTTATTTAGAAAACCGGGCAGGAAGTTTTGACCCGGGCAGCCCTTCAAAATACCGGGTTGTCAGGGTCAAAACCGGACAAGGTGGCAAGAAAGTCCTTTGCAAATTAAACATGAAACACAAATAATTTTTTTTTTCATTAAAACATCCATTCCTGTTATAAAGGTGATTAAATTCTGAGCTGTCAATCAAATATTGTCTGCCCCTCCTCTATGCATTAGACATAGAGGCGGGCAGTCAATTACTTTCACTTTCCATTCTGCACTTCCTACATGTCACTGTACTCACATTCCCCCTTCCCTCCCCAGGCTCTATAATTATCTCGGGCATTGCACATGGGCATTAGGTTCCCCATTCTGGTGTATACACGAGATTTTGGGGTGATACACAATTTATCTTAAAGGACCAGTGACATAAAACATTTTTTTTAAAAAACTTAGTTTGTACGAAAAAAACCCCCACCAAGACACATTTAACTTTAAATTCACAAAGTCTTTATTAAGAAATAACTTACCGATTCTCCATTTGCGCTCCTCTTCAGAAACGGCGACGATCCATCGCGCAACTCTTGATTTCTCCTCCCTGCCTTCTATAGGAGATAGTCAGGGAGAAGAAATCGATTGACGTAAGATGGCTCATCGCCCTGACTATCTCCTATAGAAGGCAGGGAGTAGAAATCAAGCGTTGCGCGTGGATTGTCGCCCTGTCGCCGTTTCTGAAGAGGAGCGCAAACAGAGAATCGGTAACTTATTTCTTAATAAAGACTTTGTGAATTTAAAGTTAAACGTGTCTCTGTTTTTTTTTCCGTTATGTTACTGGTCCTTTAATAACAGTGTCCACAAAATGACTGCTGCCTGCTTGCTGTAATTGTTTAATTCCAAGATTGAAGGAAACAAAATGTAATTATGTAGTGTAAGTAAGTCTATTGTGCTCAGCTAACATGATAGAAAAGCATTCCTAATTAACTCTAAGGGGCACATTTACTAAGCTCGAGTGAAGGATTCGAATGAAAAATGAAAAAAACTTAGAATTTTCTAAGTATTTTTTTGGGTACTTCTTCTTTTTCCTGATTTTTGTGATCTTTTATTTAGTGATTTGTGATATTTGTGATCTTTTACTTGCTGCACTCAGGTTTGGAACTGAAACTGTTATCGGGCATCAATTGGGTTTGTAACCAGGTAGCCGTTTTGAAATGCAAATGAAAGATGAACAGTAAAGTGCCTGTCGCCTTAAAGGGGTTGTTTACCTTTGAATTAACTGTTAGCATGATGTAGAAAGTGTAGAGAGACAATCTGTAACTGGTTTTCATTTTTTATTATATCTGTTTTTTATTTAGCATTTTTTTCAGCAGCTCTCCAGTTTGCAATTTCAGCAATCTGGTTGCTAGGGTTCAAATTACCCTAGCAACCATGCACTGATTTGAATAAGAGACTGGAATATGAATAGGAGAGGCCTGAATAGAAAGATGAGTAATAAAAAGTAGCAATGACAATAAGGGGCAGACTTATCAATTTCAACTTTGAAATTCAAAAAGACCAACCAAAATCAAATCAAAATTTTTTTTTTGACCGAATAGGTCAGTTTTTGACCGAATAGGTCCGTATTTGTTTGAATTTGAATTGTAGTAATAGCGCATTCGAATCGTACCCCCAAAATAGTATCCCCAAAAACCTTTGATTGTTCAAAGTTCACCAATTGACTCCAAATGGGTTCTAGGAGGTCCCCCATAGGGTAAAACAGCAATTCGGCAGGTTTTAGATGGAGAATCGTCAAAGTCTAATTTTTAAAGAGACAGTACATGATATAATTTTGAAATTAGAATTTTAGATTTTTTGACTATTCCCTAGTCGAAGTACACAAAAATTTGATCGAAATTCAAACTTTTTAAAGTTTTTAAAGTTTGCTAAATCTGCCCCTAAATCGGTAGCGTTACAGAGCATTTGATGTTTAGATGGGGTCAGTGACCCCAATTTGAAAGCTGGAAAGATTCTGAATAAGGCAGCAAATAATTCAAAAACTATACAAAATAAATAATGAATACTAAATGAAAAGTTGCTTAAAATTGGCCATTCTATAGCATACTAAAAGTTAGCTTAAAGGGGGATCACCCCTTTAAAGAAAGATAAGCAGTGTTAGAATAGGAATGTTAATAAGTCACAAATACCATAAATAATGAAGGTCAATGAAAAAGCTGCTTAGGTCAGCCCATCTGTAACATACAAAATATAAATGTGAACTTCCCCTTTAAATGACATTTTAATTAGACGTTAGATACATATTTAAATAACATTTCCCTGTGCACAGTATTTAGTGGGATGAATTATGAGCATGATACAAATCTTCCCCCTTAGCTTGTTTCTTTTTCATGAATGCTAATAAATATGTGCTGTGATGCATGACACTGTTGTTTCATTGTTGCTCGTGGCTAAAAGAACTGGAGGAGGCATGCGGCTAAATCCTATTGCTAAGAAATTCCTTTGCGTTCTCTGCCGCCTCTAAAATGGCAGTGGAAGATATGCCAACTTACATAGTAACTGCCATGAAGGGTATATGCCTGTTACTGCACACATGAACTACAGGAGGTCCACAATGATAGTGCAGAAAACGCATTATTGCTGTCTGCACTAGAAGAGACGTATTTCCATTTTTTAAAGGGCATGTAAAGGCAAAAATATAAAATTCCATTTTACTTTCTTTAATGAAAAAGAAACCTATCTCCAATATACTTTAATTAAAAAATGTGTACCGTTTTTATAAGAAACCTGACTGTATGCAGTGAAATTCTCCCTTCATTTACTGCTGTGGATAGGAATTGTCAGATGGTCCCTAAGTGCTCTGCAGGGAAACAATCATACTTATGAACAGCAGGGGAGCCCCCGGCTTACTTCCCAGCCATGCAGAACTCAAGCAGCTTTGTTTATGACGATCCCTAAGCAGCCCAGACCACACTGAGCATGTGCATAGCCTTAGTCTTGCAAAGATGTTTAACAAAGTTACAAGATGGTGACCCCCTGTAGCCAACTTTGAAAGAATAAATTATTTGTTGATTAGGCTTGTGGTGCAGTAAGTTCATGTTTATATTTAGTATACAAAATACAGCATTTCTAGCCTTATTCTATTTTAGACTTTACATGCCCTTTAAACATGTAATTAGGCTTTAAAAGTTAGTAGGAGAGGCTTATTGCCACCCCTGGTAACTGCATTGGTGCTGCCACTTAAGGAAAAATGCTGAATACATAAGAAGTACTGGAGATCCGTTTGCTAGAGAGCAGTATTTTCTATCAAATGGGAACTGCTGATGCATTAGATAAATAGGAAAACTTAAAAAGGGGTATTTTATTTTCAGTAAATTATTTCAAATTGGCTATTTTTATTTTATTGCCCCCCCATACACAAGATGGACTAAATTGTGTGTACCACAGCCATCATCCAATCAAGCTCATGATGAACTGATCATTTTTCCACCTAGACCCAACTCTCCTTCACCCTTTACTATGTCAATTAATGGCCTAGGGATGGGCGACTTTGACCTGTTTCGCTTCACCAATTTGTCAAAATGCATAAAAGTCTATGGGCGGCCAATTTTTTTTGCCGCGCGACAATTTTTTTATCCCATTGGAGTCTGTGTGCGTCATTTCCGCTGTGAAACTCTGCAAAAAAATTCGCTCATTCCTTGGCATGGTTTAACTTTGATTGCTTCTTCTCCTTCTCTAGGCATATTTAAGGGGCAATTCACCTTGCAAACCGAACTTTGTATTTATATCAGGTACCACCATAGGCACGGGACATATCTGCGCCCCCCAGCTTACGGAAGTGATGTCAAGGGCACAGAATTTCCGCCACAGCGAGGAATTTGATTATTGCAGGGAAAAATGGAAATCATTTTTAGAATTATTTGCTTAAAAAGGACTCTATGGTAAATGGCCTTCCCATAATTGGGAGCTTTTTGGATAAGGGATCTCATACCTGTAATTCATTCATTGTAAACTGAGATACAGGGCCACTAAATTTAGAGCTGCGACTCTTAAATTAAATAAGACCAACATGTCTGACATAATAGCTTGTTTTTGAATTACGTTATTATATTAAATCAATATCTAGAATGTGGATTACTATTGTTACTGGCAAAATTAATTTTTAAACCTCGATAAAATCTTCCTGCAGAGTGCAAATATGCAAAAAAAAAAACATGTCTGCAGGGCCGGATTTAAATAGCAGGCACCCCTAGGCGCGCTCACGTCGTCGCCCCCATCCCCTCCTTTTTATTTGCACAAATTTTCATCATCGGGACCGGAGCAATGGGGATTGGCATACGGGAAATTTGAACTAATTTATTTCTTGCGCATCCCCAGTGTTTCTAAACCAATGTGGGTTTGGTTGGACAGCATGCCGCTCCCTAAAAACCTGCTGCCCTAGGCCCGGGCCTTTGTGGCTTTTCCACAAATCCAGGCCTGCATCTCTGTTTGCACCCTGGGCAGGTTTTTGCTTCCAGCATGGAACCCATTTTATACCACATAGATTTTCTTGAATGAGGGGCAGGGCACAGCAATGCCATGGACATGCAGTGATTGTGTAGTTCTTAGTGTTCTTGTACTTGCACCTTTGAAAGACATTGGGGCTCATTTATCAACACTGGGCATATTTGCCCATGGGCAGTTACCTATAGCAACCAATCAGTGATTCGCTTTTTGAAGCCAGCTGCAAGTAGAACAATGAATGCAGCAATTTGATTGGTTGCTATGGATTACTGACCATGGGCACATTTGCCCAATGTTGATAAATGACCCCCATTGAGTTGCAGGATCAGATCCCAAAATAATCTAACCAATAGTATTTCATCTTTATCGAACGTTTGTCTCTCATTCAATAAACAGTTTTGAGCCTTTTGCTATCAATGGCTCTGCAGGGTATTTAACCTATAAGTACAGGTACCGGGAACACTTGTCCAGCAAATGAAATATACATTTTTAGCCTTCCTGTGCAGGCAATACATTTTAACAGCAGGAATAGAGTTTTGGAAAAAAAAAAAACAGAACAGTTCAAGATTTTTGAAAAAGCTGTGAAATAAAAAATAAAATCTTTATTTCCTCCTTGATATTAACTGTGCAATTTAAATTCATGGAGTGAGAGAGAAGTAGACTAGTGATGGGCGAATTTGTCCCGTTTCCCATGAAATTCGCAAAACAGCAAAAAATTCACGAAAAACACATTGAAGTCAACGGGCGTCGAAATTATTTTTGACTCACGTCAATTTCGACCCCCGCGAGAATTTTTATACCCACGCCTATTTTGTCCAAATGTATTAAAGTCAATGGGCGTCTGAATTATTTTGATGCGCGACAATTTTTCTGCACGTAACTATTCTGACAAGCGCCCAAATTTTTTTGATGTGGAAAATTTTTCGTTGGCAAGTTTTCTCTGCAGTTTCGCAAATTTATTTGCCCATCACTAAAGTAGACCAAAAATAGTAGAAAAAATAGGAATTATGATGATTTTTTGTCTCAAAAATGTTTAATTATGTCCAATGACTTAATGCACAGCAGCATGAGCAGACAAAGGGCTTTCTGAGGTTCTACAAGACCCACCACCTTGGACCATCTTCCACTGTTTGTGCAATGTATGATTTGCAGAACATCTGTCAAAGCTTCACCTGTCGGAGCAATATGTGACTTCACACAAACCTTAACTTGCCCTTGCCGAACTGTGTGATAAATGGAAACACTGAAGACACTATAAAACTGGGAGGAAATATACTTATTCATGAACACACCACTGATAATATGATATATATGCACATTGTGTGTTTATTTATTTACATATTTACAGATCATGTTTTTAATTATATCTCAGTTATACACATCAGTAATTCTATGTAGATCTACACAAAATCCGGCATCTCAGACCTGTGGAGGTTGCATATAAGTCAATGGGAGAAGCCAAGGCCGATCCTGCCCAATTTGCCACCCGAGGCGGCCTTCGTTTTTGCCTCCCCACGGCACTCACCTTCAGCGCCAGACGGGGGTCCACGTCGCTAGTGCAGAGAGCTCAATTGCTCTCTCTGCACTAGAAGAGCCGAATTTCTGGGTTGAAAACCGGAAATTTGGCTCTTAGTTACCAGGAGCAGCATTTTTGCCGCTCCTGGCAACCAGGGGGTGCTGCCGCCTGAGGCGAGTGAAAGTCAGTTGAAAAATCAGAAAAAATCGTGAAAATCAGATTTTTCAAGCTTTTTCAGGATGTTTTCCCGCAAACAAAAATTTCGGGAAAGTGTATTTATAAATAAGCCCAAAAAAACATTTGGTTGGAGTTTTTTTCAAAAAATATTGAGATAAATTCAGACTTTGATAAGTAACCCCCTAAGTATGTAAGATTTTGGATATAATTAATAGATTTTTGCATAATAATATCATCTGGCCATTTTTGAAAAGCAATGAGCGTCGGTATGAGCATTACTTCCTACAGAAGCCAATAATATCAGTGTCATGCACTCTGCTGTTTTGTGGAGCAGTGCACTACATTTTAATTATCACAGTTTAATCTAAAACATGGATTTTTCTTTTTCAGGTATGTAAAGAGGAGTGGCCATTGGTCCTTTTAATGCCCAGCACATGTCAAGTGATTGTACCACACTGTGACTGAAGCTATGCTGGTACAGGTATGGGATCTGTTATATGAAAACCTGTTATCCGGAGAGCTCCGAATTATGGGAAGGATCCCACAGACTCCATTTTATCCAAATATTTAAAGTTTTCAAAATGATTTCCTTTTTCTGTGTAAAAATAAAACAGTACCTTGTAATGACTCCCAACTAAGATATCATTAATTGTTACAAGCCAATCGGATTTAATTAATATTTAAATCATTTTTAAGTAGACTTAAGATATAAAGATCCAAATTACAGAAGGATCCAAGATCTTAAAAAACCCCATGTCATTTCTGTACATGGAATAGACGCAAATACTCATCCTGCCCTTAGACAATGTCATTGATTTTGGGCCCACAAAGACCAAGTATATCCAGACTGTATAGTTCTGACACTGTTTGTACATCCCTGTCTGATACACAGTCATACTTTAACTCTGATCCCAATGCTTGATCCAATTCCCTCAAAACTTCTCCGCAATACCAATCCTTGTCTAATCAAAGCCTTAACTCACATATTTAATCTTTCACTCTCAACTGGACTGTTTCCTTCTCAACTAAAACATGCTCTTGTCACCCCCATTCTGAAAAAACCCTCTCTTGATCCCTCCAATCTTGACAACCTCCGACCTATCTCTCTGCTACCTTTTATCTCTAAACTACTTGAGTGCCTAGTCTACAACCGACTAACCTCATTCCTCTCTGACAATAACCTGCTGGACCCCCTACAATCTGGTTTTAAGCCACAACACTCCACTGAAACTGCCCTGACTTGACTAACTAATGACCTTTTAACCGCTAAAGCCAACAATCATTTCTCACTACTAATACTGCTTGATCTCTCAGCTGCATTTGACACTGCAGATCACCCTCTCCTCCTCCAGTCCCTCCATTCGCTTGGCCTTCGTGACACAGCCCTGTCCTGGTTCTTTTCTTACATCACCAATCGTTCCTTCAGTGTCTCCTACAACGGAGTAGCATCCTCATGGCTCTGTCCTGGGACCATTACTATTCTCCCTCTATATTCCTCCCTCTGCAAATTAATCAACTCGTACAGTTTCCACTACCACCTCTATGCTGACGATACTCAGATCTATCTCTCATCTCCTGATCTCAACCCAGAACTCCTAACTCGCGTCTCCTTCTGCCTGTCCGCTATCTCTACCTGGATGTCGCAACGCTACCTTAAATTAAACCTCTCTAAAACTGAAATGGTTCTCTTTCCTCCAACTAACACCAGTAACATCCCAGAAGTATCCATCATAGTTCACAATTCCACTATCACCCCCCCTCTCCCCAGGCTCGGTGCCTTGGGGTTATCCTAGATTCTGCCCTGTCATTCACTCCTCATATCCAGTCACTTATTAAATCATGTCACTTCCACCTAAGGAACATATCCAAAATACGATCATTTATCACCCAAGATGCTGCCAAAATTCTTATTCACTCTCTCATCATATCACGTCTAGACTACTGTAACTCTCTTTAAATTGGCCTTCCCTTCCAGAGACTGTCACCTCTCCAGTCCATAATGAACACTGCTGCGAGGCTCATACACCTCAGCAACCGCTCCTCCTCTGCCACGCCATTCTGTCAATCGCTGCACTGGCTTCCGCTACCTTTCAGAATCAAATTCAAATTAATGACCCTGACATTCAAAGCTCTTCATAACTCTACCCCACCCTACATCTCTGAACTCATCTCTATATACTCACCCAACCGCTTACTACGCTCCTCTACTGACATGCTACTCAATTCTTCTCTCATTACCTCCTCACATGCTTGTATTCAAGACTTTGCTAGGGCTGCACCCCTCCTCTGGAACTCTCTCCCACGGTCTGTCCGACTTTCTCCCAACTTTTCTGCTTTCAAGAAATGTCTTAAAACGCACTTCTTCCGAGAAGCCTACCCTCACTCTGCTTAACTAGCAAATGCAACACCACATACAGTACCACATTTCTCACCCACTTAATTCGATCTTGCCCACTCCCACACCTTGTGTATTACTCCCTTCCCTTTAGAGTGTAAGCTATTTTGCATAGGGCCTTCCTCACCTTTTGTACCGGTATTGACTGTGATGTATGTAACTCCATATGTTCTATGTATAGAATTCATGTGATTTAGTTGTATAATCACATTTACTTTACAGTGCTATGCAATATGTTGGCGCTATATAAATACATGTTAATAATAATAATAATAATTATAATAATAATAAAATAGTGAATACACGGCTTTTCTCTGTAGGACAAACATTTAAACACTGTGTTGTGAAGGATGTTTAATGCCTCATCAGAACATGCCCTTTAGAGCTTTGAGATAAAAGAAACTGAAAATGATTGATTTCATGGATAGCGGCAATGCATCGCTTCTGTTTATTACAAAAAAATGCACAGTTTTAGTAAAAAAAAAGATATTTCACCTATATTTAATTTATTAAAAGCAAAAGTTCCATCACCAAGTTATGTTGGTATTAAAATACTTGTTTAAAATATTCCTGACTTATGGCCAAGAATACAACATTATTTTCTATTTTTAAAAGGCAGAGATCGCCATTTTTGGGTTCAGGCCCCCCATTATAGCTTGTAGCAAGGGTAAAAATATATTAAAACATGGAAGTAAGAATGACTCTCCTATAGGAGAAATCTTAGGCAGTTCATAAGAATTCACCCTCAAATTTTACTCTAAGAGGCCCTTTGACTGGGTTTCCTTCCACTAAGTTAATGGTCCCCCAGACATTGCTAACTTGACAATATTATAATTGCTATTCAATCAACATCTCATTGAACCCTCTATATCTCACTGCTCTGCTTCTTCCATAATTATGCTCAGGCAGGTACCATTAGGAAAGACTAATCTGAAAAAAAAAACCCACAATACCTTTCTCTATAGTGTATTGTTTAGTTTAGGGATGCATTTGATCCACTATTTTGGATTCGGCCGAACCCCCAAATCCCTCTCCTTTGACCGAATACGGAACCGAATCTGAATCCTAATTTGCAAATGCAAATTAGGGGTGGGAAGGGGAAAACATTTTTTACTTGTTTTGTGACAAAAAGTCACGCAATATCCCTCCTGCATATTTGCATATGCAAATTAGGATTCGGTTCGGCCGGGCGCAAGGACTCGGCTGAATCCGAAACCTGCTGAAAAGGGCCGAATCCTGGATTCAGTGCATCCCTAGTTTAGTTAAACGGTTATTTGGTCTGTTGTAATATAATAAAGAAAAACAATGGATTGTAACTGATGGTACATTACCAGGCATAAATCCATGTCCAATGCAAAATAATTGTTATTGCTTTAAAGGAACAGTAACACCAAAAAATTTAGGTTTTTTTAAGTAATGAAAATATTGTACACTGTTGTCCTGCACTGTTAAAACTGGTCTGTTTGCTTCAGAAACACTACTATAGTTCATATAAACAAGCTGCTGTGTAGCAATGGCGGAAATTTAAAAAAAGGTTATATGGCACAGGTTAAATAGTGGATAACAGATAACATTATGTTCTACAGAGCTTATCTGCTGTGTAACCTGAGCCTTTTCTCCTTTGAATGGCTGCCATTGCTACACAGCAGCTTATTAATATGAACTATAGTAGTGTTTCTGAAGCAAACGCAGCTGTTTTGCTAGTGCAGTTCAACAATGCATTATATTTGTATTACTTTAAAAGACTTTTATTTTTTGATGTCTCTGTTCCTTTAAGGCCAATTGCATAAAAAGAGAATTTTGATCACCACTGCCATCAGGTGGATAACAGCAGCCTTTCTCAACCTGTCATCAAATCCTATATTATACACAAGCACATCACAGGAGTATGTGTACAAACGGCCCCAGATGGCTTGGCAATTTAGCAGATTTAGACCATACTGCCAGACCGTGCAAGTATGAATGGTCCTTAATGGGAATATCCCAGGTCCTAACAATTACGAATAATAATAAATGCCATACCTTTACAAATGTTGCATTCACGGCAAAACTCAGCCAAAACAAATTAAATTCAATATTATATTCAATATTTTCATGCAAAAGAAAGCTCTTTAGACCCTAGAATTCATAGAATATGGGGTTAGTGCTTTATAAAGGCTCTCTGAAGTTTAAGGAACCCATCCAGAACTTCCTTGCAAGCGAGTTGTGGGCTTGTCGTATTAGAGTTGCTTACTGTTGTGTGATGGCTGCATGAACCTGCTAATAAAGCACTGTTATACTCTAATCATCCTCGGCTGAAAAATAAAAACACTAGTCTAACCTCTAAGTTTGAGAATCACAGGTGTAGAATGTGATCTCCCATATCAGGGACCTCAATCCCTTTGGTGCCAGTTTGTATTCCAATGCATGCTCATATCTTCACTCAACCATACGTGATTTCCATTAAGTGATATGATTTCCATAATCTTCCTAATGCTTTTACCAAGTGTCTTAGAAGTAGGGATGATCGATTTTTTTCGCCGTGTTTGCTGCAGAAATGACGCCCATAGACCTCAATGATAGAAAAAAAATGTTGCCCAAAAAAAAATAATTCACCGCACATCTAAAGAAAAATTTCGCCCATAGACTTTAATGCATTTCGGCAAATTTTCACTGGTGGTGAGTTTATGACGGATCGAAATGTTTTAAATTCGCCCATCCCTATTCTCCAGGGTCAGTTTTAGAGTAACGCAAAGACATTATTTCCCTAGGGCCTCCAGCCTGCGGTTCCAAACAAAAGTCAATTGGCTCTTGGGGAGATTGGGAATTTGTAGTTTAGTAATTAGCATTTCCCTAGCCTCCCACTTCTTACTCTGCTATGCACGTTCAGTGTCGTCTTGCAAAAACTATCTTTCATAAAGCAAGAAATATAATCATAGAACATTATTATTTCTAGCACAAACTGTGAGTGATTTACATCTCTGCAGAAGGACAACTCTTTTCTCCGTAGGAAATTAGAACAATCCTGCCCAGGTTCCTAGTAGAGTGGAGGGGTGGGAAATGCTATAGAATGATTACAGTTACCTGTTTTGTATGGCCGTGGAAAGCACTTGTATATCAGCTTTATGTGTCTTACTGTTACATAGTATTTTTCAATTTCATTAGGTTTCAGTGGAATGTGACCAAGGAATAATGACACTGCAGGGAGCAGTTTTATGTCAGGATTAATGGGCTAAATAAAATTTAGGCTCATAAAAAAAAGAAACGCTAAAATAAGGGTGTGGCGAATGAATGGTCTTAGGTATGGTTCTGGACAAGCTTAATAAATCTCTCAACAACCTAATTATAATTTTCTCAGCATTACATTTTTATGAAATTGTAAAATTGTCTGCAAACTGTTTTTATAATATTGAAGGCTGTGGGGCTTATACTTCGTAGGGTCCCAAAAGGCTGTGGGGCTTATACTCTAAAACAGTGGCTGGCTGTTTAGTTTGTTAGCATGGGAGTTTTAAAATTACTATACTAGATACAGTTTTGGACTGGGCTACCAGAACATCAGGAAAAAAAACCCTGTGGTTCTTCATGGCCCCCCGGAGACCCAGCCTCCTCCCCTGTCCAGACCTGGTAGCGGCAAATCAAGGAGGAGGTGTGGGTGGGGGAGCTAAGTTGGTTGCTGGGTGCCAGGGAGAGGGCCCTTCATTCACAATCCCAGTGGGCCCCTGATGACCTAGTCCAGTGGTCCCCAACCAGTGGCTCATGAGCAACATGTTGCTCACCAACCCCTTGAATGTTGCTCCTAGTGACCTCAAAGCAGGTGCTTATTTTTGAAATCCTGGCTTGAAGGCAGGTTTTAATTGCATAAACACCAGCTGTTCTGTCAAACAGAGACTCCTGTGAGCTACCAGTCCATTTAGGGGCTACCAAACAGCCAATGACAACATGCCCATGGACTTTTTCATGCTTGTGTTGCTCCCCAACTATTTTTTACATTTAAATGTGGCTCACGAGTAAAAAAGGTTGAGGACCCCTGACCTTGTCCTACCCTGCCTAGATATGATAGTAAGGTTAGCATTACTGCCTTTTATCACTAGGTTTAAGCATGGCGCTCTCTTCAAGGAGTCTGCATGTGCTCCCTGTGTCTGTGTTGGTTCTCTTTCCCTGCCGAAAAACACTTGATGCAGGTCTCTGCCCAATGAATATGCAGGTGGCTGCATTTTATTCATAAAGGGGCATGTGGGGGAGGCACATAGGTGTCTCACGTCTTGTCCCTGGCTTCCATGTGATTAATCCAGCTTTAGGTGCACATACATCCAGACCCCAGACCCCAAATGACTGCTGATGTGTTCATCCTTAACCACTTTATGTTGGATAAGAAATAGGACATGGGGTCTCATTTTCAGGTAGTTACTGTCAGGGTTGTATTTAGGTCTGGTGCTATTCTAGGCACCAGAGCTAACAGTGCCCCCAGCTTGCAAAAGTGCATGGCTGTACATAACACTTTCGCTAACATTGCTTCCCTCAAATTACTCCTGTGACCCAACATCCCCCAGCTTCACAACTGGATTTACACAGGCATTATTATTATTACAGTATATAGGCACCTGAGGGTCACCCCCCCCTAAAGTTGCTATCCTAGGCACAGGCACTCAGATGCCTATATATAAATATGGCCCTGATCACTATACTGTATGGATGCACCGAATCCAGGATTCGGTTCGGGATTCGGCCAGGATTCATCCTTTTTCAACAGGATTCAGATTCAGCCGAATCCTTGTGCCTGGCTGAACAGAATTTGAATCCTAATTTGTATATGTAAATTAGTGGTGGGTAGGGAAATCACGTCACAAAAGAAGATTTTTTTCCATTTTTTCCTGTCCCTAATTTGCATGTGCAAATTTGAATTCTGATTCGGTTCTGTATTTGGCCGAATGTTTCACCAAGGATTCAGGGATTGGCTGAATCCCAAATAGTGGATTCAGTGCATCCCTACTATACTGTACTTTCTTTATGTACAGAATTCTGTAGAAATCAGGATAACAATTTACTGAGCTTAGAAAACTAGAAGTATATAGATCCAAAGATGGTTTTGGGGCAGCTGCCCTAAAATTTAGTAACCACTGTCACAGGGCAAAAAATCACAATGTTTTTTTAATAGACTTTTTTGCTAATTCTATATTTTTTTCAAAATGAAAGTTTAAACAACCTGCCTAAATGCAGGTTTTAGAAACTGCAATCTATAAAGTTAATATTCAGCCCCCTATTGTGCATGCTATTGTAGATGAGATGGAGGAATTAAATTGTAAGCTCCACTGGGCCAGAAACTGCTGGAAATTATGGTTGTCTCTGTAAAGTACTGCACAATATTTTGGAGATATATAATGGATGATAATTTTGTCTAACAAAATGTAACAATGCTTACTTATTGGTATCAAAATGTGTACAATAATAGGTGGAAATTAGTTTTGCATGATGCAGAGAGATTAAAAAAAGTGATACAGACATTAGCAAATGCAAATATCAGCAACTCATTACATTATAACAAGAGAATATATTTCTGGTCCCTCCATGTCTCTATACATCCCGTATCTGTGACTTTCATCTTGATGAGTAAGCGACCTTATTTGCAGGGGAGGAAAATCATCCAGCTGATATTTTGGACAAAAAAATTATGTGATTTTGTGTGTTGCAAAAAAAAAAAAAAAAAAAAAAAAAAGGAATGACAGAATATCTGCCATAAAACTGGCCGGGTAGTAAGGACAAGGTGAAGAAAAGACATTTATTACTGAACCTGCCAGTGATCCTTTGCTCGACATAGTAAGTCTGTCCAGAACGACAAAATGAATTGATGAAAAAGATACACTGAAACTCTGACACAAAATATAATTTACCAAGTCCAACAAAATGAAAAAAAAAAGCACTATAAAAAAAGATCAGGACTGAAGATAGTATTTCCAATGTTAAGTCCCATAAAGCAAATTTAAGAGGAGAGTATATCTTGTGGGTAATAGACAGCGCTCCATCTTTTCATGCTGTCATTTGGTGCTCTTTTGCTGGCAACAGAAATTGGGGATTTTGGGACAACAATGTCGCTGCTGGAACTTCTTAGTTTGTACATTCCTCGGTTGTCTGTTGGCTTTATCAGCATGGGGTTGGCTCGTGGCTGCTGATTTGAGATGGTTTCAGAAGCTGCCGTTCCTTCTGCCTTTGGTGCCTCTGTTATTAGCTGCTCATTCCTGGTGCTGTATTGTATCTGAGAGCCCTGGCGCTTTAATGGAGGAGGACTAAAGTTCAAGAACCTCACTGTCTTCACCTGCTGAAACAATAGTTTAAATCCATTATATTTTTTATGATATATATATATAATATAATATATATTTATAAATATATTCTCACTATATTCTCACTAGTTAAGACTAAGTGCAATATGGGCTAACTACTCTGTTGCACAACATACTAACTAATGGATAGTGAAGAACTCACATGCAATGAGGGGCCTTGGCGTGGCACGTGAGCTTACATATTTTGGCCTACGTGTGGTACTAACACCTCATGTTTTTGTAAAAATTATTTTTAAAGGCATACCTTTTGCTGGCGATCTTTATCCTTCTTTTTGTGTACAAATATTGGCTTTTTATCATTTATAGCAGCTGGTCAACTCCAGATTGTGGGTTAGATCAAGCGCTGGCACAAGGGTGCTTCTAGCAGCTGCTCTTCCTGCATTGTCCCAGGTCTCTGCACATAGAGGGTGGTAATATTGGGGGTGGAACGATGATGTTTAGGGGTGGGCTGGTGACATTAGGGACTGGTAATGTCAGGGGGCCGGTGATTGGCCACATTGATTATCCCATTAGGGCAGAGTCCTGTCTGGGCCTGAAATCCAGGCAGGCAGTTTTGAACTGGGCAACTTGGGTAAAAACCCAACTTTTCTGTTGAAAACTGGACAGGTGCCAACAATAGACTTGACCCTATCAGCCCCCTAACTTGTGCATCATTCAGATGGCCACGTTAAGGAGCAGTAGAGGATTCAGGCCACAAAGAGGCTTTATCCTTACTACCTGCCCTATGGCATAGGACACGTAAAGTGATACTGATGCTAACAATTTTCTTTTCAAAATATAAATCTACATTAAAAGTTACATATAGGTCATGTTGATCGTTTTTCACTGATAGTTCTGCTTTTGTAAGTAATTGTTACTCGAAGTTCCTAAACCTGACTGTTTTGCCAACCTGACTGTCCCTTTTTAACCTGTCAGTTAGAGTTTCTCATGCTAACGGACTCCTTCTGCACAAATATGGCAGCCCCCTCATACAGGAACATGGGGGTAAGAAAGGTAATGTAAAAGCATCCCACAAATAGTTTTATGACAAAATTATAAATAGTATACAAACACAATGTTATGATAGAGCTAAAAGAAGGTTATTTTCTGGGGTCAGTATCTCTTTAAGGTATTTTATAACATTTAGAGAAATTATTTTGCCTTCATTCATTTTTCTTGTCTAATTTTAGGCTTATTCTAATTCCCAGTAAAAATTTGTTTATAAAGTATGTCAGTGTTCTCTGTATACAGTATGTCTAACACAGACCTAAACCAACAGATCTTACCAAGTAGAATGTAGTCATGCATCATAATTAGTGATGGGCGAATTTCTCTCCGTTTCACGAAAAATTAGTGGAAAAATCGTTAAATTGGAAAGTTTCACGAAAAAAACCCGTGAAATTTTGAGATTTTCATGAAAAAATCATGAAAATCAGACATGCTCTAGAAAAAATTGTGAAAATTGGATATTATCACGAAAAAATCATGAAAATTGGACATTGTCATGAAAAATCACGAAAATCTGAAATTGTCGCACGCGTCCAAGCTAACGCTTGCATTTAAGTCAATGGGTGTCCGAATAGTGTTGACACACACCGATTTTGACGCGAGCGACTCCTCAGACTCGCGTCCAAAAAATGTTGACACCGGCGAAATTTCACTGAAATTTGCAAATGTATTCACCGATGGCGAAACGTGGAAATTCGGCGCAAATTCATGCCAGACAAATTTATTTGCCCATCACTAATCATAGTATGTGATAAAGTAGGAATGGTGAAAGCATACCTTGTCAGTTGTGCTCTTAGGTGTATCCGGTTTCACTAGTATAGATGGTGGTCCTCTTAATGGGGATTTTGCCATTGAATCACTTTTAGCAGAGGATTCATTTGTTTCTATAAACACATAGCTGGCAGTGGAATATCTCCTGTAATCATTGGTTCTGCCACCAAAAGATACTGCATTGTAGGCCGACTGTGGTCTCAGACAGTTCTCAGCACTTGTGCCGACATTAGATTGGGAGGCATTATAAAATATATGAATTGGTTGAGACTGAATGGTGGCTGAAGAAGGTCGGTAAGTGGAAGTCATGGGAAGGGCAGTAGAGTTGCTCTGGGCATTCCTCTGGAGAGTTGAACCTGGAAAAATATATATTGATTCATTATATGGCATACTTGTTTATATTTCTAGTTGTATTAGCTAGCAACACTTCACTAACTATCGGAAAGAGAACATCCAAAATTGTGATAAGTATTTCCTATGATGCTTATCAGAAGCTGTAGTACTGTAACATGTGAGTGCTGAAGAATACATGTCTGTGCTTCTGTAAAAGAGAATTGCTCTGTCATGTTCTTTTAGTAAGTATAAGTAATGCTTTCTGAATGCCATAGTTCAGTAGATATGAAACAACAGAAGGGCAATGTCGCAGTGCTTTTCTACAGGTAGGGTTTTTATGTTTTTTATTGAAAACTTTACAACAAAATATGAACATAATATTACTAATAACTAATATTACAATAACATTACACCCATACAGAACCAACCCCCCCCCCAGTCCACTGGCGAAATATTGTCATGGATAGAATAACAATGGGACAAAGATTTAGGGGCAAATTCACTAAGATTCGTAGTTGCGCCAGCGTCCGCTTTGCCGCACTTCGCCAGGCGAATTTTCGCCAGCGCTACGCAAATTCACTAAAATCTGAAGTTGCGCACAGGAAAAACGAAAGGTTGCGAAGTTGCAGTAGCGTTAATTTGCCAGGCAAAAGGAAGTTACGCTAGCGATGCTTAATTTGCATACGGCGCCAAATTGAATTTACAATGGAAGTATATGTAGCAGCACTACACAAGCCTGGGAAACCTTCAAAACATCAAATAAAATTTTTATTTTGCTCTACACATGTGCCCACTGTATAGTTAAGGTGCCATGAGTTAGGAAATGTAGGGGGGAAGGAGGGTAGCCCCAAAAAAAATTTCGATCTTTTTCAGGCTATCACCCGTAAAAAAAGAAAAAACGCCAGCGTTTTTTGGGACTTTGAAAAAATTTCAACTTTTTTTGAAGCAATCCCTATCTACTCTATTGCACTTCGCCTGGTCTGTGGTGGCGAAGGAAGTCTAGTGTAAAAGGTAGCGTTCAGAAAAATGCGCGCGTCAGTGAATTTGCGTAGTTACGTCCGTTGCACAAATTCGCCAGGCGTAAGGGTGCGAAGTAACACTAGTGAATTTACGTCAGCGTCTGTTAGTGAATCGGCGAATTAACGAAAATGCGAAACGCTGGCGAATTCACGCTAGCGTTAGGCACTTCGTCGTTTAGTGAATTTGCCCCTTAGTCTTTGTCTTATGAAGAGTCTATGCCTTTGGGGGGGAAGGGGGGGAACAATTAAGAGACTATATACAGCCAGTTGGAGCTTGGTATATCTGGAAAACTCCCAGTCCCACATAAGAACAAAGTCTACCACAAAGTTAAAATTTCTAGAAAGGTTGGTAGGAACACAATGGTACCTGGGCAATGCCCCATTGGTAGTGAGCCAAATTGAGATCAAGAATAACTGGCATGCTAACCAACCACAGGCAAAATAAGGGTGGCAAATGTTGAGTTCATGGGCACCATCTTCAGCCGATTCGGTAACCTTCGGAATGAGACCGGCACTTTGGCAGCTTTTGTGAGTTTCGGCGCCTGCGCAGTTGTTGTGAAACAAAATTGCTCCAACTGCGCATGCACCATTTCGCTTGTCTCATTCCAAAATTACCGGAGAGAAGATTTCTGCTGTGAAGTCCGTTGGACAGAATCTGCATGGAGGGGTAAGTAAGCATTTGCCCATGGGGGCAGCTAGGCTGGGGGGAGGAGGGTCTAGGTAGGGTAGGGGGTAGGGTTTTTTTTTTATTAAAGGTGTGTTTCTCCTTTTGTACACAGAAACCACGCGCACACTCGGGCCCTTCGTCAATTAACGCTGGTGCCCAAGGCCTAAGGGAGACGGCACTTCCAATGGACCAATGTAAGGAAAAAAGGCCTGGCACACGGAGCAAATTAAACCTGGGTCCTACCCCTGGTATGTTTATTGCATCAAACAACGTTTCGGAGGGCGTTCCCCCTTCGTCAGCTTGTTTATATGAACTATAGTAGTGTTTCTGAAACAAACAGATCAGTTTTACCAGTGCAGGGCACCAGTACATGATATTTTATTTACTTTAAAACACTTTAATTTTTTGGTGTTACTGGTCCTTTAAAGGAGAAACAATGTAAGGAAAAAAGGCAGGTGTGCCAGGCCTTTTTTCCTTACATTGTTTCTCCTTTAAAGGACCAGTAACACCAAAAAATGAAAGTGTTTTAAAGTAAAGAAAATATCATGTACTGGTGCCCTGCACTGGTAAAACTGATCTGTTTGTTTCAGAAACACTACTATAGTTCATATAAACAAGCTGCTTTGTAGCAATGGCGGAAATTGAAAAAAGGCTATATGGCACAGGATAAGTAATGGGCATCAGATAACATTATGTTCTACAGAGCTTATCTGTTATCTGCTGTGTAACTTGAGCATTTGCTCCTTTGAATGGCTGCCCCCATTACTACACAGCAGCGTATTTATATAAACGATAGTAGTCTTTCTGAAGCAAACACTGCAGTTTTACCAGTGCAGGGCAACACTGCATTATATTTTTATTACTTTAAAACAATTTCATTTTTTGATATTACTGGTCCTTTAAACACTGACACAATGAGGTAGGTATGGTCAGTACTGTAGACAGAGATGTCCAAGATTCCATAGGCCAGGTGAAGATATCCAGCCACCTTCAGAGAAGAGAACTGCAAATCTGTAACTAGGGAACACCTGGCTTTTGACACTGGGCAATGAACCAAAAAATGGCTCCTCAACAGCACATCCCCAGGGGTACACCCTGTCCTGTCTAGGAAGTTGGTGGTAGTTACCTCTCACCTTGAGCTTCCCATGAAGAGAGAGCCACTGAACATCATACAGTTTGGCAGGTAAAGCTTTGCTGTTCAAGTGGTCAAGTGACTTTTCTTTACCTTTACCAGAGCAGAGAGGCGCCTCTCTTTGATCATGTGTAGTCTTCTCTGAATACAAAGGCCATGGGATAAATTTACTAAGCGGGTTAGCACCCATCGCTACACTTCGGCAGGTGAAAATTCGCTCAGACAATGCTAATTTACTTAAATACGCAGTTGCATCCAGGGCGCCGAACGCCCGAGAATTTTTGCTATCATTACTTCGGCAGTTTAAAAAAAAAGTCACTAATTTCTATGGCTTCATATTAAACTGATAGTGGACAAAAAATATACTGGTCTTGTTGTACACTAACAAAGACAGAATAAAATACAAGCTAATATTGTCGATCGGGGAGGTTGTATCATAAAAATACAATTGTATGGAGATTAAGAAAAAAGTAATTTTAACAAGTTTGGAATATTAACTAAAGCAAGAAGAAGCATTTCATTACAGAGCTGCAACACAACATGAAATAAAGTCAAAGAACTGGGGAGTTAAAAACTCTACTTTATGATACTAAAAATTATACATTTTACTAGTAGAGAACAATAAAGCAAAAGTACTAGAATTAAAGTAGGAGTAATCTCGCAAGGATCCCAAGAAGGCAGTATACCATAAGCACAGAACATAATGACAAAAAAAAACAATATTTCCATATTTCTTTGCCATTATAAATGGATAATTTTTTTGTTTTTCCCCCAGTAAGTTGTTTAAAGGATAATAAAGATCTTGGTATTAATGAATCCTATGCTGCAGCCTTTGTTAGGCTTTGAGATAAGGAGGGCTTATCTGTGAACCGTTATCTGTTTTGCCAGTTTATTTCTCCAAACATTGACTTAAGGTGGCTAAAATGAGGAATACAGTCCTTTCAGACCAAGACCAAGATCTCATTTGGGAACCTTGACCAATGACCAACTATTTAGGTGTATGGCCAGTTTTCATTTGTTTGCTGGTAATTTGTTCTACTAGTTATGCATACAGTGGGGGTCATTTATAAACTTCGCGCAGGGCAGATTGGTTCGCAAAGTGAATATATTTGCCCTGCGCATGGTTATATTTATAAAGCTGAATAAGAGGGTGCATACAGAATTGCGAATTTTTTATTCACAATGCGAATATCTAAAGGGGCTTTATAAATATGTCACAATTCGCAAATTGCGAATCTTTATGCGCACACTCTGCGACTCAATTACGCCACAACTTTGGTGGCGGATAAAATATTCGCAAAACAGTTTTGCAAACTGCGAATTTAACGCTATTTTCGCGCACAACAACTTCGCACATTGGGTGCGCTCGCGCAAACTACTGTCTCATTTGCGCGCCATTTACGAAAATTTATTCACACTGCGAATTCGCAAAAACCGGAAAGACGGGCAGAGCAGTGCAATATATTAGCGCTCAGCAAAAAACATGCGCAATACAACCATTTGCGAAAAATATGCGCTGCGCGAACTTTATAAATGACCCCCAGTGACTTGTAGCAAAAAAAAAAAAAAAGATAAAGTGAAATTGGGTTTCTTGATTAGTACAGTAACAAAAACCATAGATGTTTCTGTATTAAAATAAAATAGGCAAAAACTTTTGTTCGGCACAAGGCCTTTTCATTGAGTTAATATTGAAAAAAGAGTATACATGGGTGTTCTTTCCTACATAAAGATCATAAACCAGTCTAACAGTACTAAGGGGCAGATTTATCAAAGGTCGAAGTGAAAATTCCAATTAAAAAAATTTGAATTTCAAGCAAATTTTTGTTTACTTCGACTAGGGAATAGTCCAAATTCGATTCACATTTTAAAAAAATTAGATTTTCTAAACGTTATCATGTACTGTCTCTTTAAAAATTCAACTTCGACCATTCGCCATCTTAAACCTGTCGAATTGCCGTTTTAGCCTATGGGAGACCTCCTCGAGCCTATCAAGTCAATTGTTGGACTTTGAAAAAACAAAGTTTTTTTTTCGGAAAAGATTTGATTTGAACGATTCGAATCGCTATTACTTCTATTCATACCATTCAAATTCGATCGAAAACGGACCTTTCTATGCTTCTATGGATCTATGCCAAATAAACAGGTTGAAAGGTACTAGGTTAATGGCTTAATTTCATTTAAACGTTACCCCTACTCCACTTGGTTTAAAGCATCAGACCCCACTTGATTTCATGTGTCAGTCAATCTTGTAATCTAGTGCAATTTTTAAAAAACAACTCAATAACCCATTTAAAATGCAATTCAGTAAATCACATGTGATCATATATAGTTTGCAGAAAAGAGATAAATTGGGCTGCAGTTTCTTGTCCCAACTGAGATTGGAGTTGTGTTTGGAAGCAGCTCCTCCTGGCATTGTTAATAAATCATATCCCACATCTATGGGACTCCAGACTCTGTAAGGGGGTTATTTATCAAAGTCCGAATTTATCTCAATATTTTCTTTGACAAACTCCGATCAAATCTGCTCCATTTTTTTTTAACTTTTTTATTATTACATTTTTCCGAAAATTTGCTTTGCGGGAATAAAGCCGATTTTCACAATCTTTTCAAATTTTTCATCCGAATTTTTGCCTGAAAACTCAGAAAACTTCAGGGTATTGCACGAAACCCAGCGCACATGAAAAAAATCATTGGGACTTTTCACATTGACTTATATGCAACCTCTACAGGTCTGAGATTTTCAGATTCTGACTTTTTCATCCTCGGGGTTTAATAAAGTGTGAAAAATTCGTGATTTTTTAAAAGTCCAATTTTATAAAAAAAATCACAAATTTTTTGTGATTTTTGCATTCGGAGTTTAGTAAATAAACCCCTGGGTGTATGGGGGCTAAGAGTTTCAACATCCAAATGTTGTAATGTAAGAGAAATATTTAAGCAATGGATAGATAAATATATATAGTGAATAAAGTACCCCCTATTGTATAATATAAGGATATTTTAAGTTACCGAGGAGTTTCATAACCATATAAAAACACGAGGCCAAAGGCCTAGTGCTTTTATACAGGTCATGGAACTCCGAGGTAACTTTTAATATCCTCATATTTTGAAACAGGGGGTACTTTATTTATTATAATACACAAGTTTCAGTGTCATGTGACAGAAATTACATCACTTCTCATCATTTATAACTGATGACATCAGTACTAACCATTTATAAGGATATAATTTACAAGATATTCATGGCTTTTGTGTATTATATAATACACAAAAGCCATTAATATCGTTGTAAATTATATCCTAATAAACGGTGACTAGTGATGTCATCAGTTATAAACGGTGATTAGTGATGTCATTTTGGTCACATGACTCACTGAAACTTGTGTATTAGAAGTTACCTCGGAGTTCCATGACCTGTATAAAAACACCCGGCCTTCGGCCTCGTGTTTTTATATGGTCATGAAAGTCCTTGGTAACTTATAATATCCTTATAATTTACACAAGGGGGATTTTATTCACTATATAATTGCAGTTATATACTGTATATAAACTGTAGTTATTCGTACTGTGCTAATGCCCTGACAAATAGTTTACTACAGTTCAGTTTGCTACTCTGGTTGTAGCTCAGTTTTATTAGGGTTGGAGGTGATTGATGGTAACACTGGTGCTAAAACAAATTCATGCAGTTGCCAATAAATATTGTTAATACTTATTCTCAGGGTGGAGAAAGATTCAGACCTCTGCGCAACTAAGTAGCTTTCTTTGTATTCTGATTAGTTAAGACAACACTATAAAATTATACATATTACTATAAGCATACATGGGATTATCCACCCTTTTTTAAATAGCACTGTGACATGTTAACCCATAAAAGATAAAAATAACTGACTTTATATTCGTGAGCTCTGTTGCTCCCATTGCCCTTATAATAAGTGCCTATTTTTAAATTCCTGGCTTAAATTCAAGTTTTGGAGGCATAAAAACACATATTTTACTCAACAGAGTTTCCTGCAGTCTAGCAGTCCACGTGGGGCTATCAATGGTGTTTCACAGCTTTTATTTGGCATTCCTATGGAATATTTTCTTGTTGGGGTGGCTCCCCAACAATTTTTACATTTGAGTGTGGCTCATGGGTAAAAAAAAAAAAACGGTTGGGAACCCCTGATATAAGCCATGCGGCAGATTTGTCAAAATGTGAAATTAAGTGGGTTATTTATCAAAGGTTGAATTTTAGGGAATCATTTTTGAAGCAAAACTTGGCAAAGATTTGGCTTATTATTATTAATATTATTATTATTATTAACATCTTCAAATAGTTCAAGGGAACTCTGCCATTGACTTCTACGTGAATTCGGCAGGTTTTAGGTGGAGAATAGTTGAATAAGAACTGTTTCAAGGGTCGGGTGTGATAAAGCTCACATTCAAATTCAAATTTGAGTTGGTTGTTTTCAAATTTGAATTTATCATTCTAACCTTAGTAAATCTGCCCCTAAAATGTACCCACTTTCTATTTATTTCTATGGGATATTTTGAAGTGTATTAATCCCCTTCCTCAGTTGCATCCCCTGCTTCCCCACAATCTCTTGTGCAAGTCTGAGTGCACATACATGCTCATGCACCAGGGTGCGACTGTCAGCTGCCTTGGGGACAGCCTTTAAGCAATATCTTAAAGTTAACCTTTAAGTTAACTTTAAATATGTTATAGAATGGCCAATTCTAAGCAACTTTTCAATTGGTCTTCATTATTTATTTGTTATAGCTTTTGCTGACCCCATCTAAAAAACAAATGCTCTGTAAGGCTACAAATGTATTGTTATTGCTAGTTTTTATTCAGGCCTCCCCTATTCATATTCCAGTTTCTTATTTAAATCAAATAGCACGCTGGGGAGCTGCTGAATAAAAAGCTAAATGACACAAAAACCACAAATAATAAAAATTGAAAAACCATTGCAAATTGTCTCAGAATATCACTCTCTACATCATACTAAAAGTTAACTCAAAGGTGAACAACCCCTTTAAAGGGCATGTAAAGGCAAAAAAATAAAATCCCATTTTTACTTTCTTTAATGAAAAAGAAACCTATCTCCAATATACTTTAATTAAAAAATGTCTACCATTTTTAAAGAAACCTGACTGTATGCAGTGAAATTCTCCCTTCATTTACTGCTGTGGATAGGAATTGTCAGATGGTCCCTAACTGCTGAGCAAGGAAACAATCATACTTATGAACAGCAGGGGGAGCCCCTGCCTTACTTCCCAGCCATGCAGAACTCAAGCAGCTTTGTTTATGATGATCCCTAAGCAGCCCAGACCACACTGAGCATGTGCACAGTCTTAGTCTTGCAAAGATGTTTAACAAAGTTACAAGATGGTGACCCCCTGTAGCCAACTTTGAAAGCGTAAATCATTTGTTTGATTAGGCTTGTGGTGCAGTAAGTTCATGTTTATATTTAGTATACAAAATACAGCATTTCTATTTTAGACTTTACATGCCATTAAAGTACAGATCATGGAGCTAGATTTTAGAAATCGGATTGCAGTCTCACTGTAAGATTCCTTTGCCCCTTCATTGGCTCATATAATAATTCATTGTTTGCTTATTGCTTTAAGCATCCAAACCCTGATGTTTAGGTCCAGACTGAGATTCAAAATAGGTCCTGCAGAGGCTCAAACAGCTACCCAGCGGCCCAATAAATAACAATTATCTATGGCATCTTTACACAGCCTCTCTGGCATTTGTCACAATATACAGGTTGCCATTCTGGCCCATTAATATACTATATTGCCATATCTGTGATTTGAAGTCAAGAAGAAATTGTGTAAAGTTTGGTTGAGCCAATAATATTTACATCACTTATAAAGTACTCTAAATACCACTCAGGCTTACAACGTAATTCTGTAATATTAGCTACATAAAAAGTTATACAGTGTTGTATTGGGATGCCAGGGGGCCAACAGAAATGCTTATACCACTGGTCCACTCAACACACTATTTTCCTTTTCTCTGAGCCAATTTATTCACTAATAGTGATGGGCGAATAAATTAGCCAGGCACAAATTTGCCGGCATGAATTTCCAGTTTTTCGCCCACCGGTGAATAATTTTCTGAAACTGCTGCGAAAATAAAAAAATCTGGACGCACATTGGAATAGTCGCTCAATTCAAAACTGTTTCGCACCAACTTTATTCCACGCCCATTGACTTTAACGCGGGCATCAAAATTGAAGTGAGCATCAAAATTGTTTGCGAATTGACGTGGGCATCAAAATTTGCGTTTCGCAAATTCTTTGCCGTTTCACAAGTTTTGCGGGAAGTTCATGAATTTTCCGGCAAATTCAATTCACCCATCACTGTTCTCCAAGTCTTTTGTCTTTACAAACTATCATCAGTTTTTCTCTCCATTACAATCTTTGTTTGAAATGTGAAATGCCTATGGGATAGGCCTATAAACTCATATGGATGACTAAGGAGTGACTCCTGGACTCACTGGGGTTTTCCTGACGGCCCAGTATGACATTGTATATACATAAATATCAATACTAGTGATGTGCGGCCAGGCCTGAAACCCGTGGGACCAGGGCCGGATTTACATAGTGGGTGCCCCTAGGCCCACTGCCGTTTGTCGCCCCTGTCCCCTCCCCTTTTATCGTCTGGACCGGAGCAATGGGGATTGGCTCATAGGAAATTGAACAAAATGGTTGTCTCTCCAGCACATCCCCAGTGTTTTTGAATCAATGTGGGTGTGGTTGGGCAGCATGCCACCCCTCTAAAACCCTGCCACCCTAGGCCCGGGCCTAGGTGGCCTTTCCACAAATCCGGGCCTGCATGGGACCCATGAGTGGAGCATGTTTGAACTGACTTTCGCACAAGATTGTTGGATCGCAGGGGGCTTTCGGGTTGAGCGCTTCCTTTCAATCTCAGTGTCCACAGCCTAAAGCTGGCCATGTACAGGCTGATAAAAGCTGCTGACAGACTGAGTCGACAGCTTATTGGCCCGTGTGTGGGGCGGGTTTCTCTGATCGATATCTGGCCAAAAGTCAGCCAGATGTCGATATGGCAGGGTTAAAAATCCCATCAGATCACAACCGCATCTGTTCGTTGACACGCGTTTGCCCCTCCCCACACCCTTTCATGATGTCAGAGATGGGTGGGTCGGGTATCTAAATACAGCGGCCATGCTGGCTCCGGTAGGGTTCTGGTTGGGACCTGCACATCACTAATATACACTTTTTTTTTTTTTAAAAAAAAACAAACAAAACAAAACAATTTTTTTAAAAAGTGTGTACATGAGAATAGTGAATTAATAAATGATGAATTCCTTCAGCTGTCATATGTCAAAAACTGATATGCACTTCAATGTATATGCTGTTCTCAAGTTCTTAAAACAGTTCACTCAAACAAATACCCTTGTGGGGGCAGCCTGGCAGGGATTCTGACACTCCAATTTATTCATCCATCAAACAACAGTAAATACTTCAATATTTCCATAAGGTGCCACTTACCAGGTCATTGGCCACTCATTAACATGCAAACTCACTAAATTGCAGGACCATATCTAAATATACTTTTTCAAGTGAAGACAGCAATCTACAGCATAAAAACTGTCACATACATTTTCTGAGGATCTTGCTGTTCCTTCGGAGGGTTACTGCTGCTGAAGATGAAGGCATGTTCTGTTTCATCGGTTCAACCACAGCAGTTGGTACAAAAGGTCGGAAGGGGCGGCTCAATCCATTTTCTGACATGCTGCCTTGTGAAGAAACCGAGGCACTGCTTGAAATCCATTTAGTGCTATTTGCTGACACTCTAGGATCAGTGTAGTTGGGAGATTTCCTACAGAACAAAGCATTTATTAGTTAATAGTCACAGCACTAGGAAAAAAAACAAAAAAAACAAATATATATATATATATATATATATATATATATATATATATATATATATATATATATATATAATCTTCAAGAATGGATCCGCACTCCAAACAATTCAATCAAAGTGATTTTTATTGAATTATCACTCACGTGTCCAACGTTTCGGCCCACATTAGGGCCTTTATCATCCTTGATAAAGGCCCTAATGTGGGCCGAAACGTTGGACACGTGAGTGATAATTCAATAAAAATCACTTTGATTGAATTGTTTGGAGTGCGGATCCATTTTTGAAGATTATATGTCATAACTTTGACCCAGCACCCACCACAAACCTGAAGGGATAGAGTGCAGGTACTTTCTGGACTTTTATATATATATATATATATATATATATATATATATATATATATATATATATATATATATATATATATATATATATAGATATATCTCTGAAATGTTGCTTATAAACAGCAACATGTGTCTGGTATTGGACTACAAATCCCAGAATGCCTTGGGCAAAGAAGAAGGTACAGGTATGGGAGCCGTTATCCAGAAAGTTTCAAATAATTAAATTTTTTTCTAATTATTCCTTTTTCTCTGTCGGAATTATTCCTTTTCTCTGTAATAATAAAACAGTACCTTGTACTCATTCCAAACTCTAAAAATATATAATTAATCGCCATCGGAGGCAAAATAAGCCTATTGGGTTAATTTAATGTTTAATTGATTTTCTGGAGATCAAATTATGGATCCCTTAACCCGGAAAACCCCAGGTCCCGAGTAATTCTAGATAACAGGTCCCATACATGTATAATAAAATGACACATTATTATTATAGTTATTATTGTTAACATGAATTGTATTTTTAGAGTGACAATATATTCCACAGCGCTGTAAAATAAATAGGTTTATACAAAGTAACCGATACAAAGGTGAAGAAGGCCCTGCCCAAAAGAGTTTACAATTTAAAAGACATCATACAGAGCTCGGACAAGCACATGTTTTCTATTTGTTTTACTGGAATAAAAAACTGCCACGTTAATACATGGAGCTCTAAAAGGACACTTCGGGGGTTATTTATTAAAGTCCAAATGCAAAAAACTAGAAAAATGCAAGTATTTTTTTTGTTACTATAAAATCCAAATTATTAGTGGAGAAAAAAAATAGAATTTTTTCGAGATTTATTATACCCCAAGGTCAATTGGAGAGGTCCCTATCCTATTTAGAAATTTCTTTGGTCTGCACTGGACTTAGCCAGAAAATCCCAAAAATTTGGATTTTTAAGGAAAAAGCCCAAACAAATTCAGCATTTCGGGAAAACAAAAATCTTAAAAAAATGGTACAATTCTGATTTTTTTGTTTTCTAGTTTGGTCAGACTTTTTTAAATAAAATAATCAGTAAAAAAGGATTTTGATAAATAACCACTTCATATGTCTATGAGTCTTTGACTCGTCTCCTGGTTACAGAATATGTGGCTCCCTCCACTTTGCTTTGGCTCTTGGACTAAAGAACATTGACAAATTAATTTATCTACTGACCCTGCTACAATGCAGGACATTTGTTCCCAGGAAATACGTTTTGTATATCTCCTTGATATTATGGGTACTGTATTAAAATCAAGGAATTTTGCACCAGGTCTAGTAACCCATGACACCATCTTAGACTTTCAAGCTGAAGACCAAAACTTGCTTCAGGTATAGGATCCCTTATCCGGAAACCCGATATCCAGAAAGCTCCGAATTACAAAATGGCTGTCTCCCATAGACTCCATTTTATCCAAATAATCCAATTTTTTTTTAAATGATTTCCTTTTTCTCTATAATAATAAAACAGTAGCTTGTACTTGATCCCAACTAAGATATAATTAATCCTTATTGGAGGCAAAATCAGCCTATTGGGTTTATTTAATGTTTAAATTAATTTCTAGTAGACTTAAGGCATGAAGACCCAAATTACGGAAAGATCCATTATCCGGAAAACCCCAGGTCCTGAGCATTCTGGATAACAGGTCCTATACCTGTACTTGTTGTTGCTGTGTCTTACTAGATTTTCGTGCAAATTTTGCTCTTTTTATTAAATATCCCTGTAATGCACAACCTTGCAAATAAACGTTACATGGATAAAGTTACCAGGGTTACCTGTGTTGTACAAAGCCAAATAGCCCATCCATCTCTCTTGGGTGGATCATGTTTAGAATATATATAATACATGTATAAGTACTGTATATATTGATGTGTATTGATGCACATGTGAATGTATGTCTTTTACTGTTAACATTCTTTTAAATACTGCCAATGAGTTAAAGAAAATAAGCAACATAGAACGTTTATGCTACACTAACATTTTAAACTTACTCTTTCCCTAATTGGAGAAATGTCAGCCAGATTTAAGGGCAATGCCCAAACAACACAGATAATCCCTGTGGCCAGTTAGAGGTGCAGTATATTTCTGCATTTTATTTAAATGAATTTGGTTCTATGCATTGCTGGATGCACAAACACAGCACAATTCCCTGCAGCCTAATAGTTACAGGCCAGTGTTCCATAAATCAACCTAAACTACACAATGAGGTACAATCCACGTTTCATACTCTTGTTATAAGTGGCTTCCAAGAAAGGATGATTTATAGCTTAATAATAGTTATACTCTGGCAACCCACTGTAACGATCCATTTTATAAGCAGGCACATTGCTAGCAAAAAAAAAAACCCTCCAGGATAATCATCTTCAGCAGTAACACTCTGCTTCCTATCCCATTTCCATGTAGGAGCTCTTCTACTTAGGGGCCGATTCACTAACTTCGAGTGAAGGATTCGAAGTAAAAAAACTTCGAATTTCGAGTAGTTTTTTCTGCTCCTCGACTATCGAATTGACGTAAATTCGCCTGAGTAGAATGATTCGAATAGATCGAGCGCCATTCGATAGTCGAAGTACTGGTTCGAGCGCAAAAACGCTGTGACTATTCGCCCATTCGATAGTCAAAGTACTGTCTCTTTTAAAAATACTTTGCCTACTTCGCCACCTAAAACCTACCGAATTGCTTTAAAAGCCTATGGGAAAGTCCCATAGGCTTGTTTTCCAAGTTTTTGATCGAATAAAAAGGCATTCGATCGAATGAAAATCCTTCGAGCGAATATTGGATCAAGTGCCTATTCGCCTGGCGAATATTCGCCAATTCGACTATTCGCCAGCGTGTAAATTCGCCCGAATTGTCCATTCGATTCTATTAGATTCTATTCCCCAGTCGAATTTCGAGGGATTTAACCCCTCGAAAATTCGACCCTTGATGAATTTGCCCCTTAGAGTTTATTGCTATGGCTGGGGGCTTCTAGACTTCGAAATGTAGCCATGTAGCCAACATAAAGTCCATGTATTAATTCATGAAGCAGTGATGACGAAAAACTTGTGAAAATCGCATGAAAAATCCGTAAAGAATTGTGAAAATCTGTAAAGCAAAATTTAATAATAAATCAGCGTAAAAAACCAGAGTGGATTTGATCGGAGTTTGTAGCAGAAAATATTGAGATAAATTCAAACTTTGATAAATAACCCCCTTAGTTTAAAATACTCCTCCTGTACATGAGATCTGAAATTGAAATTCAGATTTTATTGAACTTGCCCTGCAACAAACTACTAAGACTCATTGGTTAAATGAAAGATTTGAATTTCCAACCTGTACACAGGACTAACACAATAGCTTGGAAAGAGCCCAATTTTTCCAGTAACCAGTGATACTCCTCGGTGCCAGCCTTCCTGGAATTTCCCTAGGACACGGACTCCTTCCCCTTTTTGGAGGTTCATTTCTTCTGGCCCATTAGCCATGTATGGATGCAGAACAATACACCTGGCCAAAAAAAAAAAAAACAACCAAAAGAACAATAGCCTTTAACTACACAAAAAGATCAATTTGATGATTAGATACAGTAAGGGGCAGATTAATTAAGGGTTGAATTTCGAAGTAAAAAGTACTTAGAAATTCGACCATCGAATTTAAATACTTCGAATTCGAATATCGAATTTGAACTTTTTTCATCAAATTTGGGTATTCTGTGATCGAAGTAAAACTGTTCGATCGAATGATTAAATCCTTAGAATCGAACGATTCGAACTATTTTACCGTACGATCAAATGATTTTACTTCGATGTGTAAAGACTTAGAAAATGGTTGTATTATATTTCATAAATCCTCTTACTATTTAAATTGTGGTTATTATGTGAATTAAATTTAGATACAGTTTGGTCTAAAACTTAGAATCAGAGATGTATAACTGGAGCTCATACATCAATTAAGAGTAGCAAATCTTTGCAAGGCATTCTGGAAGTAAAGAATTGCACCTCAGGTCAGGTGTCACTTAGGTGACAGGTGCAATGTGGGCAAATTGCATGGCACTTTTTTGTGAATCAACCATTTTTTATTAAGTTTGTCTTACAGTAGGTATATTGCTTACAGATCAATGGATATAAAGGTGGAGCAGAGTACAACAAGACATATTGTATCATGAAAGTTTGCACAATTGAGTAAATTTACATATGTAACATAGTTCAGGTAGGCTGTAGGATACTGTGGTCTTTCAGAGAGGTGTGATTCACTTAGGGAGTGCACGTTTTAATGTATTGTAGTTTAGGGGCTCTCAAGCCAGGGACTTGTTATATTTATATAACATTCTCTGTTCTTATAGGTAATTTCCTTGTATGGGAGTGATTGGTTCACAAGGGTTGAGTTTTGTGTCATGAGTTTTCTTGCCCAGTAGAGCAGTTTTGCCATGGCTGTCTGAAGGTACGTGTTGGGATATATATCTTCTATAATTGCCAGTAGGCAGACCTCGGAGTCCAGTGGAACTGGGACTCCCATCACATTGTGTATGTATTTAATCACTTGCACTCGGTATCTAGTATGGACCGAACAAGACCAAATTAGGTAGTTAAAGTTAGGGCAGTCAGAGTTGCATCCAGGGCAAAGCACATCTACATTTGCATCTTGACTTTACCCCTAACAAAGTAATTGTAACAACTTTTAAAGGAAAACTATACCCCCAAAATGAATACTTGAGCAACAGATAGTTTATATCAAATTCAGTGGCATATTAAAGAATCTTACCAAACTGGAATATATATTTAAGTAAATATTGTCCTTTTAAATCTCTTGCCTTGAACCACCTTTTTGTGATGGTCTGTGTGCTGCCTCAGAGATCACCTGACCAGAAATACTGCAGCTCTAACTGTAACAGGAAGAAATGTGGAAGCAAAAGACAGAACTCTGTCTGTTAATTGGCTCATGTGACCTAACATGTATGGTTTGTTTGGTTTGATTGTGTGCACCGTGAATCCTATGATCCCAGGGGGTGGCCCTTATTTTTTAAAATGGCAATTTTCTATTCATGTTTACCCAATGGCACATACTACTAGAAAAGTATATTTTTATGAAAATGGTTTATTTACGTGAAGCAGGGTTTTACATATGAGCTGTTTTATGCAATATTTTTTTTATAGAGACCTACATTGTTTGAGGGGTATAGTTTTCCTTTAAGTACTGTAGGATCTATGAGTGACAGCTCTTTTGTGAAGCACCCCCGTCTTCACCAGCACCCTTTTGGACCCCAGAACTTTTTGCTGCAGAAACTGACAGGGAGCCTCCCCTCTTAAAGAAGCAAACCAGCAATAGTGCAGTATAAACTAGGGCAAAAGAGATCTACAGAAATCTACAGAATTCCAGCTTCGACAGGAACTGATATTTTTATCATAGCCAACTTGGGCAAGTAAATGTTGTACTCGTTATTAAATTTCTCATATTTGCAGCCACATGACATTGTGATTCACTCTCTCTCTGCTTTGCTCAGTAAAAGGAGTAACGTTTGATGCCTGAATGAGTCCAGTTCTAGAAATAACTGATAAGTACAATGATGTGATTCCTTACAATTAAGTTCAGACACCCCTTAAGGGAGGACGAGTACTTACATGTTTGCCAGAATAGTCTGGTGAGAACTGGGAAGAGCCATTAATGGTGTTCCGTTGCTCTGTGTTCCAAATGTGGGATAGTATAGGGAATTATTAACCTGCAAATAATGCACAGACAGTGTGATTAAATGTCTACAGTAACATATTGTGGTGCACATGTAGAAACTATTAAAATCCACTTATAGCACTACATGTAATTAAAGGCACAAAGTTTGTACAGATCTAGTAACCCATATCAACCAATCAGATTGAACTTTTTATTACTTTATCCCCTTTATTTATTTATTTATTTATTAACATTGTTACTATGGTTTCCAACAGGGGAGGGGGCAGGGGTAGCCGACCGAGTGTCTAAAGCTGGCCATAGATGTTGAGATTTCTAAAAGATCCGATCCTCATTGTGAGACCATGATTTTCTCGGAACTATCGTACGATTGTACGAATTGACCATCAACTAAAAAGACCAATTTGCCAGGAAAACAAAGGGGAGCTGCCTGCTTGGCCCTGCAAACATAGATAGATTTCACTGGGACCGACAAAGATTTTTTGACCTGGTCGATCAATTTCCTGTCAGATGTCGGCCGAAAAATCGTAAGATGTATGATCGTTCGAATCCCACTAACCGCACGATAATTTCGAAGGATTGGTCGGACTTCTCAAAAACTGGTAGTTCGGCAAGAAGAATCGTTGCGTCTATGGGGAGCTTAAGGCCCTGCAATAGGAACATACTATAAAATGCTCTTTTATTTTAAAAATTTCCATGTGTATTATAAGAATAATTTAACTTTTTTATTAAAATGTAAATTGAGAGACTGGATTGCTGGTTATTGCTACATTCCCTTGGCTGGAGTACATTGTATTTTGAGTCATTCATAAACATGTATTTTAATGTCACGCCTTACAAAACGAAACATATTAAAAGTGTATGTGTTGGTTTTAAGCGATGGAGTGGGAAGTTTATGTTCATCTTAGCGTAATAACCTGCTTGCTAGTATAATAGTAGCAAAATTGGAAGTTACGCTCACCGCTACAAACACCTATAATTATCAAGTAAGGTGGAATTAGGGCGTGACCAGCTAATTTAGTGCCAACAAGCATCTGATTCCCTGCACTTACCCACACCACTATATTAAAGACTATTAAAACATTATGTAAAATATATTGAGAAGCCTATGGTGTCCACACCTGTAAACAAACAGATTGTCTGACCATATTTTGAATAAAATTTAAAAGGCCATCCAGGTTTCTGCAATGAGTTTCCTTGCATAAAACAGCAGGATTATACACCGATATCTAGCATGGTTAGTCTTGACTAATTCATCAACAATTCCAAATATGCTCCTCTAATGATCTTTAGTTACATTCCTGTTATGCCCAGAGTTACTGGGTGACACTACCCCAACAGGCTTCTGAAATGAACAGGGTTATTACAAGAAAAATGTCAAAAAAAATGTCAAAAGGAAATAGTTAGATACTAAGGGGCAAATTTATTAAGGGTTGAAAAGTAAATTAAATTACATTTAAAAGGATCTTCACCAAAACCTGTTTTATGCACATGAGAGAAATGATATGATATTCTCAGCAATTTTCCAATAAACATTTAAGTTGTTTTAAAGTGATTTGTAAACTTAATTGCTATTAATATGCTATTAATGGACCCTTGGAGGTGGCGATAATTCCTGCAGTGAGCTGCATCAAACCACACAACATATATGTGCCTAAAGAAATGGGCAAATGCAATTTTGACACTGAGCACCAGAAATGGCATTGTCAATATTAAAACAAGGAAGATGTTCAGTGCAATTGTGTCCAATTCCTGCAACTGCACTAGTTTTAATATATTGTATGAGCAGGGTGCGTTTCAGGGCTTCTTACCACCCTGAGACAGCTTTTCCTATGTCACCCCCCTTGCACCCGTCGCATTCCATTTTCAGTGCTGGAGCAGGTGCAGGGGGGGGGAAGCGTCGCTAGTGTGGAGAACTCTGCACTAGCAGAGCTAAAATTCAGATTTAAAAATTTGTATTTTGGCTCCTAAAGTTACCAAGAGCATTTTTTTGCTGCCCCTGGTACCTTGCGGACTGCTGCCACCTGAGGGGAATTTCTCAACTTGCCCCATAGCAGCAGTGCCCCTGTGCATGAGGCTCATTGCAGTTGCTATTACATTGGAAATCCAGGAAAAAAAAAAAAACACATGGTGACTTGCACTCAAAATTGCACTTTGCACACTACACTTGCACTCGTTTATGAGCCCTATAAGATTCTGAAATAATACTACTAGTGCCAGCAATTTTACGCCACAAAGATGCCTCGTTCTCATTTCAATTTCAATCTCCTCCTTTGTGAACTGACTTCTGCTGCATTGTTTTAAGAGCCAGAAATAGAAATGAGTGCTGGCAACAGAAAGGGATCAATAAGTACAGTGTTCATTTACAAATACTTTTATAAATATCAATTTACAATTCATTCATATTGGAAATTTGTTGTATATTGGAAAACTGCTTAGAATTATATTTTATTTAATTATGTAAAAACTGTTTTGGGGTGGAATTCCCTTATAAGGCTGTATAGGGGCAAGGTGCTAAAATGGGCACATAATTGCATCAAACTGTAATCCTATTACACATGGTGGAATGCACCTTCTTTGATGCATTCCACCATGTGTAATACAAGTTCCAAATGCAGAAACCCATAACAACCAAGACAATGGGCAACCAAGGGCATGTAAAGGCAAAAAAATAAAATCCCATTTTTACTTTCTTTAATGAAAAAGAAACCTATCTCCAATATACTTTAATTAAAAAATGTGAACCGTTTTTATAAGAAACCTGACTGTATGCAGTGAAATTCTCCCTTCATTTACTGCTGTGGATAGGAATTGTAAGATGGTCCCTAACTGCTGAGCAGGGAAACAATCATACTTATGAACAGCAGGGGGAGCCCCCACCTTACTTCCCAGCCATGCAGAACTCAAGCAGCTTTGTTTATGACGATCCCTAAGCACCCCAGACCACACTGAGCATGTGCAGAGTCTTAGTCTTGCAAAGATGTTTAAAGGAAAACTATACCCCCCAAACAATGTAGGTCTCTATTAAAAGATACTGAGTAAAACAGCTCATGTGTAAAACCATACTTCATGTAAATGAACCATTATCATAATAATATACTTTTTTAATAGTATGTGCCATTGGGTAATCATAAAGAGAAAATTGCCATTTTAAAAAATAAGGGCCGCCCCCTGAGATCGTAAGATTCACTGTGTACACATACAAACCACATGTTAGGTCACATGAGCCAATTAACAGACAGAGTTCTGCCTTTTGCTTCCTCACTTCTTCCTGTTACAGTTAGTGTTGTAGTATTTCTGGTCAGGTGATCTCTGAGGCAGCACAGATAGAGTCACGAAATGGTGGTTCAAGGCAAGAGATGTAAAAGGGCAATATTTATGTAAATATATATTCCAGTTTGGTAAGATTCTTTAATATGTCATTCAATTTGATATAAACTATCTGTTGCTTAAGTATTCATTTTGGGGGTATAGTTTTCCTTTAACAAAGATGGTGACCCCCTGTAACCAACTTTGAAAGCATAAATTATTTGTTTGATTTGGCTTGTGGTGAAGTTCATGTTTATATTTAGTATACAAAATACAGCATTTCTAGCATTATTCTATTTTAGACTTTACTTGCCCTTTAAACAGCTCCTTCCTGATTGCTATGGGGTATTTTACCTGTGCAAACATAATGCTTTTTATAACATAACCCTAATAGAATTTAAGGTGCAGTACCTTCTGGCACAAGGAAGCCCTCTATGGAATGAACAAAGGAGCAGCTTTGGTACTGTACTGAAGCTACAGTGTACATCCCTCTGTGAAAATTATGTTGTAGGTGGAGCATATGCAAATGGGCTAGCTCCATGTGTCAGGCAGAAGTATTTCAGATAAAGTTATAAGATATATCCCATAATGACAGTGACAAGGGAAAACTATGATAATTGATGGATATTTTATAGATGGCAAAGGTTGCATTGCTTGCCTCTATAAGCCACTGTATTTGTCTCCTTAATCAAAGGCTGTGAAGCCTATGGGTTAAGATTTTGTATTTTTGTAACACCTATTTGGGCCACTTGGGGTTAATTCACCAGCTAGAACACTAGAGCATGGGTTACACGCGACTTACACCCAGGGCAGGGCCTTGGCTAAGTGGAAGTGTTCCCTCTATGGTGTAGTGCAACTACATCCCCCCCAGGCTACTGTGCACACAAAAACAACTTGGGCACCAGGAGGTTCTTAACAATCAGGAACGGTTTATTATGCCAAAAAGGGCAAATGACCACAGGTTTCAGTACTCACGCAGGAGTTGAGGAAAACAGCATATTGAGAGTTCACACAGAACAAGGCAGGCTCACACAGAGAGTACACAGGCAAATGCAGTACAACCTTTCCCTCCTGGAAATTGTCAGGAAAGCAGCTTCTACCCTACAGTCCCTCTTCACTGAGGTCCCTGACTGGAGGCAACACACAGAGCCTCTGGGAAGCTACTCCCTTTCTGCAAATCCTTGTTGGAGCTTCAGCTGCTCTTTCTCTCTATCCTATCTGCCTTTCTCTCCTAGAGAGACTATGACAAGTCTGCCCTATTATATCTGTTCCTCATTCACGGTGTTTCCTGGTCCCCGACTTGGACACATGCCTTCTTCTGGGCCTATTGCACTCAGTCCCCCTGAGCACATCCAGCTGGAATCACATCCAGAGGCAAAAGAGGAAGAGGCCACTCCCTGCACACACTATATAGGAGTGAGTCAGAGCAGTGTCATCAAATCTCTGTAAAGGTAATTCTGTAACAGGGATTCTACCCAATAATCCAAGGAAATGGTGAAAAGATTAACTCTATAGGGCCTGTATCCCTATAGGGCCCTACATTTTTTTTTTGTATTTTGTCTGTGTCTGTATCAAGTTCCATTTAACAAGTTTTCAAAAGTTTTAGGTTTAAGGTCCAAAATCTGGTCAAGGCTAACCTAAGGTTACAAATATACAGCTGTTACAGTTGTATGGGCCAACATAGTTCCAACAATATGTTGACCAAGGATATATTTATATAAATTTGTATATTTATTCTCATAAACACATGTACAAAAGTATTCCTGGTTATAAGGGTTCTTTAACAAAAGAGATAGTTCAATCAAAACATATATTTATTTACAAAAGCTAAACACCAGGGGTACCCAAAAGGTAGATCAGGATCTACGAGTAGACCTTTAGCTGGCGATCAGTAGATCTCAAGAAACTGTCTACAAACAGCATGTCTAAATCATCCTCCGGTTTTATGCTTTTCATTCAGATATTTATTATGTTAAAGGGATCCTGTCATCAGAAAACATGTTTTTTTCAAAACGCATCAGTTAATAGTGCTACTCCAGCAGACTTCTGCACTGAAATCCATTTCTCAAAAGAACAGATTTTTTTATATTCAATTTTGAAATCTGACATGGGGCTAGACATTTTGTCAATTTCCCAGCTGCCCCTGGTCATGTGACTTGTGCCTGCACTTAAGGAGAGAAATGCTTTCTGTCAGGCTGCTGTTTTTCCTTCTCAATGTAACTGAATGTGTCTCAGTGGGACATGGGTTTTTACTATTGAGTGCTGTTCTTAGATCTACCAGGCAGCTGTTATCTTGTGTTAGGGAGCTGTTATCTGGTTACCTTCCCATTGTTCTTTTGTTTGGCTGCTGAGGGGGGGGGGGTGATATCACTCCAACTTGCAGTACAGCAGTAAAGAGTGATTGAAGTTTATCAGAGCACAAGTCACATGACTTGGGGCAGCTGAGAAATTGACAATATGTCTAGCCCCATGTCAGATTTCAAAATTGAATCTATAAAATCTGTTTGCTCTTTTGATAAATGGATTTCAGTGCAGAATTCTGCTGGAGCAGCACTATTAACTGATTCATTTTGAAAAAATTTTTTTCCCATGACAGTATCCATTTAAGGTCACATAAAAAACAGTTGTTTGTTAAATATAGCAATATACATTTTCTCATAAAGCAATATTTAAGTAATATTTTCCATGAAATATAATGCTAACAATGCTTTTATGGATGTAGATCATAATGGGACAACCTCACTAAAAGTAGACCCCGCATTAGTAAAGTTTGGGCACTCCTGCTATACACAAATCTACAGAAATAATACACATGCAAAACAAGTAACACTACATACAATGTATAACAAGTATTTACAAAGACTATTACACATATGGATATGATGGATCTAAATTCACTGCCTCCCTGATACTCATCCTTCCATTGCGTCTGGCATCTGTGTTCTCACTCCACCAACACCAGGAACTCTCTCCCTAACGGAGTCTATTGTATGAACCTTAAGACTGACCAGAAGTACATGTGGCAGGTTCTGATTGGTCAGTGATCAATACGTTAACCTTGAGGAGTAGGGCATGAATTCCTGAGGCAGTCCATTAAATAATTAGGTGGAAAAGGCAGTTTGGAGACAGGAAGGACTGGATTCTCAACTGCTCTTGGTCAAAGGTGAGGGGACATAGCAACTGTGTTCTAAATAGGATGTGTTTGTCTCTGTTGTGTCCTGATACTATCTAAGATGTTAATCACTTAACATTCTTAAATACACCACAAATTCAAATTCAAATTCAAATTTTATTAGCCACATACACAATCAGACAAAGTACGACATGCAGTGAAATGCTTATTGCTGTGCAATGCCCAACCGTAAGAATTTACAGTAAAAAGAAGGAAACAAGAGTTAAATAACAGATAAAAAATTAACATAGAAGTAAGGTCTAACTGGATGATTTAACTCAAAGAAGTAAAGAATAACTTAAAGAATTTTAAAGGGATCCTGTCATCAGAAAACAAGTTTTTTTCAAAACACACCAGTCAATAGTGCTACTCCAGCAGACTTCTGCACTGAAATCTATTTCTCAAAAGAGCAAACAGATTTTTTTATATTCAATTTTGAAATCTGACATGGGGCTAGACATTTTGTCAATTTCCCAGCTGCCCCTGGTCATGTGACTTGTGCCTGCACTTTAGGAGAGAAATGCTTTCTGTCAGGCTGCTGTTTTTCCTTCTCAATGTAACTGAATGTGTCTCAGTGGGACATGGGTTTTAACTGTTGAGTGTTGTTCTTAGATCTAAGAGGCAGTTGTTATCTTGTGTTAGGGAGCTGCTATCTGGTTACCTCCCTATTGTTCTTTTGTTTGGCTGCTGGGGGGGAAAGGGAGGGGGGGTGATATCACTCCAACTTGCAGTACAGCAGTAAAGAGTGATTGAAGTTTATCAGAGCACAAGTCACATGACTTGGGGCAGCTGGGAAATTAACAATATGTTTAGCCCCATGTCAGATTTCCAAATTGAATATAAAAAAATCTGTTTGCTCTTTTGAGAAATGGATTTCAGTGCAGAATTCTGCTGGAGCAGCACTATTAACTGATTCATTTTGAAAAATCTAAGAACAACACTCAGGTACCGGAAACTGTTCACTCTCTCCACTGGCGCGCCACTGATGTGTAGGGGCTCGTAATTCCTCGCCTGCTTTGTGCTAAAGTTCTTTTTTATATACATAAAATATACACTTATTGGATATAATAAAGATATGACACAAGCAAGTCTACTTAAGGTAACAGATATCTGAGTGAACACATAGGTTTTCACCCTAAATGTAACCATTAATAAAGACTGGGCTTCCAGGAATATTAGGAAAACAAATGGACATTCTTTACAAATATGAACCCAACGTGCTTTCAAGTTAGGCCCTTCTCCACTGCCCCAAGTCCTAAGGTTTCTGATCCATTGAGCTTTGCTTTGTACAGCTATTCAAAGCAAATCTCAAAACAATCATTATTAACATCACATGAAAAGTGGATCAAGCTGAAGCCAACAAAGGAAGATATCTTTCACCATTAACCCCTGTCTTCACTAAACCACTTGTGGAATCGTCTGGACTACTTTTGCAGTGAATTGGTAGCATTTGCATAACTAGGTCCCTATGCAATATCAATGCAGCCCCAGTATAGTATCAACTCACTATACTTCCTTATGATGATTTTTTTAGAGACAATCTTTTGCATTTTTACTGGTATGATCAGGGCTGGAACTAGGAGTAGGCAGAGTAGGCACGTGCCTAGGGTGCAAAGTTTGGGGGGCGCCAGGCATGTACTTCTGATGAAGTCGTTAAGCGACGAAACGCGTAAGGCATAGCTGGCTGACGTCACATCCAAGCGTCCAGAAAGCAAACAAGCAGCAAGCGGATCGTGGAGGAAACGCTGGTCGGGACCCCAACAGCAACCGCTGGAAAAGACTTGCAGCTTTTGTAAATAAATATATGTTTTGATTGAACTATCTCTTTTGTTAAAGAACCCTTATAACCAGGAATACTTTTGTACATGTGTTTATGAGAATAAATATACAAATTTATATAAATATATCCTTGGTCAACATATTGTTGGAACTATGTTGGCCCATACAACTGTAACAGCTGTATATTTGTAACCTTAGGTTAGCCTTGACCAGATTTTGGACCTTAAACCTAAAACTTTTGAAAACTTGTTAAATGGAACTTGATACAGACACAGACAAAATACAAAAAAAAAATGTAGGGCCCTATAGGGATACAGGCCCTATAGAGTTAATCTTTTCACCATTTCCTTGGATTATTGGGTAGAATCCCTGTTACAGAATTACCTTTACAGAGATTTGATGACACTGCTCTGACTCACTCCTATATAGTGTGTGCAGGGAGTGGCCTCTTCCTCTTTTGCCTCTGGATGTGATTCCAGCTGGATGTGCTCAGGGGGACTGAGTGCAATAGGCCCAGAAGAAGGCATGTGTCCAAGTCGGGGACCAGGAAACACCGTGAATGAGGAACAGATATAATAGGGCAGACTTGTCATAGTCTCTCTAGGAGAGAAAGGCAGATAGGATAGAGAGAAAGAGCAGCTGAAGCTCCAACAAGGATTTGCAGAAAGGGAGTAGCTTCCCAGAGGCTCTGTGTGTTGCCTCCAGTCAGGGACCTCAGTGAAGAGGGACTGTAGGGTAGAAGCTGCTTTCCTGACAATTTCCAGGAGGGAAAAACTACTTCGAATTTCGAAGTATTTTTTTGGCTACTTCGACCATCGAATTGGCTACTTCGAGCTTCGACTACGACTTCGACTTCGAATCGAACGATTCTAAATAAAAATCGTTAGACTATTCAACCATTCCATAGTCGAAGTACTGTCTCTTAAAAAAACTTCGACCACCTACTTCGCCACCTAAAACCTACCGAGCACCAATGTTAGCCTATGGGGTAGGTCCCCATAGGTTTTCTAAGTAATTTGTGATCGAAGGAAAATCGTTCGATCGATGGATTAAAATCCTTCGAATCGTTCGAAGTCGAAGGATTTAACTTCGATGGTTGAATATCGAGGGTTAATTAACCCTCGATATTCGACTAATAGTAAATGTGCCCCTTAGTTCCTTCACTGCTTACTTAGAACAAATTTCTCAGTTCATGGTAGGTGCATACAAGTACAAATCTTTAGAGGGATTTACCCTTTAAAGTGAATTTACTTATGTATGTAACGATATGTATGGTGAAATAATTCCTATTTGCTGTACTTTGTTATTGGTACATAAAGCAACATACAATTAAACATTGCTAGCTTTAATAAGAGGCCAATAAGCTGTATCTCCATAGGATCTTATTAAATCTGGTGGAAAGTCAGAATTGAATACTACACATTAGGGGGGTTATTTATCAAACTTTGAAAAAATTTCTCACTATTTTGTTAAAACCACTCGGTATTTAGCAATAAATTGTCACTGAAAAATCTGGTGGGGCAAAAGACTTAATAAAATTTAAAAAAAAATCCGTATTGTAAGATTTTTCTGGATTTGACACCCGAAAACTCAGCGTTTTTCAGATTTTCAACCACGGAATCTTCGGATTATTGTATGAAATCCAGAGCAGATCGGGATATCTTCCAATTGCAAATGGGACATCTGTCACTGACTTCTACATGATCTTGGCAGGTTTGAGATGGAGTACTTTTCTATTCAGACTTTTAACACCATTGGAGTTTAATAAATTAAAAAAAAAAAAATTGTGTTTTTCCCCTAAACACTCCAACCAGAAAAAATCTGATTAAAATACCCCCTAGATGTTGTTAGAAGCAGCCATGAGCATAATGATGTAGCATTGGAGTAGGTAGCCATGATACATAAAAAAAAAGTAAATTAAAACAAGGAAAAAACCACCAGCAAAGTAGAAAAGGTCCAGAAGAACCCAGGAGTATTGCACAAAGCAGTGACTTTTATGAATGACCTTCATAACCGAGAGAAGATAAAAAATAGGCAGTTATAGCATATTGCTTCTATTTTTCCTCTTTCCTTTATTCCCCATTGAGGCTCATTCCTCTTGGTCACCATACAGATGTTTTGAGTTGATCAAGCAGAGTTTTGAAATGGCTAAAAAAGTTAATGCAAAGTATTTTGGGATATCCAAAGAAGGAATAGGAAATAGAAACACAGCCAAGGACCCTACGGGCTCTCCATGTTCTTCAGCCCCAGCAGCTACTGGCTGTGCCTCTTATGACCCTGGAATTGAACTTGGATATAATTGTATTAGGGAAGGAAATGACATTAACGTAAATAGACCAATATCAGAGGTACCAATATCTGCGAAAAAAGACGCTAAAGATGTTGAAGGCGGCTGAGGAACATTCATGAAGAGTGCAAGTGGGGGAATATATTTATCATGTTTGTCATTGTTCATGTGTAGCTGACCCCATAATGATCATTTGGTCAAAGTTAGAATCATCAGTTTCTGCTTTCCAAGTGAAAACTTTAGAGGTTGCAATTATTGTTATGCTCCCACCAACTGATATGTCTCCTGGCCATATGTTTCCTTATATCATATTTTAGATCCCTTTCCCTATTAGGTGGCTTTAAAAAGTGGAAACATGCTGCAACCATACTTAAATATGTCTCATATAAAAAAAAAACACAATTGGTCAACAAATTTAAAGGTACTAAGTGCTAACCTACAATTACGCTTGTTCATTCTGTGTTCTTCTATACCTCTGACGCACATTATAATCATTAGCTAAGTCCACTCATTAATAGACATTTAAATGAAAGCTCATTAACAACTTGCTAATGGCTTTTGCACTTAAGAGGACACGTCCCACAACTGTGTGGCTAGGCATCAATTTTTCTATTAAAAGCTACTGTGAATTAACGCTGCATTTAAACCGTGGTATTTACTGCAGAAAGGGGCAGTCAAGAATACAAAACACTATAGTTCTATGTGTACCCTGCTAACAAACTGAAGATGCCAAAAAAAAGGTTAATATGTGGCATAATTGTTTGTGCATTATTCATTTTTAAAGTATTGGTCTTCCTGTCGTGCCCTATTTTATATTTCATGCAAAGCTGTTTGGGCAGATAGAAGGGCTGAGCTGTTTTCCCTGCTTCCGAACTTACCAGCGTGAAATTAGAAGTCTTGCAGCATAACCCAGGTTTTCCAGCAACACCCATTAGCTAAAATCATAAGCAGGAAACAAGCCAGTAGACCAGACAGTGCCTTTCTGATTTAACCTATTCACTGTAGTGGAGACCTAGAGTGCTTGTGCGCCAGCAAATAGTCTATGAAAAACCACTGAGATGTGCTGCTTAAAGTCTGTTACAGATGAAAATGTAAACATACTAACTGCAATACGTTTTATCATTTCCATTTTATTCTTGTGTACATTTTGTACTTTAAAGGGAAAACTGCAACTAAAATACAAGAAGATGCAATATTCTAGGCCAGGGCTGCAGGGTTGGACTTGGCTGTGAGATACAGGGAAAAAAACCTGGTGGTCTCTGGCTCTGCTGACCTATACCTGCGCCCCCTGGGTGCTGAACCCTTACCTCTCTGATTGTAGGAGCAACAAGATAAAATAAGGTACATGCAGGGGGAGATATGGGTTGCAGAGGGGGCAGAGACGGGGTGGGTTGTGACTGGGATGGGTGCGAATCCCATGCTGCAGGGCTTTCTAGCTGGATGCATGCACCAGATAACTGCTTTGGAAAGAGTCAAGATGGGGTGTAACAACAGGCACAATTAGCAATTTGGCTTCTGGGGTATCCAGAATTATAAAGGCCTGATTGATCAAATGTTTTAGTAAATAACTGCAAAACAGATCACCTTTTGGGTGTGGTGAGCTCTAAGAAATAGTGATCCGCAGACTGGCCCTATAACCGCGGGAGCTGCAGGTTCGGGCTGACCTCCCACTCCCATTTGAAGGTGGTGGGCCACCTTACACTTCCGGCTTCCGATTTCCAGCTTCCTTTTTTATAGAAGCGCGCCTGCTTGCCCTGCCCCTTTTGTGACGTCATCTGTGGGACGGGTCTATAAATGGAAGCTAGAAGTCGGGTTCGGACAGGGCGGGTGGAGGGAGGTGTAAGCAAATCTTGCCCTGAAATTAGACCTATTTGTCCCCTTACATGTGAAGTTTTTACACAACTGTGGACAGCGTCTCTCCTTATTGAACATTTCTATAATATATATAGAGAATAGGTGCTTAGAAATCTAAAAGTGTATGAAAACAGTACATGTGGTTTAAAATGTATTTTACATTTTACAGGGAGAAAAATGGCACCGATGCCAGCCAACTACAATGTGTCTTAAAATAAAGTACAATCACCAACTACAGAGTATCTGAGATCTTAATTGACTTAAAGCATCTGCAGGTTAAATACAAATGTAATAACCAAAAATAACAATTGAAATGTTACAAAATAGGATTTCTCTGTATCCACTCTGTAACTCCCAAGTTAATCAGTTCAGATGAAAGACAATAATTAGAATAAATTACTAAAACTTGACTTTTAATTTAACTGCACTTAAAAAACACGTTTCCAAAATTACAAGACTCACTATAAGCCGATCCCCCACCGTCCACCTATGTACTATTGTACATATATGCACCTAAGATATTATCAGGTTAGGATTTTTCCACTGATCCACACTATGAGTTTTTAATATGTATGTTATTTTATGGACACAGTCCAACACTATTATTGAGAAGCGCTAATGGTGAGTCTTGTAATTTTGGAAGCGAGTTTTTTAAGTGCAGTTAAATTAAAAGTCAAGTTTTAGTAATTTATTCTAATTATTGTCTTTCATCGGAACTGGTTAACTTGGGAGTTACAGAGTGGATACAGAGACTAAGTATCCTATTTTGTAACACTTCAATTGTTATTTTTGGGTTGTTAAAATAAAGTACTTAAAATGGCTCCTTCCCTTATAAACCCGAGATGTTAAAACTTTGCACGTGCTACACCTGGAAGCCTTCTAACCCCAATCACAAATGCAATCTATAGTCTTCATGATGTGTGTTTTAAAGGAAAACTATACCCCCAAAATGAACACTTAAGCAACAGATAGTTCATATCATATTAAGTGGCATATTAAAGAATCTTGCCAAACTGGAATATATATTTAAGTAAATATTGCCCTTTTACATCTCTTGCCTTGAGCCACCATTTCATGATGGTCTCTGTGCTGCCTCAGAGATAACCTGACCATAAATACTACAACTCTAACTGTAACAGGAAGAAGTGTGGAAGCAAAAGACATAACTCTGTCTGTTAATTGGCTCATGTGACCTAACATGTATGGTTTGTTGGTATGTTTGTGAGTACAGTGAATCCTACGATCCCAGGGGGCGGCCCTTATTTTTTAAAATGGCAATTTTCTATTTATGATAACCCAATGGCACATACTACTAGAAAAGTATATTATTATGAAAATGGTTTATTTACATGAAGCAGGATTTTACATATGAGCTGTTTTATGCAATAACTTTTTATAGAGACCTACATTGTTTGGGGGGTATAGTTTTCCTTTAACAACCACTGTGCCACACTTTCCTCCATTATTTTATTTGCATTGTATAAGATGTTATGAATACCACATTGGGATAAATTGCATGTTATTATGTATAATGCCAACATACCTGTACTGGTGAAGTGGACAAGCCTTCTGCCTTCTCAATGATGGCAGAATTGCTGGAACTGATAAGAATAGGGCTACTTATTTCAGGAGTTTGACGGCCCGTTGGAGAATGAACCATTTTGTTGAATCTGTTCAGGGCATTTGTGATTAGAAACTGACGGGGGCCTTTCCGGCGGCCCTCAGGCATTGTATGGTTGGCTGTCACTTGTGTACCTTTAACCTTTGAGGGTGCTTTCATCAATGGAGGAAGGGTACTATTCTGATGGCTTCTATTTTTATTTGACTCCAGCAGTTGTTTAGCTGTTTGGTTCAGCTGTAAAGAAAGAACAGACAATATGATATGTATTTATGTATTAGTCATTGTATGTATTATTTATTGATGTATTTAATTATAAATAATCCAAAAATAGCAACAACAGTTAGGGGCACATTTACTAAGCTCGAGTGAAGGATTCGAATATAAAAAACGTTGAATTTCAAAGTATTTTTTTGGGTACTTCGACCGTCAAATAAGCTACTACGACCTTCGACTTCAATAAAAAATCATTTGACTATTCGACCATTCGATAGTCGAAACTTCGACTACATACTTCGGTAGTTGAAACCTACCGAGGTACAATGTTAGCCTATGGGGACCTTCCCCATCACTTTGCTAAGGTTTTTTTGATCGAAGAAAAATTGTTCGATCGATCGATTAAAATCCTTCGAATCGTTCGATTCGAAGGATTTTATCGTTTGATCGAACGATTTTTACTTTGATCGATCAAAAGTATTTGTGCTAAATCCTTCGAATTCGATATTCGAATTCGAAGGATTTAACTTTGAGGGTCGAATTCGAGGGTTAATTAACCCTCGATATTCGACCCTTAGTAAATGTGCCCCTTAGTGTTGTATATATTAAAATAAAACCCTAGTGGGGTTTCTCAACACAGGTTTCCTGCCAAGATATACCCAGCCATACATACATATAGTTTGTCTCCATGGAGAACATTCTTACAGTTTGCTGAAGCCAGAAAAAAGCATTAAGACTAACGGTCACAGATGAGCAAACATAACGAAGCGTCTTGCATAAACAGCTACATCCCACTGAAATGATTGGTGTAGCGCGTGTTGCATATACATCAGTAAAGGCTCCTGCATCTGTGGCTTCATTCAACATATCAAGAAAATATATTTGTGCCAGAGGTGATCCTGCTGCAGGATTACGTGTGATATAAAAGCTGATGTCTGTTACTGTCTCCAGAAGTTCAGATAATTAGAATATGCCCAGCAGAACAGAGGTGGATCAGTCAGTTTTCTGAGTGACTCTTTTATAATAGCTCATGTCTATTTGGAGCCCCTTGTGAGGCTATAAAGACTTGGGGAAAACAAGCACAGTTTGAGGTGTGTGTATAGGTGCATGTGTATAGCTATGTAGACCAATCAATGGAATCTCTTACAAAAAAATATGTAGCCGCTGCTTGAGGGTATTCCTATGAAATCTCTCTTTGAAATCGAGGTGTATATATAGTGCATTGTGCTTACTGTTCTACTTCCAGTGAAAGCACTTAGGCACTGTCACAGAAAGTGAAGCATTTGAATACAAATTGACTTTACTCTGTACTAATGCATGGAGCCTTGCTGCTGGTATGGTTGTGCGTGGGCCAAAAATCCAACGGACCAAACAGATTGAGCAGGTAAGCTCCTCCAGTCACAGTTTTCTGGCCTAAATTTTTCTTTCTTGTTTCATTCTTTTATTATAGCTGTCTTCTCCGTCCATACCCGCCCTTTCCCTTGATATCACTTCTCTTCTCTGAGTAAAGGATGAGGAGGGGGCTTAAAAAACTTCCAGAAGCCTGTAGCTTGGCTGAAAAGGGGCAGTTTGGACTTCATCTTTAAAGCTATAGCTCTCTGCTATGCTATTTTATGGAATATTAAGCAACACCAAAAGGAAGAAAATTTTAAGAGAAAAACACATTGCTGTCCAGTGACAGATAGAAAGGGAAGACATGTTTGTAATGTTGAGAAATATTGCAGAGCAAAATATATATCACAATATATATTTTACAGCAGACAGCTGGTGCTTGAGCAGTCAGGCTCTTCAGGTTAATGACCTATATTATATTTTGGCACTAAAATGAATAGTTTCTTTTATAGTATCAGCAGTAGTTATTATAAAAATAACACATTTATTTTAGAAGAATTTCTGAGTTTCTAAATTTACTTTTGTTTAAGAAAAAAGTATTGTTGTAAATCATTGCCTGAAAGCCTTAAAGCACAAACACTAATAGATTGTTATGGTTTAACACAGGTCTAATTGTTTGTATAAAACTGTAAAATTCAAAGTGGGATGAGGTTCATTTGCTAGTAAATCAGTAGCTCAGGTTTTGAAAAAATAAAAAGACTTTATTAGGACATTCAAGAAGCCTAATGCGTTTCGTGCCTAAATGGGCACTCACTCATAGGCTGTGAGTAAGTGCCTATGAGTAAGTGCCCATTTAGGCACAAAATGCGTTAGGCTTCTTGTATCTCCTAATAAATTATTTTTATTTTTTTCAAAATCTGAGCTACTGATTTACTTAAATGGACCTCACCCCACTTTGAATTCTACAGTTTGAAATTGTCTGACAACCCTTGGACTGGGGGCTGTCCCAGCGGGGAACCATTTATTATGATTTTTCTTTTTCCCCTTCCCTTCAATTTTTTATTTACAATCTTTTTTCAAGTATAGAGGCATACACCACTACTTGTATGTTTATCTAATTGGTTGTATCCCTCAAATGAGGCATAATTGCCAGATATGACCACCTTTAATAGGGGACTTTGAAGGCTTGTTGGGGAAGGAATGCATAAATAATAATATTAGACAAAATAATAATTTGGTCTAAGTTTAACAAGATTTTTAATTCTGTTTGATCCTCGGTCAGATATTGGTCAGGCAGACAAATGGTTTGCCCACTTCTGCATGAACCAATAACTTACCAACTTGGTAGGGAGAGGTTAATTGGCAAATAATATTGGCAGATATATGGGGGCAGTATGGGGGCCCTCTTTTTGCTTTGGGCAAAAAGGTCATTGGCTCTGTAAGGGGAGAGAGATGACAAAGGGATGGCAGTTAATTGCAGTTATAGTGGGACATGGAAAAAAGAAGTGAGACTTTGCCACCAAAACTGATGAATTAAACAGTTTTTAATAAGAGAGAGAAAGTGTATTATTGGAATAACTGGAATTCAGTAAAAAATGAAATTTTAAGGCAACATAATAATAAGGCAACTGGGGTTTGTTGCTAAAGCAGATATTAGACAAGACATGAGTGCTGTACAGGTCAAACTCACCTATCCCTAACCTGAAAAACCATAACCCACAAATCGACCCTAGTCCACAAAATGTGGTTATTGTAGGACATGCTCCTACATACACTACTTGTGGGACTGCCCCTGGTTCCAAGACATGGAATCTTTGGGAAAAGTTGAGGAATGTACTTCCCCAGTCTGACCTGCACCCATCCTGAACCAGAAATGGCCACCCAAATTTCAACAGAAACCCATCCAACCACTGGTCATCCTACAGGTCACCACAGGCTTCAGGTCAACCTGCACATCACTACAAGAAATGTAATGCTTGAGTATATTGCATCCAGAGGAACTGGGGAGCTGGGTCATGATATAGAAAGCGTTGGTACTAGTAGGGGTTTGGAGTAACACATTATTGTACGAAATATTTTCACCTTATCAATAGTAGTGTATTCTTCAGGTCATTTGTTTCAATAAATAATTGTAGTTGCATACCTCTACAAACATCAGCGGAAAAATGCCCACTTGATCTCCAAGCTTGCCTTCTGCCCAGTTTTCATCCATACGTCGGATCACACTGATAACATCATCCTATGCAACAAACATGTAGGTGTTATGACATTTCTGTAAATTAATATTTAGCTGGTCACAAACATAAAGATTTGTTTGTTTCATAAACTCATCAATGGAACAGACCTTTGCCCAGTTTGGGCCAAATCAGGCTAATAAAATTGTATTTCTCTTTCACATATCTGTGTGAGCCCCAGATATCAATCACTCAAGGCAACATTTGGCCCCATATACAGACTACACCCTGACTGTGGCACCAGTCAATACTGGCCCAAGTAAAGTATGACCAGCTTTTGTTCTATATAAGGGTCTGGATATCGTGTGACCCAGTATTGACAACAGGTAAGTGCTGCTGAATTTGCTTCTTCTCCAAATGTTGGGAAACAATACGTGATTATATAAATGATGGCAAAATTAAAGAAAAGTTAAATGTTTAATGTTAATATTTCATGAATGGTGAATTATTGATGGGTTTAGTTATGACCTGTTACTGTACTTGTTCTTTTGCCTGAGGAAGTACATTCACCCTGCAGCAAAGAAGACGTAATCAAAGAGAAGAGCGATGTTTTGTATATATAAATGATGCAGAGGATTAGCATCAAATAGAGCAATTACCATTCTGTTGCCAAAGGTTGAGCAATAAATACATGTTTATTTGAAAGTTCATGTTGTAAAAGTCACATACACATAATTTAATATAACATCCATAACTTTCTAAAGCTAAAAATATTTAAGAGGTACATTTAGCAAGGGTCAAATTTCAAATTCATGTGAGTTCTAAATTTATTATAAAAATCGAATCTTTTAAACTCAGATGAATAGGATCAACCTGAAAACTCAAATCTAATTCAAGAATTTTAGAAACTTGATTCTGGACTGACCCCTGGACATCTCCCAGTGACTTAAACAGCAATTCGGCAGGTTTTAGGTGGCGAATAGTTGAATTCGAGTTGTTAAAGGGCCTAACTAATTTGAATTCTTTTAAAAACTCGAAGTCGAAATCTGACAATTTTGACCAAATTTTCAATTCGACCCTTGATAAATCTGCCCCTTAAGCTGGCCATAGATGCAAAGATCTGATCGTTCAAATACTCGAATGTTTGGACTTATCGGACTTTCCCGTCTCCCGACTAGGGTTGCCACTTGGCCGGTATTTTCATCCCAGTGTTATTAATAGGGAAAAAAGATAAATATATAGGAAGGCCGGTATTTTTTTCCAGAAAAGGTGGCAACCCTACTCCCAACCTGCCACTAACCTTTCAGATCAAATAAAGTAGAAAAAGAACAGATAAGTCGATGTTCTGCCCCTACAGCAATCGTACGAAAGTTATGGCCGACAAAAGCTGATGACAGTCTCCCACTGAAGATCGTCAGATTGGCAATACACGCAGAGATATATCGGCAGCCAACAGAAATTTTCTAACCTGTCCGATTGACTGAACGACTGATCGGCATGGCACGACAGATGTCGGGACACTCCACACACAATCCGAAAATCCTACGAATCGAGTATTCGTACGATCGAACTGCACTTGTGCACTTAGTACCAAAGTGCACAAGTGCAGTTGCTAGTATCAACCAATCAACTGTTTGCTTTAACCAGTCTATTACAAATTAGGAAAAGAAAGCAAAGACCTTGTTTAAACAATTTTTTATTGTTAATTTGTTCTACGTTCTTTAAGGAATCCAGGAAAACAAAGGGCTTTTTTTGATTTTTATATCCTATAAGAAGACTTTACTGTGTGCTACCCATGGCAAGGAGATGCTGGGTATTACATTCCCATCATGAAAAGGCACCTTGGCTGTGATAGTCTCCTCTCTTACATAACCACCCCTTGTCTGGAACCCTTGGCTTAATTTGAAGCCACTATTTACATGAAAATAAGTACATAACAATGGAGTGGGTTATTTTACTAGCTGCTAATATTGTGAGAATTGACATAACAATCCCTCAACAGGCAAAAGAAATGAAATGCTGAAGCGAAGTGCCTCCATGCCATGTTCATTGATCACCACCAAGCCTATGATTAAGTGTCCTAGTGACACGAAACGCGTCAGGCGAGAGATGGCTATATAATAAAGCTTCAATTTTAATTTACTATTTTTCTGGTTTGATCAATATGTGAGTTTGCCAGTGTGCCCAGCACCAACATTTATGCTTCTTCTATACGGATTGTCTGCTCCCCTGAGCTGAGGGCCTGTGGCTGGAGCCTGGGCCACGTCTTTACTTTGGTGAGTGACTCTACTACATCTGTCTTATGCTTGAAAACTTATTGGTTTAAGACATTGATCACCACCCCCCACTCTCATGTGTATGGATGCACATATAGCAGACCTAGAGTCTGGGACCCCCTTTTCCTCTGGAGTAACGCCACTCATGGTTAGGCAACTAAATCAACCAGTCCTTAACCGCAATATTTAATAGCCAGTAATGATATTCTATTCTGATTACAAGTCAAATTACTGGGCTTCCCATACAACAATTAAGATGGTCATAAATGAAAAGATATTTTCATAGAAAACACAGGGAGATGAGGCGACCGATATTGGCAAAAGCCTTGAATATCATCATCTTGTTGATCCGACAAGGTGGACACTTTTTATCAGCTGCATTTGAAGGCGCCATAAACATGGGCCACTGTTACTGCTGTATCATCAGACAGAAGTGCAATTCTATTGTTTCTACCTGCATATCTGTTGATTTAGCTCTTGCAAGAAAGACGCAAGAAAGATTTTGAGTGCAAATGGTAGGACAACCTTTTAAAATGATCACATACAACTGAAATACCTTTTGAAATTTCAAGCAATCCTTGCTTTCCCTGTTCTTTTCTTTCAGATCAAATTTGTATATAGCCTTGCAAAGTGCAGGTGCCGGCTGGAGAACCTTCCCAGAGGTCTCGGGAGATATTCTGCTGCCCCTGTTGGCTTGTCCATTGTTCCAGTTCTCATCCAGTTGTCTGTGTAGAACAATGATATCTCCTTTACTCAAGGTCAGATCTCTGGGCGAATTGCATCTGTTGGCCGTGAGGGGTTTAAAAAAAGATTGCTGTTTGGAAAAAACAAAATCTTATTAATATATTGTATTCTTCCATCACATAGCTTCTATATGTCATCATTATAAAAAGGAATATACATATAATTTTAAATCAGGTATGTAGTCCCAATGCACAAGCTATCCTCAGGGCATCTTCTAAATGCAGTTCTTAAGGGTGTAAATACCTATTAAAACGTGCATTTAAAGAATTAATCCTAGCGGGGGGGGGGGGAATAAGGGAATTAATTAAAGGAAATGTAAAACCTCCCAACAAAGTAAAAATTGCTCATTGTTCACTTGGGTTTTATATCTCCTTTAATGCAAAGGTTAAAAAATACAGCGAGATCATTGCTAGTATTTCTCTACTATTAGTCACTTTCAGTGAACTGTTTTCTGCCAAATTTCGATTACCTATATTTAATTTGGCAGGCATTTGCAACTGCAATAATGATCCATAAATGCATTATTTAAATTTATAAATCAAAACAGAGAATATTGATGTGCTAAGTGGTATTACTGGAAGCTACTGGGACCCACAGCAAATTTAGGGAACTTCGGGAATAAGATATTTTTCAAACTGCTTATCAGTCAGTGGCCCATTATAGGGTCTTCTATACATTCTATGGTCAGCAGCAGTTGCTTCTATATAGTTAAAGCCCTGCCTACACTTTTCTGATTTGTACTAAAACACAGTTTAAATTCAGTTATCATCATGGCAGGCAGCACTTCTGTAGGGGTGTCAAATAGTTGCCCACAAACAGTAGCATTACGTAACAGAGCTGTGGTGGGTTAAAGCAGTAGGGGTGGAGGTCCCACAGAACCAGCTAAACATCCCGATGGCTCTGATAGTATAGAAGAGAAAAGCAGGACAACTAACAAAGTCTCAACCCCATGATAAGCGGAGTTAGGGAGATTGGGTGATCAGCTTTTAAAGGGGAACTATTGTGAAAATGAAAATTTCATATAAGCTTCCAGATGCTGAAATAAGAGACTGAATTTAAGTACAATCAATTGAGAATTCTGTACTGTTTCTGAAATAATCAAGTTTATCTTCACTATTCCTCTCTCTTCATTCTCTATTCATGCAGCAGTTGGATATCAGATATTTATTGACAGTTAGATCCAATATATCTTATGCCTAGAAGATGTATTTGAGCTTAATCTATTAATATCACCAGACATCATGTCTCTCTACATGTAGAATTCTGTCTTCATGCAGCAGTTGGGTGTCAGATATTCATTGACAGTTATATCCAATATATCTTATAGGGGGGCTCCTTTTGCCTAGAGCTTGTATTAGAGCTCACTCTATTAATATCATCAGACATCATGTCTCTCTACGTGTATTAAAAGTATTTGTGCAAAAGGCAGTTATTTTGTTAGATTTTGTTTGTACTGGAATCAGTTATTTGAATGAGGTCTAATACATATGCTAGGAAAGGAAGCCATTGATCACTGATGTGCCCTCATAAGCAAAATTCAAATTCCCCCTCAGTAGATCCAAATGGTGAAATAGTTGCTTAGCATTACCAGCATGATGAAAGGAGGTGTGTACCCCCCAGAATGATGTTTCCATCTGGTATAGTACAATAAAGCTAACACAGCAGATAATCTTGGTGTGTGCTGAGCCCCTTTATCTACATGAACTATATTAAAGGGATCCTGTCATCGGAAAACATGTTTTTTTCAAAATGCATCAGTTAATAGTGCTACTCCAGTAGAATTCTGCACTGAAATTCATTTCTCAAAAGAGATTTTTTTATATTCAATTTTGAAATCTGACATGGGGCTAGACATTTTGTCAATTTCTCAGCTGCCCCTGGTCATGTGACTTGTGCCTGTGGCAGGCTGCTCTTTTTCCTTCTCAATGTAACTGAATGTGTCTCAGTGGTACATCGGTTTTTACTATTGAGTGTTGTTTTTAGATCTGCCATGCAGCTGTTATCTTGTATATAAATATAAAAAAATCTGGGTTTTTTTCCCATGACAGTATCCCTTTAAGTGATGTGGCCATACGTCAGGGGTTTGCACCACCAGAAGTTAAAGCTATTTATATGCACAGGGTGTGCTCCCAATTCCAAAACTTTGTTAGGTTCTAATAAATAAAAAAAAATCACCTATTGCCTTGTAAATCTGTAAATGTCTGGTATAAAGAAACGTTATTTTCAATAATTCATTTCAAGTTCAAAATGTCACATCGACCACTGGATTCACAGCAGGTGTAAGATAATTGGCAGAGATATGCGTCAATAATAACCTTATAAATGTATTTATACAGTTATGTTTGGGGAAAAAAAAGTATTTTCAGCTTGAGCACATTTGGCAAACCGCCAAACAATGAATGTAAATAGGGCGCCAGTCAGCACATCATATGCAAAGTGTTTGTTGCTATGACAGTTGAGAAAGTAAGCAAGGCTGTGAACTAACCTGCACAACATGCTGTAAGTCAATTAGAAATTCTCAGTTGGTCCCAGAACAACGTAGATCACTTATTATGGCTAGATTTGGCCTAACCTGTCTTTCCCTATTAACACATCAGCGTGTTGCGCCAGCTCTTGTTGCTAAGAAAACCTGGCACTCTCACAACACGTTACAGTACAATGGAGCAGTGCTCTGGGCCATTTTTAGAATAGCACATTGGGCCTGGGGACTGGCAGCCCTTTATAGAATTAATAAATTTCCAGGATAGAAAAGGCATGTGCCTGCAATCTGACACATTAATCCAGAGGAAATCGATAGCAGGTGACAGTTTTATGCAAACTTCCCGTTAATGGAGGGTTAAAACAAATTGGTGTTAGCTCTTCAGTTCAGGGAGCTCATTTTAAAAAAAAAAATTGTTATTTAAAGGGGTTGTTTCAATGGATATCTTACAAAGTAATGTAAAACATTAACATTCTTATCAACAGAATTCCCAAACCCTCCAGGGTTTTTAGTATAAGGGGTTATTCTGGCGAATTAAGCAAATATATTGTATTGCTTATTAAGGGGTTGATTTATCAAACATTAAGTTTTAGTTTTTTTCATGAATCATGATGAACGCAAATGCGAATAACACATTCCAGTTTTTTTAGCCTCACTTTTTTTTCTGAGAAAAAGCATGAGCAGGAATATTTTGTTCTGTTTTATCTATTCTTAAAGGGATACTGTCATGGGAAAAAAAAATTCAAAATGAATCAGTTAATAGTGCTGCTCCAGCAGAATTCTGCACTGAAATCCATTTCTCAAAAGAGCAAACTTATTGTCACATATTGTCAATTTCCCAGCTGCCCCAAGTCATGTGACTTGTGCTCTGATAAACTTCAATCACTCTTTACTGCTGTACTGCAAGTTGGAGTGATATCACCCCCCCCCCAGCAGCCAAACAAAAGAACAATGGGCAGGTAACCAGATAGCAGCTCCCTAACACAAGATAACAGCTGCCTGGTAGATCTAAGAACAACACTCAATAGTAAAAACCCATGTCCCACTGAGGCACATTCAGTTACATTGAGAAGGAAAAACAGCAACTTGCCAGAAAACACTTCTCTCCTAAAGTGCAGGCACAAGTCACATGACCAGGGGCAGCTGGTAAATTAACAAAATGTCTAGCCCCATGTCAGATTTCAAAATTGAATATATAGAAACATCTGTTTGCTCTTTTGAGAAATGTATTTCAGTGCAGAGCAGCACTATTAACTGATTCATTTAAAAAAAGTTTTTTCCCATGACAGTATCCCTTTAAGAATAGATAAAACAGAACAAAATATTCCTGCTCATGTTTTTTCTCAGAAAAAAAAGTGAGGCTAAAAAAACTGGAATGTGTTATTCGCATTTGCGTTCATCATGATTCATGAAAAAAACTAAAACTTAATGTTTGATAAATCGACCCCTTAATAAGCATGTTTTCCGATGACAGGATCCCTTTAAATAAACTAGCGTTCAAGAAAGTTGCACACGTTTTGTTGCAGTTTTTTTTGGTCCTTCTTTGTTTTTCATCACCTTGAAAATGAGTAAATAGTAAGTATATGTGTGTAGGCATAATTTTATGTGTCTAGCACTCCTTGAGGACAAAGCACTGTACAACATAGAAATAAATTAGTAGAACAAACACGGGGTCATTGCAGTAGTAAATACAAATGAGTACAAAAATACAATGCACATAAATATAAAGTACAGTTATAATACAGATGAGACAATAGGAAGGAGGTCCCTGTCCAGTAGAGCTTACAGACACAAATTGGGGGATATTAAGAACTGTAGGTTACAGTGGGTGACACTCCCATATAAGTGCCAGTTCCCAGTTCAGGTGATATGCATGTGCTCCAAGACATATGCTTTGAGTTTAGTTCTGAAGACACAGAGAGAGGATTCTCTCTGGAAAAATTCAGGAATGGAATTCCAAATATAAGGAGCAGCAAAACAGAAGGGTTTGATGCAGGAAACAACTGTAGTAGTGGGGGGTACAACCAAGTGGTGGCTCTGAGAGGAGCCGAGGATTCGTCCATGAACATATAGAGAGACAAGAGATGAGCTGTAGTTAGGAATGAAGGGCTTTTGAGGTTGAGGAGGAGTTTGCAAGTTTTGTTTTGTTTTATGGGAAGCCATGATAAGGACTTTAGCAGTGGAGGGGCTTGTCCCTTTAAGATGAGAGGAGGAGAATTTTGGCAGCAGTATTTAATGCAAACTGTAGAGGGGAGAGATGGGAGACCAGTTAGCAGAAGATTCTAGTTGGGATAGGATAAGAGCATGCATGAGTGTCTTGGCTGTAGCAGGTGAAAGAAAGGGATAGATTTTGGCAATCTTGCATAAGAAAAAGTGACATGTTTTGACAGTGGTGCTACTATGATCAGAGAAAGAGAAAGAGAAAGAGAGAGAGAGAGAGAGAGAGAGAGAGAGAGAGAGAGAGAGAGAGAGAGAGAGAGAGAGAGAGAGAGAGAGAGAGTCAAAGATTACCCCCAGACAGCATACTGAGTTGACATGGTTAATGAGCATGCCATCAAAAGAGATAGTAAGTGGGGATTAGGACTAGGTTTAGGTGGAAAGAGGATTAGTTTTTGTTAGGTTGAGTTGAAGTGACGTTGGTACATCCAGCTGGATGCAGTTGGAGTTTGAGAATCCTGGATTTGGTGCATCCATAGTTAAAATATTTGGAAATGTCAACCTAAGCTGATACGAGGGATGATTTACAACTGTGTAAAACCTCATTTATTAAAGGTACTTTCATCAAAATGCCCTCTTGCACTTCTGAAAAATTGCACTTGGCACTATGCTGTCCTTCTTGCACCTATTGATGCAGAGATACAATGCAATTGTGTCTGACTTATGGCGAGTGCAATATTGTTCATTCTGACACTATAGCCGTCAGGCATAGTGCCCCCTTGTGAGTGTATTAACACTGCTATTCTGGAAAAACCCTGCATTATGGGAAACAACCTGGTGACTGCACTTCAAATTGCACTTTGCTCATTGCACATGTGGACAGAAATGACCACTTTGGGGCAAATTTATTAAAGGGCGAAGTTACTAACGTGGGCGAAAATTCGCCAGCGTGACGTCATTTCGGGACTTTGCCGATTTACTAACGGTCGCTGGCGTAACTTTGCTAGCGAAGGAGATAGACTTTAGCGGTACTTTGCTCCCTAACGCCTGGCGAATTTCCGCTCTGGCGAATGGACGTAACTACACAAATTCACAAAGATGCGGATTTTACCTCTTGCGCCAGACTTGCCTTCGCCACCTCAGACCAGGCGAAGTGCAATAGAGTAGATAGGGCTTCCTAAAAAAAGTCCCAAAAAACGTTAGCGTCTTTTCCTTTTTCAGGGTGATAGGGCATTATAACAACTTTATTTTATTTTATTAAGGTTTCCCGGGCTTGTGTAGTGTAATGTATTTGCTGCAACATATACGTCCATTTAACGTTATCTTCCCGTTGTATGCAAATTAGGCAACGCTAGCTATACTTCGCTTGGCGCAGTAATGCTAGTGCAACTTCGGCAGCGTTCGGCGCCCTGGACACAACTTCGGATTTCAGTGAATTAGCGTTGTCCTGGCGAATCTACGCCTGGCGAAGTGTTTCGCTGTGAGCGAAGCTGTCGCTGGCGAATTTTCGGAGGTTAGTGAATTTGCCCCTATGATCTTTTATTCCCATGTCTCTTTGTAGACAAAGACATACTGTACATCAACATCTAGTACAAGATGCTGACATTTAAAGCAGCCCACTGGCATCAGCCTGATGCTGAATTGTTGCACAGATATTGCTAATAGCTGCTAAAGATGTACTCTCTTCCAGCCATGTATTCTTGACTTACTCTCCACTCCTGGGAAACCTAACAATAGTGGCTTATGCCAAACCCAGTGCCAAGGTAATCATCTGGCATAAAAGAGTGAGGTGATATATTAAATACAGTAGATTTAATAGTCTGAAAAAAACCCAAAGCTGGGTTCATATTATAACTCCTTAAATATAGTCGCTGTAAACATACAGTGCTAGACTGTAGCTATAAACCTAAGCAATAACAGATGTAGCTGTCAAGGTAAAAGCTGCTGTACGGCTAGAGCCGCGTATCTAGCATCTTTAATAATACAAGTCCAGCCGGTGACTCAAGGGGACATTCCAATTTATATCAAAATGGTCAATGGTTACAAATGTAACCCGAGTGATGGCCGGTTTAGCGGTGGATTTTAAGGTTTAGCAAAATAGTAAATTATGCATCATAACAGATTGTATTCCTGCTACAATGTTCATTATATACCATGGGGCAAATTTACTAAGCGGCGAAAATTTGCCAGCGATGGCTTCGCAGGCAGCATAACACTTCGCCAGGTGAAAATTCATAGACAATGCTAATTAAGTAACATGCGAAGTTGCATCCAGGGCGCCGAACGCTGGCGAAGTTGCACTAGTGTTAATTCCGAAAGTAGAGCGAAGTGTGCTAGCGTTGGCTAATTTGCATACGGCGGGAAGTTAAAGTTGAATAGACGTATATGTTGCAGCAAATACATTACATTACACAAGCCCAGGGAAGCTTAATAAAGAAAATAAAGTTGTTATGTTGCCCTACACATGAGCCCAGTGTATAGTTTATGTGCCATATGTTAGGAAATGTAGCGGAGAAGCCGGTTACCCCAAAACATTTTTATGCTCTTTTGCAGCCTATCACCCTGAAAAAAAGAAAAGACGCCAGCGTATTTTGGGACTTAGAAAAATTTTCAACTAAATTTTGAGGAAGTCCTGTTTACTCTATTGCACTTCACCTGGTCTGAGGTGGCAAAGGCAAGTCTGGCGCAAAAGGTAACGTTCAGTTAAATCCGCATCTTAGTTAATTTGCGCAGTTCACCGTTACGCAACTTCGCCTGCCGATTGAGTGTGAATGAGCACCAGCGTCAGTCTCTTTCACTAGCCTGCGCCCGTTAGTAAATCGGTGAAGTAAATTCGCCCTTTAGTAAATTGGTAAAATGTCTCCTTAGATTAGCATTTCCAGCATTGGCATTAATTGCCTGCGGCCTTAGTGCAGGACTTCTTTGTACCAATTTCTTTCAGATGAAATACTCTAGGGGGGTATATTGTCTACAGTATCCAGTTTCCAGGGTAAAACTCTACCTAAATTCAAAATGTATTTATAATGCAGTGAAAAGGTTGAGAATCCAGCGCTTCCTCTTGATTGCTCCATCATGAATAATACATTCGGAATCCTTTTCACAATCTCCTTTTTTTTTTTAATTAAAAACTTCAGCTTGAGACGAATTCGCTGTATTTTTTCCTAGAAGGCAAATACTTTAATTTGACTATAAATTCACCATAGCATCCAATTGATAGTGGTTGCTTAGGGACTACCACCCTATGTCGCCCCTTTTCATTTCAGGTTGGGTTGCTATCAGAATACATGCTGGTAAGGCTTTGTATTGATCTGAATGAGGCCACAGGGAGACTGCGCACCTGTTTATCACAATATACATCCAAGCAGGGCAAATGTTTCTTCTTTAGAAGCATGCAATGTCAGTGGCACGTGGAAATAAGTCGTTGAAAATCCATTTCCTAAAGATGCTTTATAGTCAAAGCAAATCTTTTCTATGCAGAAGCTGTTTCATGGGCATAAAGGTTATATAGACGACTCTCGATGGGTGACTGTATCCTCTGGTATGTGTTTCACTTTCACATTTCAGTATCTTGCCATAACTTTATTTATATTAATTGTGAGGATAAAATCTACTGTCTAATATGTGTACTAACGTACTACTGAAATTCATCCTGGGAGTTATATTTGTTCCTATAAAGAAGGATATATATATTTCATTAAAATATTTAAAGAAGAAGTATATATATGTCATTAGCATTTAAAAAATGGGTTACTTTGCAGTTTTGCAGAGGAATTCTTAACTGCATTTATATGTATTTGTATATATTGAAGCTGCCCCATTGCTTATGATGAAGTGAATATACTCCATTTTATCATGATTGATGGTAGAATGGTTGTTTGACTGTACCAGTGATGTCAGTTAAGGTGTCTCACAAGTTGCTTTTTAAGAGAATGCTACAATATTATACATTTTGGATAAACAAATAAATTATTTTTTTTCTTTACCTCTGATAAAGCTGCCCCATGATCTATATAAATAGACGATAGACGACAGACTGCTGATACATCACATATAAAATAATGAATTTGCAGAGTAACGACCGTTTGCCAGAGTGAAATTTTGCCTAGCAATAGAGTGCGAACGAACGCTATTGATGGTCCTGTTCGCTGAGGGAATTGTCACCTACACCTGTAAATTGTCAATGTCCCTGCAGATGGGATTTTTGGCAAAATGTTGCTAGCGTTAGCCACTTCGCCCTTTAGTAAATCTGCCCCTATGTATTTTGGCCAATGAGTGTACAGATATACAGTATAGGGAAAGAAAGTGCACAGATATATACTGTATTAAAAAACCTATGCTTGATTAAAAAAAGAGATATGTTTGCCTCCTAGTCAGATAATTTAGTGGCCCTGTAGGGCTTCTATCCTTTAAAGAGTGAACCTACAAACCATACATGAAGCTCCTGGTGTTGAAGGTGGAGATTATGAGACTATATGGTCTCTCTGTGTGGAAAACTGTGCCTGGAGCAAGACCATACTAGTGGCAAAGATGCGTCATGTGGTTGGCTAACTGGGAGAAAGAGAAATTGACCTCCAATGGTGAATTATGAGTAGAAGGGAACTAACCTTGTGGCGTCTGTAAGAGGCCTTGGGGTAATCATGAAGGCCACAACCTCAGAAGTGAGAGCCTGTTGTTGTATATTGTGTGGCTTTGTGAAGAAAACACCCTGTCTATATATTTCTTGAGTGGAAAAAAATTATTGCAAAGTCTTTTTTTATGGCATTTGCGTCCCCGTGTCTTTCCTGCGTAAAAAAATCCAATTGCCTACCAATATAAGTCATGGGGAGTCAGGGACCCATTTCTGGTTTGCAACTAGGGTTGCCTCCTAGAAGGTAAAAATAATTATTGATGCCAAAGTCTTGACCCACACATACACAGCCAGATTTGCTTGCAGAGTTTATTTAACAAGATTTAAAGATGCCAGCACTGCTCCACATGGCTGTCTCAGTCATAGTACTTGGATACTATCTGGCATGGTATGGAGGGTGCCCATGAAAAAAAATAACAAACATTTCCTGTAAAGGCTCAGTTACACACTACACTATGTTATTAATAGGGAAGAAAGATATAATGGTGGCAACCATAGTCTCGACCAATGGGATATAAGAATCCTTGACAGACAATAGGTAGAAATACTGAGAGAGAGGGTGAGACAGAAAGCAAAATAGATAGATACATTAAACATGTAGGGGCAGATTTACATAGGGTCAAATATTGAGGGTTAATTATTCGACTGCCGAATGGAAATCCTTTGACTTCGAATATCGAAGTTGAAGGATTTACCACAATTCGTTCGATCGAACGATGAAACCCTTCGAAGGAATTTTATCCATCGATCGAACGGTTTTTCTTCGACCAAAAAATACTTAGAAAGCCTATTTAGTTCGTAGGTTGCGAACTAGGGGGTCGAAGTTTTTTTTAAAGAGACGGTACTTTGACTATCGAATGGTCGAATAGTCGAACGATTTTTAGTTCGAATCGTTCGATTCAAAGTCGAAGTCGTAGTCGAAGGTCGAAGTAGCCCATTCGATGGTCGAAGTAGCCAAAAAAATAATTCGAAATTCAAAGTATTTTTTATTCTATTCCTTCACTCGAGCTAAGTAAATGTGCCCCGTAATGTTAAAAAAAACTATTGAATTTATAATAGCTAAAATTACCTTTAATTAATCATTTATCTGTCCTTAATAAAGCCCAAAACACATATACAATATAACCACATACTTCACCTTGTAATAATATTATTTGTGACAGTCTAGGGTTCATTCGTCTTCCTGTAACCTTAAAACATACTTTTATGCTAGGAAGGCGAATAGATTTTGTTGGATAAGCCTCTGTATGAAAAGCGGCTTTAAAATATCAAGAAGTCAAAATATCACCAGCTCACCTCTAATATTTAGACATTAGCGTTTCAACTGTGAGCCATAGCTGTTTGCTAAGAAACTCCTTTAAGGACATCTTCTCCGCTGATGCTTTATAATAATCTGTTAGTCCAACAGGGCAATCATCCCGCAGACACAAACCCAAGCTTGTAATCACACAACATTGCAGGACTGGAGCCGTTCTTATTAATTTGTGTCACAGTAACTGCAGAGAGCAAGGATACATACTGAGACATTGACGATAGATAAAAATCACCTTGCTCATAGAAATCATACCCCTTTCCTGTTCAGAATCATACTTCAGACTTAATTGCTTGTTTCGGCACCAGCTTGTCCATCTGTCCTTTAGAGCTGACTTCCTCTCGAAGTTTAACGTAAACACGACCAATTTGACTTTGCAAGTTTTAGAAGGTTTACAGAAATAATGTTCTACAGAATGTTCTACAGATTCCTATTATTTGAGCCAACTTTTATTTATGGAGCCAGTAAATACAAATCCTCCCTTCTATGTATCACAAATGATATCATCCATTTACATATGGAAAGCAGGAACATTAGTTTGGTACAAAACACCTTTACAATCTCTATTTAAGCCTTACTGCTTTAACTTAAAAGCAAGTGAACAAAACAGCATTTTTGCTAACTATACCCCCATCACTTACTGCCATGTACATTCTCTATATACATGGGCATAAAATATCAATTTGCTAATATGCCATGTTACATTGCAGCATTGAGGGTTCGGTCAATCAATAACTGAATGAAGCACCATAAACTGGGTTCTGGTAGCAAAGACTTCCCAATGTGGCCACTAGCAGTGGGTCCACATTTAAAGGGCATGCAAAGGCAAAAAAATAAAATCCCATTTTTACTTTCTTTAATGAAAAAGAAACCTTTCTCAAATATACTTTCATTAAAAAATGTGTACCGTTTTTATAAGAAACCTGACTGTATGCAGTGAAATTCCCCCTTCATTTACTGCTGTGGATAGGAATTGTCAGATGGTCCCTAACTGCTGAGCAGGGAAACAATCATACTTATGAACAGCAGGGGGAGCCCCCGCCTTACTTCCCAGCCATGCAGAACTCAAGCAGCTTTGTTTATGACGATCCCTAAGCAGCCCAGACCACACTGAGCATGTGCACAGTCTTAGTCTTGCAAAGATGTTTAACAAAGTTACAAGATGGTGATCCCCTGTAGCCAACTTTGAAAGCATAAATCATTTGTTTGATTAGGCTTGTGGTGCAGTAAGTTCATGTTTATATTTAGTATACAAAATACAGCACTTCTAGCCTTATTCTATTTTAGACTTTACATGCCCTTTAAGTAGGCAACATGTTTCACTATCATGTAATTGAATACAGTTATTTGCATCCAAGTTGAATTTCCATAAACCTGTGTTTAGGGTCTCCATCAATCAAGGATCCTAAGCAATATCCCAGAGATAGTTTTCCCAAAATGGAAATCCTGATAATCACAGCTGCCATCAGCATACCATGAAAACTGATGGGGCCATCCTCCTGTAGGTGTCAACCCTATGTGTGACCACACTAAAGAATATATAAAGAATCCCTGAATAATGATTGTGGTCAACTAAGTATTCTGAGGGTTCTAAACGGCGCCAACCATGTGATTGACACAGACTGGAATAGGAAAGTTCATGACTTCATAAAGTAGATGGTAAATAAGTCGTGTGTGATTATAAAAGACAATTCATTAAACAACTGAAGCTGGAAGTACAAAAAGATGTTACCTTGTGCAATGCATTACACACCCAAACCACTTTTTTATTTACACAAAATATAGCGTACAACCAGCCCAATGTGGCCTTTAATTGATTACATGAGTAAAAGTATGGCAAAATTAAATTAAAACAGTTCATTTGACACAATGCATCGGTTGGTCGGTAAATCTGCTACAGCTTGGTGTTTGCAAGTACACATGATAGGTGGGGCATTTCAGAGGAGGTGGAGTAATTCTAAAGCAGTCTATACAGCTGAAGGCCAATCACTTATTATTGTATAATGTAGCCATAAACTCCATTATTTGTCTGCTATTCAATAATTCCAATTACTACTATCCTAATTCTGCCCCATACTAGAGACCACAGGATTCACTGACCAACAAAGTTTTCTGTTTTGAATCATGAACTAATTATTCAATTACATTACAAAAACTGTGGTGCCGTGTTAGCCAGTAGCAAAAATAACAAATAAAAAAACAAACAGATACAAAAAGTATTGTAGAAGTGATACCTATATTGGCTAAAAATACATTGCAAGCTTTTGGAGCTTTGCCTTAGTGCTCTGAGAGCTTGCAATGTATTTTTATTGTTAGCCAATATAGGTATCACTTCTACAATACCTTTTGTATTTGTTTGTTTTTTTATTTATTTTCAATTACATTGGGTTTTTATGGAGCCACACTTCAACCCAAAAAAAAATGATGGGCGAACTTGCGCCGTTTCGCTTCGCCGGAAAATTTGCGAAATTCGCGAAACGGCGGAAAATTCACGCAAATGCACCGGCGCCCGTTTTTGACGCCGGCGTCCGTTTTTTTCGACGCGGCAAAAAAATTTGCCCATCACTACTTCGGAAATCTTCACCATACTTTGCGCAACTACGCCAGATGTTAATTCACTATGACTGCACATATTCATCAAAGTGCGAAAATTTACATTGGCAAAAGAATGCTGGTGTTTATTCTCTATTGAAAATTCGTGCGAAAGTTTCTTAGTGAATTTTCTTTAGCACTACTTTCTTCCTAGTGAAACAAGGCTACATAAAGGTCATATGTAGGTATTTATTAATGATCTTGGTGAAATTGCTTGGTGGCCACATTAAAAATGTTTATGGAAGCAAAAATAAGACAAAAGAGATCCTCTATTGTCCAATATATAAGTCAAAACCCTATATCATGAGCTTCACATGGTTAAACAGTATAAATAAAATATATCTAAATATCTTTTTTAATGACTTTTCTTGAATACAGGCTATGATGTCACTGACAGATTAATGTTGAGAATGTAGCTTCATCTTAACAACACGCCAGGTAGAACCAGGCAAAATACACTTTGGCATAAAGAGTAACAGATTGCAAAGTTTACACTTTGATACATTTACGGATTAACGATCGTTCGCCTGAGTGAAAAATCGCCTGGCAAAAAATTGCGGAAGTTCTCTAGCACTGTGCTTTTTTGCTAGCGAATTGCCTTCTTCGACTTTGAATAATAGGCAATGTTGTTGCGATTGTGATTTTAGTGAATTTTCATGAACAAGAAAAACTGCGGTTCTATCCAAACAGTAAAACTCAAATAATGCTAGTGAAGCTCATCCAATATAGGACCTGGGTGTGTGGCCCCAGGTCCGTCGTTTAAGTCTCAGCATTCTCGGCAAAATGAGTCAAACAGTGTAAGCATTATTCACATTCACCGATGAAGGCTGGTGGCCCGGGTGCACCGCCTCGAATTGTGGAATGAGGACGCATTACTTTTCTTTATTCCATAGGTTAAAAGCAACTGTCCTAACGCGTTTCGTATCTAGAGATACGTAATTATAGGCCTATGATTAAGTATATCTAGATACGAAATGCCCCTATATGTGATCAATTATCATCAGCATCAGCATCTTGATATTTCCCACTGGTGCTTTTATCTAAATAAATACTTTTGTATCAGTACTTCTGATACAAAACATCTACCAAATGTTTGAGCCTCTGTGTACCTCATATGCCAGGGCCTATTTTGAATTGCAGTCGGTACTTAGTTTATGAGATCAAAATGATAACACAAATGATAAAAAGGCTTTGCCTATAAGCATGCCTATAATAAGTGGGCCTATCTGTCCATACGAGTCACTGGAAATTCTTATTACATGTATTTCTTCTATTGCTACTTGTATGCAGCTCTGCATATTGACTATTAATGCTTCCTAACATTGAGCTTACAGTCTATTGCACAGGGGGAGCACGAGTACAATGCTACAAAAAAAAAACTGGTTTGGGGATGTACAGGGGAATTGAATTGAATGTAAATGGTAATTTCTAGTCGAATACATTCTGCCAAACTGACATATACATCTGCATTGATAGACATGTCAGCTATTTAAAACACTTTCCTGTTTTAATGAATAACATAATTGACCTGGAAATCCCACAGAGTTTGAACTTTCCCCTAAAATTATAAATAAATAGAGGAATGGAACTCATTGCGATATACAAGCTGTGTATGGGGATGTGAAGGAGGTGTGGGAGGGAAGTTTTCCTATTTGGCCCAGAGGAAAGTTTGGGAAAGTTTGCATTATGTCTCACAAATAAGCTATTGAATGTCAAGGGAAGCCCCAAGCAACTTTTGTCCTAATACCAGTATATGTTTTTACAGAGTAAAGCGCTACCATAAACATCAATATGTAATTATGATATGGCCACTATTTTCCTCTAGCATCAAACCTTTTTTGTCCAATGGGTTCTAGCAGTCCAGAACAGGAGGCTTCACATTTACACAGGGCTGTTGTAGCCAGGGAGTACTAGAGAATCATTATGTATACAAAGAAGTTAATGGGCAGGTGAGTGAAGCAGGAATGCACTAAAAGATGAACAATTCAACATTTGTATTTCATTTTTATGCAGCACTGACTACAGATCCTAAACAGGTCCCTGCATAAATACTGAGTCACTGTACTCCAATATTGTTGTAGTGGATAGTTTTTAAGATCCTCTAAATTCTACTTCAGTTTTATTTCCCTTCTAAAGATTTTTTTCTTTAACCCAGTAGTCAAATGGCACCTGAACCCCACAGCTGAGTTATTCTGCGCAGAAGGGGGTCCTTTGATGTTTTTAATGTCACATTCAAAGAGAGGGGTTTGAACCATAAAAAAAAACATGGTAATTGAAATGAAAGTGGGAATAGAAAGAAAAGTATGAAAAGACATCGCAAGGAAATATTTTGGTAAGTGAGTAACGGAAAGGCAGTATTTAAGAGTAGAAACAGATATGCAATTGTACAACATTGCAAGGAAATATTTGCATAATGTAAGCTAAACATGAAGGTTGTCAGCTCTGGAACAGATGGGCATTGTTTCAAAGCTCCTCTTCTAACAGCGACGGTGTGTATGCATCAGAAAGAGATACAGCAAAGCACAAAACATCCTCGTCCCACTCCCATTAACAATATTTATGTAGCGCTATAGTAAATTGAGTGCACCTTACTCTACTATAGACTTCACTCCTAGTACAAATGCTCCGGATGAGACCTTAAAACCTTAGGGAGTGAGCCTTCGCATCGAGGTGGAAGCAGGGTGTAGTGCAACTGTAACTGTAATCAGGGTGCAAAGAACTGGGCGCCAGTGGTTCTTATAACTTAACCAAATAACAGATTTATTGAGCACAGTATACAATCCTCAGTGGAGTGTACATAAATGAGAACATTGCAAGGTCATACAATACATTGAATAGGCAGTACTAACAACACCTTTGGTCAGTATGATTCTCCTCAGAGATAGGAACAATACGTGCAGCTTTGAGGAGGTACACCCAGCTTTCAGCCTTTTCCCTAAGTGGAACCTGAGGGTCTACCCTAGGTCTGTACACTTAGTTCCTACTTTTGGGCAATGAGTACCCTGGGATCTTAATCCCACTACAATCCTCGTAGGAGCCTCAAGCTGCTCAGCTAAATAACCTGACTGACTATCACTCCTAGAGTGATCTATAAAGGGTGAGTAGCCTATTCTTAATAGACCTGACCTATCTAGGTTCCACTCGAGCTCTGCCTCCTGCACAGGCTAGAGCCAGCACAAGATGGAACCTGAAAGTATGGCTTCAGAGCCTTTTATACTCTAGCCCAGTGCCATCTGCTGGTCACTGTCCTAAATAGCAACAGTACCCCTCCCAACTGTATTTTAGGTGTCCATAACATGGAGGGACTGCCTGACAATAATACTAGGGGTGGCTATTTTACACATCCCTACATTTAATAATCAAGTCTTGGTCTGCTTTATCAGAATGCAGATCTATCTGCATTAATTTGCATTCTTGTCCTCATTCATTTGAACTGAAATGATGTAATTCTGTTCATTTTAGCAATGAAAACACCATACAAGCACAGACAAATAGGGAGCACAAGGGAAGCCTTCACTATGGAATAGAAGGTGACCTCATTTCTATGCTGCCTGGGTGCAGCTTTTGTACTTGGAACATGGCAACAAGTAGAGGTGCCACTTGTCCAGTTTTGAACCAGAAATTCCAGTGTAAGCAGATGATACTTGTTTTAGAAAAAAAGTATGTACTGTTCTGTACACATGGCAAAATATGCTAATTTTTTTGACGATTGACACTGAGTTTCAGTTGTAAAAAAGGCATGTTTTGGGTTCCTAGGAGCTGTGTGTTTCATCAGAAAAGGTGACAACTAGCACTGAAGAAATCAGGTACAGGTTGTGTTATAACAGGAGCAGTGAGCATGTGGTATGTGGGCTTAGACTGATGTCATAAGTGAGTGCTGTACAATGTGAGCACTTACGTCACTCTATTAATGTTAACTTCCCTGCTACCCTTATAATTTAGCAGGAGGTGAGTAAGGTTCCGCTGCAAGGAAGAAATGCAGTTTTAAGCTGTACTCACTCTGCTGCAGGGAAGTACCAAACTTAAACTTTCAGGCTTTATGCCCTATCACTTATTAACTCCACAATACCAAATGCATAAATTATTGTCTTCGCACACTCACCTAAAGGAGATATAGGGGCAAATTTACTTACTTGCGAAAATCCAGCAGCACTGGCTTCGTGCACATCGCAGCACTTCGCCAGGCGTATATTCGTCTGGACAACGCTAATTCAGGAAGATCCAAATTTGCGCACAGGGTACCGAACGCTTGCGAAGTTGTGCTAGCGACAATACAATCAGCAGTTTGAAGTAACGCTAGCATTGGCTAATTTGCATACGGCGTGCAGCTAAAGTACAATGGCCATATATGCTGCAGCAAATACATTACACTACACAAGGCCAGGGAACCTTAATAAAATAAAATAAAGTTGTTATATTGCCCTACACATGTGTCCACTGTATTGTTTAGGTGCCATATGTTATCAAATGTAGGGGGGAAAGAAGGTACCCTTAAAAAAAAAATTCGATCTTTTTCAGCCTATCACCCTGTAAAAAGTAAAACGCGCCAGTGTTTTTTTTTGGGAGAATTTTTTTTGACACACTCCTATCTACTCTATTGCACTTCACCTGGTCTGAGCTGGCGAAGTAAACTCTGGCACAAGAGGTAACATTCAGTAAAATCAAAAACGTAGTGAATTAGCGTAGTAACGCTGTTTTGCCAGAGCGAAAATTCGCCTGGCGTTAGAGTGTGAGCGAAATTATGCCAGGGACCGTTAGTAAATCGGCGAAGCGGCGAAATGACGTCACGCTGGCAAATTTTCGTCAGCATTACCCACTTCGCCGTTTAGTAAATTTGCCCCATAAACTCTAATACTGAACTTACTGCACCAACTTAGATGTTCAGCACCCCTGTAACAGTAATGATCCAGGCCTTCAAAGTTGTGCAAGGAAGCTTGCTATCATGGATCCTGTTAGGAGTGCCAGTGGCACTGCACATGCTCTGTGTGCTCTGGGCAGCTGTTGAGAAGCTAAGCTAGGGCATCATTGGAAATGAATGATCAAGCAGAAAATGAGGTTCTTATTTCTACAGGGCTTATTATGAAATTCTGATGAACCTAACTGTTTCATGAGCTGTCGTGTAATGAGACTAAGCAATCCTGTATCACGACTTTCATCATGACTATCATATATTGTATATTGTAAGTAGATTCCTAAGCTCCAGTAAGTGACAGTAGCACAGAGCTTGTGCAGTGTATCAGCAGAAAAGAAGATGGGGAGCTACCGGTAGCATTTTAGAAGGCACAGATCCCCCTCTGCTAAAGGGCTGTGGTCACCATGGCTGGTACAGAATCCTAAAACATAATGTACAACACTTCTAGTTTTACATCCTTGGTTTTACTGTGGACCTTAAAGGGGAATTCAACCCCCCACTTATCGAACCCCTACCCTACATAGTCTCCCTTCCCTGCTCCCCATACAGTTGATAACACCAGTAAGTGCCCCATATCCTTTAATTACCTCTTGTTGCAGAGTCAGATCAGCGGAGCTCACGGACGCCATCTTCGGCTCTTCATTCTTTTTCAGAAAGTGAGTGCCATATTGGCACATGCACAGTTGGGACAGTCTTCCAGTTAGTGACAACTGTGCTTGCGCCGAAAGTGACAGAAATTGCCGAAGGGAAAAGACCTGAAAAATATTAAAGAGCTGGAAGATGGCAACCACGAGCTCCGCTGCAGTGACTCTGCAACCAGAGGTAATTAAAGGACATGGGGCACTTACTGGTGTTATCATCTGTGTTGGGGGGGAGCAGGGAGGGGGGCTACTATATGTAGGGTAGGGGGTGGTATTACTGGGGGTGTTGAATTCTTCTTTAATGAACCAAAGCTGCCCATGCATAGTTTGATAAAATGACAGGATTTCCAATATGAGCATAGAGACCTGCTAATGCTGATCAATATCCAAATACTATGGATTTTGGATGGTTTGCAGGTTAAAAAATCTGCCAATGCTCCATATCTTCTAGTGTACGGTGCATTGGCAGGCGAAAAAGTGTCATTTCCCTTCCTGCTGTTCGAGCTATCAAAACAATAGAAAGGCAGCTGTAATATGTATACTACATATTACAATTTTCTCTTGTGCCAATCTGCTGAATAGTGTATGGAGTCAGCCCATGTATTTTAAGGTATAGCATAAAGAAGGAAATCACCTTACAATGCCAAGAGATTAAAATGCATTATTTCTTACATAATCAACTCTCCTAGATTAATAGTGATTCCATTTGTTTGATCGTAACTGAACGGAAAAATACTACTGGTCGTTGTAGATAAAATACTTTTATATTTTTGGTTTTCTGCTCTTGTTTAATGCCAGTACCTACTCCATCATATAAAGAACTTGAGGTCAGGATCCTTATATTTAAGAAAAACATGTAAAAAGTAAACTGATCATGCTAAAATGGCTACATTCAACAGAAATTAAGGATTTCTAGTACACAATTAAAGACCTGGGATTTATAATGTCCAAGTCAAGGCCTACAATAGCTGTGTTCCCTTGATTCTCTTCCCTCTCAATCAACATTGCTCTCCGAAGGTTTAATGTGGATAATGCCAACTTCAGGAATCCAAAGTGCACTCATAATAATTCTATCAATTGATTAGTATCCCTTCAGACATAAGAAATGTTGCTTTGCAGATTAATGGCACAGCCACTTAAAAATAATAAACTACCTACATTGATATTAACTATTCCTGAAGGAAGCATCAGAAACTGTTGAGGAGAACAAAAGTGCCAATATAATAACAAGTGGAAAGTTCATCCAATTGTAGTAACTCTTAGCAACCAATCAGCAGGTAGCATTTACTGATATACAACTTGAAAGCAAGCATCTGATTGGTTGGTTACCAGACGTGGAGCAAATGTTGCTCCTGTTATTACATTACACAGCAAAATAACTCACTACTCACCAGCATCACCTTATACTGTATATACTGTACATGAGGGGCCAGGTCCAATTTTATGCAAAAAATGTTTTCTTGTTTGTCTCATAAAACTACTTGTGGGGGAATGTTATATTCTTCCTTAAACTGTTATTGCATTGTGAATTTCAATTGCACATTGCCCACTTTTAAAATAGCTTGAAGGTGTCATAATCTTTTGGAGCAAACATAACTTTTTCAGCAAGAACTTTTATTACATTTTTATTACATTCACTGTGCACCGGTTCACAAAAGCTATATTGAATTTGTGTAAAGTAAAATCTGTTCACGGAAAGGCGATTCAGGGATGAAGATGATAAAAACTTTGTGGAATCAATCAGGAATAAACAGGTTGGTGTTGCATATTGTTTTTAGTTAAAAGCAAACGCTTTCTATTCAGCCAATATTGCTTCAAGTCTTTTTTTTTTATCTCTGTAAGCAAACTAGCACCTTGCAAAGTAATATTTACATGAAATAAGGACTACACATGGATTATTGGCACTTGAAGATGCAGATGTGCCTGGATATAGCAGCCAATCAGAACTTCTCATTCATGTTCTTACTTGAAAGACAATGATTTATTATTATAAAAAAAACAACTAATCATTAAGTAGCATTTAGTGGTCCCCTGTTTAAAGCAAACCTTTTATTAGTTGCAATTGGTTGTCTTTTATTATATATGGGGATTAAACAGCCCTGCCTGTCACACAACCCCTAGATTATTTGCATGTGTCCCATAAAAATGTGCGTAGGAAATATATGGGTATAAGGGACAGAAATAGAGACCTTTGTGAACCACTACACTACATGTGACACTGCCAATGAAACGACTTTCTGGGTGACAACCTAGCATTATCCATGTGAATCCCCAATACATCCAACCTGTTAATTGCCCTGTGCAAACCAGTTTTATAATGCCGTCAACAGTTTTGCTTCTATAAACAGAACACCTTTCGCTGTAATTGTTCACAACTTTAACAATATTTATTTCGGTTGGTAGGGATCAAAGTGGGATTAGTATTTTACTTTGACGTCTAATCTATTTAATCTAAAAGTAATTAGTAAAGCTTCCTGTATTGCATGCTCATCACTTTTTTCTGACTTGTTCCAGCATGATACAGTGTAACGTAAGGTATCCCAAACGCAGAACTAAATCTAAGTATTCGGTCATGGCTCACTCTTCTACCTATAGCAGCCGCCTTTGGCTTCGGGAGGAGCCCTCCACTACTCAGGTGCCACCAGGACTTAATTTGAGAGGACCAGAGAGAGAGTTCTGAGCAGGCTAGGGAACCGAACGTATGTGGAAAGGACTTGGGAGCAGTCAGCGAGATGTGAAGCAGGCAGGGTCAAAACCAGACAGGCAATGCAGTACCAAATCCTATGACAGAGAGTAGTCGAGGTCACAGGCCAAGGTCAAACCAATAACAGCATGGTACAAAATCGGAATCCAAAGAATAGTCAAATACAAGCAGAAGTTGGTAGAGGCAGCAGAATGGCAAGGTCAGGAACAGGCAAGGGTCAGGAACACTAATCAGACAATAGAAGCACACCCGAAATTATAGGAATAGACCTTATTTTGGGCAATGAAAATGGATAGTTTGCTCCTTTAAATATTTGATTTTCACACTAACCGCGATAACGTCACGTGGCGCTCCGAATATAGCCGAAACTACCTGAGCGCCACGCAAACCCAGAAGAGGCATGTGCAAGGTATTCTTACATACAGCTTGTAAGCCAATCTGCCCTGAGTGGATACAAGGACATGCTTGGAGCAATGCTAAATTTGAAAAACCCAAATATAAAACATCTAAAAGCTTCTAAGTTCATTTAGAAGTCAATGAGAGCAGTCCTTAGCATTCAAGATTGTTTGCCATGGTTATTTTCTTTTGAGTTTTTCCATTCAAATTTTTAAGCAAACATTTGAGTTAGGGGGCGATTTACTAAAATTCAGATTTCTATTTTTTTCCCTAATCAAATTTTTTTCTCTAAAGATTTGTGTTTTCTAAAAATGTCTCTAAAACCCTATAGTTCAAGATGTATTAAGTGTAAAAACCATGAATTTTATAGAAATAGGGTTTATTTGTGGTTTCAAAAACCTCTAAAATCACTAAAGTTTGACCTTTGACAAAAATTCACAAATAAGAATTTTGATAAATAGTAGCCCTCCTGAGTACAATTGCTTTGGTGTATTTATACTTCTTGCCTTTGGTGTGTGTTCTATTTAGGGATGTAGCGAACGTCGGAAAAAAAGTTCGCGAACATATTCGCGAACTTGCGCAAAAACGCGAGCGGTTCGCGAACGGTTCGCGAACCCCATAGACTTCAATGGGAAGGCGAACTTTAACATCTAGAAAAGACATTTCTGGCCAGAAAAATGATTTTAAAGTTGTTTAAAGGGTGCAACGACCTGGACAGTGGCATGCCAGAGGGGGATCAAGGGCAAAAATGTATCTGAAAAATCTGCCTGTGTGTGCTTGGAAGAGATAGTGTAGGGGAGAGCTGTTAGTGATTTCAGGGACAGATGATAGTAAGTTTGCTGGCTAGTAATCTGCTTGATACTGCTCTGTATTGGAGGGACAGAAGTCTGCAGGGATTTGAGGGACATTTTAGCTTAGGTAGCTTTGCTGGCTAGTAATCTACTGTTCTCTTTAAACAACTGCCATACGTTGACCTTGTAGGCATTGTTTGCCCAGTTTTTTTGGACGCAGCCACTGAAGCACAGTTGCCAGAAAAAATATGCCATATAAATGCTGAAAATAGTCATTTTTCGCCATTACGTAAAATATATTATGGCTGCTTGAAAAAAGTGACTACGGTGTTTTTTCTGGAGACGGTAATATTATGGATATTTAGACAGAATGTGAACAAGGTCACACAGCTCGATGGCGGGTTGAAGAAAACAGTGTGCAAATAATGCCTACAGGGCAAATAATGCCTAAAAGGTCAACTTATACACTACTACAGCGGTAGTAAAATAAAAAAAAGTAAAATAAAAAAAAATGAATATTAAAAAAAAAAAATTAAAGTTGGTGCTGCTGAACTACTAGGAGCAGCAGATTAGCACACCAGTCCCACTCCCCAACACTGCTAGACTAATAGCACTGGGCTCTTATAGTAGTAGTAGTAGTAGTAGTAGTAAAACAACAAAAAAATAAATAAAAGCAGTCCTTACAAGGACTACTGTTATTGCAGCAGTCAGCAGATGAGATCAGAAGCAGGACAGCTGCCCACTGCAGCTACATACAGAGCACTGCAGTAGAAGGTAGATTACTAGCCAGCAAAGCTACCTAAGCTTAAATGTCCCTCAAACCCCTGCAGACTTCTGTCCCTCCAATAACAGAGCAGTATCAAAACGATTACTAGCCAGCAAACTTTCAACTGTCCCTGAAATCACTAACAGGCAGCAGCTCTCTCCCTACACTATCTCTTCAGCACACACAGGCAGAGTGAAAAAACGCTGCAGGGCTTCGGTTTTTATAGGGAAGGGGAGTGGTCCAGGGGAGAGCTTCCTGATTGGCTGCCATGTACCTGCTGGTCTGGGGTGAGAGGGCAAAAAAAAGCGCCAACAATGGCGAACCCAAAATGGCGAACGTCGCGCGACGTTCGCGAACTTCCGGCGAGCGCGAACACCCGATGTTCGCGCGAACAAGTTCGCCGGCGAACAGTTCGCGACATCTCTAGTTCTATTCCAGTATTCAATATGACTACAGATAGTGTGACTCAAAGTGCCACACGTGATCGAGACCTTAGGGAATGGGACTGAGTCTGTAGTAACTGGGTTGCACACAATAGCCAGACCTAAGCATTTCCCATAAAATTATCGACATTATGGACATTTAATCACTTGATATACTATAGCATAACGCATAAATATCTCAATACAGTGTGGTGTATACTTGGCATTTATAGGCAATAGCTTGTATGGATGCCTATATCTGAATATTTGTTCCCTTAGCTTAAGAACCCATGTCTTGATGGGCCTTCTCTTTCCCCACACATAGAAAAGCAAACCTAATATGAATTAAACTGCCTGCAGTGATTAGTTCTCACAAAGCAAGACCAAAACAAATATCCACAAGTTAAAATGTATTTTTTATAATGTATTTATGAAGTTTCTGCTTTTTAACCATCTTTAGGTTTATATCAGCCAAGGCAAACAATATAGAATATCTTTCTAGGGTATTTTTTAACAAGGGATCTACCACTAAAATGAATACCCATTGCCTCCCTTCTCTCTCAATCCTATTTAGTTTTTGTTATCCTTTTAATTCATTTTCTGCCCTTTTTTCACTCTCATTCTTTTTCCCTGTTTCTGTGCCTCCCACCATATATCTAATGCCCTTCAATCCCAGCAATGAGGATAGCAAACAAAGAAATGGCGCCATGCTGTACTGCTGAGGATCGGACAAACAACTGGTGAAAAATGAAACAAATGAAAAATCTGTGACAAAGCAGAAAAATTTGAGAAATGCCAAAATCTGAGACAATGGGCATTTGTTCTCCATGTTTTTCTCACATCAAATGTACTGGAGTTTCTCCACATTTGTTCTTGTCCACCACTTGTCCTATCAGAAGTGCTCAAGTGCTATCAGGCACTATTGATTGATTTTCTACACCAAAAAATCAGAGACAATGCTGTAAAATTAGCAAAATGGCAACTGGAGGCAATGGGCCTTTGTTCTCCATGTTTTTCATAATATTGTTTCCTGGTGCAAACAAGGGTTTTATTTGTGGGGGGAGTGAAAAAATGCATGGTAAAATGCTAATGTTGCCATGGATACTTTTTTACATGGGAAAAAACACATTCTTTTGGTGAAACAAAATGTATGCTGAGATTTTTGTGCAGATTCGTGAAATTCATAACAGAATTGGGTATTTGCTAAGTTATATATAGTTTAGATTGCCATACATGACTCTGTGGAATGGAAATTCCATATATTTTGTCTTATCTTTACTCATTACCTTAAGCAAGATTGGATTGCCAACGTCTTTTCTACAAAGGTAAAAGCATGAAAGCAATGGATGCTAAAGATTAATTAGTTCTTCGTGTGAAGAAATGTGGTGATGTTTTGATGAAAATCAGATTGGCTTATAGGACACATTGCTTAGAAAATTATAGAGTGTTGAAAATAACTGTGCCATGAAATTCAGACATTTCCCAAAGGAAAGAATACCATGCCTGATTCATCACCTGGGCAAAATAACAGGTGTCTTCAAATAATTGCTATCACCAGCTCGATTTATATTTGCACTTGCAATCTGCTCTTTTATGTGTCACGTGAAGAACCAACTGCTGTTATGGAAACGGGAACAAGATTCAGGTAAAAAAGATGAAGCAGAAGTGCACAGGATTAAGTTATTTTGCTGAAGGACAAGGAGGTTGTTCAATAGTATCACTATATTTAGAAAAAATACTTTCCAGTTTGACTTACCGCCCCTTTTTCTCTTTTGTTTCAGCTAAACAAGGTCACAGTTTACAGAATGACAAAATATATCTCCACTGTGTGTTGAGAATATCACGTTAAAGACAAACAAACCAATGTAGTTTACAGGAGGTTATTTATGAGAATTGGAAAACAGACCAAATCAAGTGATATTTTTTTTTTTAAAACAATTCAAAAGATAGATTGCAAACAATGTCATTTAAAGTCAATGCCAGGCAGTAGTTTGCCAAGGTTGAAAAGGTAGAACTATTGCTGGAACAAAGGAATACAATCCTGTAAAAATAAGAGCAGAAATGTCAAAAAGTTGGGGAAAAAAGTCAAACTTATTCAGTACAAAGCTTTGACATTTTCCTTTTTATTACATTCAGTGTATACAGGGTCCTTAGAGGATAATGGGTTTGATGTGCTTTTGTAGTTGTGTTCTTGTAAACATTGTGAACAAGTTCTCAAGAGAGAAGTTCTTATGTAGTTTGAAATAGTTTTTGTGAGACAATACATTTGTAAGGTGAGACAGGTGCAGGCCTCATCCTAGAATGTATGGGGAATGCAGAGTTCCCCAGCGTTACATTGCATGCACACACTTGCGCGAGAAGGGGGAATGGTGCGTGCCGATAGCTGGCGCTAGGACACCGAGGCCTTGGGGCGCCTGGGGGAGAAATCCGGCGCTGGACAGGTGAAAACGATGACACAAAGGGGTAGATTTATCAAAGGTCAAGTGAAAATTCGAATTTAAAAATTCAAATTTCGAGCTAATTTTTGTGTACTTCGACTGGGAATAGTTCGAATTTGAAAAAGATTCGAAAATTCGAATTTCAAAATTTATCATATACTGTCTCTTTAAAAATTCGACTTCGACCATTCGCCATCTAAAACTTGCTGAATAGCTGTTTTAGCTAGGGATGCACCGAATCCACTATTTTGGATTCGGCTGAACCCTTGAATCCTTTGTGAAAGATTCGCCCGAATACCGAACCGAATCCGAATCCTAATTTGCATATGCCAGTTAGGGGTGGGAAGGAGAAAACATTTTTTAATTCCTTGTTTTGTGACAAAAAGTCACACGATTTCCCTCCACGCCCCTGATTTGCACATGTAAATTAGTATTCGGATTCGGTTTGGGCGGCCGAGAAATCCTGCTGAAAAAGGCTGAATCCTGGTGCATCCCTAGTTTTAGCCTATGGGGGACCTCCTAGAACCTATTTGGAGTCAATTGGTGGACTTTTAAAAATCTACGTTTTTTGGTGAAAAAACTTTGAATCGTTCGACTTGAATGCGCTATTACTTCGATTCGTACAATTCGAATTCGATCGAAAAAGGACCCATTGAATTGAAAACTGCCCTATTCGGCTAAAAAAAACCCTTCAATTTAATTTCGGTTGGTTGTTTTGAATTCGAATTTTGAATTTTGAAGTTTTTCAAATTTGAAATTCGACCCTTGATAAATCTGCCTGAAGTGTGCGGACAATCTCCGTCACTGAGGCACAAAGATGAGCATGAATCTTGGCATGAGTTTGGGGCTTAGTTACGATTTCCAAGGGGACTGACATGGTCCTATAACATTATATATCAATAATGCTTAGGAAGAGACATGATAAGTATAGTTTGAATGGGATGGGCGAATTTGACCAGTTTCGCTTCGCCAAAAATTCGCCGCCGGCGAAATGTCGCAGACGCCCATTAAAGTTTTGATGCGCGTCTTTTTTTTTTGACGCACGCTGCCATACGAGTCTATGGGCGTCATTTTTTCGGCGAAACGAGGCGAAAAAATTCGCCCATCCCTAGATTGCGCAACATGGGAAAATACAACAATTCACCTAAATGACCTCTAGAAAATCTAGGAAGACATGGGTCTCAAGGTGGCTATACACAGGCTGATATTAGCTGCTGACAGACCAAGTCGAAAATCAGTCAGATGTCTATTGGCTAGGTTTTAAAATCCAGTCTGATCAAGCACTGCATTGGTTCGTTTATGTGGTCCTCAATCTGACAGCCTGTATTTTCAGTGTTGTGACCCACTGGTTGGGCCCTAAGGCCCATGATCAGATCCGCCCAATATCTTCTATCTCAAAGTGGGCATATCGGGGAAAGATCTGTTTGTTTAACGACCTCACCAAAGAGCTCTGCGTGTATGGCCACCTTTACCTAAAATATAAAATATAAATTGCTTCTATGGACTTATATGAAAAGGCAAAACTGGCTGTAGCAAGCAATGCCAGTCAGCAGCATCAAGGGCAAATAAGGTCTTGAGCTGTATTAAAAGGGGCATAGAGTCACGGAGGGGGTCATTCTTCCACTGTATAGAGCACTTGTAAGGCCCCATTTAGAATATGCCGTACAGTTTTGGTCTCCATCATTCAAACAGGACATTATTGTATTAGAGAGGGTACAGAGAAGGGCAACTAAGCTGGTAAAAGGTATGGAAAATCTTAGCTATGAGGAAAGACTGGCCAAATTGGGGATGTTCACGCTGGAGAAGAGGTGCTTAAAGGGTGATTTGATAACTATGTATAAATATATAAGGGGATCATTTAATAATCTCTCTAATACTATATTTACCAGAAGGTCTTTCCAGCTGACACAAGGTCACCCATTCCGATTAGAAGAAAAGAGGTTCCGCCTAAATATTCGGAAGGGGTTTTTTTATGGTGAGAGCTGTGAAGATGTGGAATTCTCTAACTGAATCAGGCTGATACATTAGATGATGTAGCTTTAAGAAGGGGTTGGGTGGATTTTTTGCAAGTAAGGGAATACAGGGTTATGGAAGATTGCCATCTTGGAGTCAGGAAGGAATTTTCCCCTCTGAGGTAAATTGGAGAGGCTTTAAATGGGTGTTTTGCTTTCCTCTGGATCAACTAGCAGTTAGGCAGATTATATATAGATTAAAAGGTTGAACTTGATGGAAGGGTGTCTTTTTTCAACCTAACTTTCTATGTTACTATGTCAATGGGGAAATCCAAAGCTAAATTAGGAGATAATGGTTCTCTTATCATATTGAATCTAGCTTGATACTGTCAGATTTCATACTGGCAGATTTCTCCATTGACCAGCACAGCACAAAACTATTGTTCTTCAAATAGTATTATATTTAAGAGTACTGCTAGGCAGAGTTTGTACATACAAATGAGATGGAAGGAAGCAAACACATATTTACATAAAACGGCTGCATGGGGAGAACTTCCTCTCTTTTAGCTATAAAAGTGGAACAGACAAGGCAAAACAAACCACTGGAATAATACAGCTCTATTAAAGCTTTACTATAAAAATACAGAATTGTTATATATTTAGAATTAGAATCTACATTTTTAGTGCTAAATTGGTCACAATTCTGGGATAAAACGATGCATTATGGAAAATACATGGTGATAGCACTTGAAATCGAACTTTGCTCACTTGCAGTCGTAAATGACCCCTATTGAAAAATTGCTTCAAATATTACTATGACTAGACAGTATCTCATTTATAAAGGTAAGCGTTCTTTGGAATTGTTACACCACAAGTTATTTGTCAACCCAAGAACACCACAGCCCTTTAGCAGTAAATATATGTGCCTCCAAATAGGAAGAATAGAAGAAGACAGCCAAATCCTGTTTTCAAAAGAAATCTCTAGAACCACTGCAAAATTTGAATTAATGTATAGAACAAAATTGCTTAGAAGTACCCTTTCTTCTACCATAGGCTGGCAGTCCCCTTTAAAAAATAATATATAAAAGGCACCTCTGACATCTTAAAATGAATAAATAGATGAATGTAAAAATATATAAATAAATAAAAACCTATCCCTTTTCATTCAGTGTCCAGGAATGTGCCTCACCTGTCTGATAGTGAAGGAGGATTGGGTAATGTGCCACATGAATTCTCTACAAGCTTGGTACAAAAAAATACAGCATTTATTGGGTAAGTAGATATAAGAAAGGCCCAGGCAGGTGGCCAAATGTGTTGGCCCGGTTTTTCAATATATGAAGCAAAATCAAGTAACAAGTGCAAAGTTTGCTTCATGCTTAGTTTCCCATAAAAAAACTATTCAGGGAATAATTGGGTCAGTGTGGCTTATGAAGTACCAGGCAAATAATGCCCAGTTTAAGACAGTAAGTAATTTGCATTGATTACACTCACAGTGCTTAACCAGAGACCTGCTAGTGTTTGCTGTAGATTAGTAGACCAGGGCAAACTTGCTCTGCTATATATATAGCATATTGTATCAATATATGTGTATATAAATAATTAAAAACAGGCCAATATTTCAGTCTCCTTCTAAGACCTTTATCAAGACATATGAGGGCTGGAACTAGGGGTAGGCAGAAGAGGCACGTGCCTAGGGTGCAAAGGTAGAGGGATGCCAGGCACGTACCTCTTCTGACGCCTTCCCCTAGTTCAGACCGCACTCAGGCACTAGTTCAGGCACTCTTCGACGCTCATGCTGTTTCGCACATGCGCACTCGCTCTATCTCTTCCAGATACTAAATGAAAAATACATGCAAAATTTTGTTACTTCAGCAAATCTTTGGAGCCCATAGACAGGCTAGGAGACCATTTAAATCCCTTGCAGGAAAGTTTATAGCTGCTCAGTCTCTGGCTGGACATCCCTGCTGTAGGCAACCGAGTAATTTTCTTGCTACAGGAAGTATCTTAACATTCCAACAGTGGTACAACAACAACAATGTGCACTTAAAGTAGAAATACAATATTCTCAGACCAAAGGTAGCTTCAGGTCTTTGCCTTTTTATGTAGGACTGTGTACAACTTTGACTCTGATCCCCAAGTAGAAAAGGGGGCCTTTGGCCTATCATATTCTGATGAATTACAAAGATATTGGTTGCGAGGGAGCAGTTTCTTGGCAGATGTTTGAAGATTCCCACCCCTGTTGTGCCGTGAGATTAGAGATAAACAATTGCTCTTGTCAGTTCATTTTTCTCTGTTATTTCCTACTGAAGGTGACTTTTTTTGTGCTCCTCTAGGGAAATAGCTGTTTATGATTACATAGAAGCTCCCATGTTGTTCTCTGATCCTAACAACAAGCTTCCCTGTTTCTCTCCTTCTGCACTAGCTGTTCTCAGTCAAGTCAAGCAAATTCCATCCGTCTGCAATCTGCTGGGCTTCAGTTCAGCAAACTTGGAGAACAGGTTCAGCAGAAATTGTCTGGCTTTGTACAGCCATATATCCCAATTCTGCCACCCAATACCTAAATTCATTCTACCTACTCTTTTAATTTGTTTGGCTTTGTCTGTGATTATATTTACGTACAACTAGGACAGTTGCCTAAGAAAAAGTAAAAAGCACAAAAAAATCATGAATCGACTATTTTCTGGACTGAGACATGCATTTACAAGATAGTGTTCTGAAATTATCTGTCAGTACATCAATACACCTTGGCATTTAATGCCTTGAATGTGCTGAGAGATGCCTTGTGGTAGAACAAGCGAGAAAAGCAAATATGGCATCTTTTTTCTGTTGCCTTTTGTCGACTGCATTGGTAATTAACCAAGATTTGATTCTCTTTCTCCTATGGAATGAGAAATTATCGTTACCTTATGGTAGTGCTATTTACTGGGCATGAAACAGAACTGGGTAACAATCTGTTCTTTTAGGTTTGTGTCGAGCAAGGAGATTGGCAGCTGCTATTTGGAGCTGCCCCCTAAATAACTAAGTACAGTAACTAAGTAGTCAATTAAGACCCCTAAGTAACATTGACATCTCTTTCTATCCAGCTACCAGTAGGTAGTTTAATGATTAACACATATGGTCAATTCTGCATGGGAACAAAATGTAAGCACTGAATATATTGGCAAAGAATGAAATACATACATATCCTCCTTTGCAAAGGTCAGTATTGGCTATAATTGGCTATAATAGAGGCTCCCAACCTGTGGCTGGTAGCCTTAAGTCTATGGGGTAATGTAATAAAAGGTCTAAAATACATACAAATCTAAAAACCAGAGCAACCAATCAAATTTGTGTTTTCAAACAGATGAATAATAAATGCCACCTGTTAACAAGTAGCAAACTTTAGACTATAAAAAGTACCCCCTATTGTAAAATATAAGGATATTTTAAGTCACCGAGGCGTTCCATGACAATATAAAAGAATGAGGCCGAAGGCTGAGTGTTTTTATACAGGTCATAGAACTATGAGGTTACTTCTAATATCCTCATATTTTTCAACAAGGGGTACTTTATTTATAATAATACACATGTTTAAGTGAGTCATGTGACAAAAATGACATCACTATTCACCTGATGATGTCACTAGTCATTGATTTGTGTAATATATAGTGAATAAAGTACCCCCTCTTGTAAAATATAAGGATATTATTAGTTACCGAGGAGTTTCATGACCATATAAAAACACGAGGCCGAAGGCCGAGTGTTTTTATACAGGTCATGAAACTCCGAGGTAACTTCTAATATCCTCATATTTTACAACTGGGGGTACTTTATTTATTATAATACACAAATTTTAGTAAGTCATGTGACAGAAATGACATCACTACTCACCGTTTATAACTGATGACATCACTACTCACCATTTATAAGGATATAATTTACAGGATATTCATGGCTTTTGTGTATTATATATATATATCCTGCCATCGTAATAAGGTTATAAGTCACTGATGATTTCCTTGAGATCATGGAACTCCAAGGTGACTTTAATGATCCTCATAGTTTACAACATTAATTGCTTATTTACTGTGTTATAGTGCACAGGTTTCAATGACGCATGTGATACAAATTACATCTCTGAAAACAATTATAAATGACATCAGCACTGTTTATAGGATATTGATGGCTTTTGTGCATTATAAGACATAAAACTTCTGACTGTATAGGTAATACGATTAGAAGGCAGGATCAACTATCTTGCTTAAAGGAGCCAAAGCTTATTTTACAGAACAAGATTGATTTCATTTAGATAGACAGCCAACAATAATTCAATCCAGTGGCTCTCAGAAAATTGCCAATGCATGCCTCATAAAGGGGGAATGTCAGATAAATCATATTTCCTTAACTGTGAGCCCTATTAAATACTCAGGGATTGAGGAGCAGAATTTGCTACAGGCCTAGTTACCCTGAGAAAACATTCAAAATCTTTCAAACAATTCACCCTTTGGTATCCTATCTGTCTCTTTCACATGCACTCCTTAACCCCTGTACTTAGTGATGGGTGAATTTATTCGGCAGGTGTGCGAATTTGCGGGGAAAATTCGCCGGCGTCAAAAATAAATAAATAAATTAGCGAAACGGCTGGCGCAAATTCAGCGGCATCAAAAAAAATAATTAAAAAAACGGACGCCAGCATCAAAAACAGACACCGGCATCAAAAAAGAGATGCAGGCGCCGTTTCGCCCAAATTCGCCTATCACTACCTGTAATACCATACTAAAGCTAACTATTGTAAATAATCCCTACAATACGCTCTAATAACCTCTTCTTTCCTGACTGTTCTCTTATACAGTATAGATATTAGCCTGCTCTCATGTACGGCTATTTAGCAAGTGCCATGTTTCTACCTTGCCTGGAAACATAGCTCCCTAGAGCCATCTTGCAAAGGAGGGCTTCTTTATTAGGGAAGCCTTTACACGTTCACACTTCTTATAATAAGCTTAAAAAGTGAAATATTTGTTCTAAAGGACTACACACACCAGTACATCGTACATAATACCATCATAGAAGCATTGTTTATCTGCACTAAACTAACCAATCTAAATTGCTATGGGATAGAGAAGTGGTGCAATGGGTCCACAGCTGGGGCCTTACTCCATTTAGATTCAAATATTATGATTTTATTTTTCTACTTTCACTTTATTTATTTATTTTTCTTATGCCCCTCTGTTTTTTTTCTCTACATTTTTTCAATGATTTGCAGAATATCAAAAACTAGACAACTGATATGCCTTACTATTCTTGGGAACATCATACACATTGTATTATATTTAAAGGTATTATTATTTACTCTTTGTTTACGTGCTATGTTAGTTTGCTTCAGACATGGTGATTTTTAGACATAAAATAAAGATAAAAGGATCTTTTAGCTGTTGATCATAGCGCTATAAATAAATTGTAAAAGGGGGATGATGGCTTCAGGGATATGAAATGTTGTTGTATTATGTATGCAATGCTGAAGGCACCTGGTAACAGTGCAAATTCAATCCCATTTATGAATCTCAAAGGCCTGAAAGCTAACGCTTAATACGTAAATTAACCATTTACAAGTATTCAAGAGCTGAGCAGTTTAAAGAAACCCGAGTGCAAACTGAGCTATTATTTTATGACATGAAATGCATTGTCAGAAATATAAATAAGGTTTCATGGGATTTGGTGACATTTTTAATTTACCCAAAATATATTTAAATCCTTTAAGGTGGACTATACAAAGCATAACTGAATCATGATTATAGTTTCATACTGATTTAAAATTCTTGTACTTTCCAAGGAGAGTCTCTATTACATCTTTTCTTTAATAAATAATTGGCAATGGTGAATTTTTAATACTTTTTAATAATCTAATATGCACTTACATTAACATTAGGAAAGTCATGTATAGTGGTGATTGGTGCAAAGCAGCAGCCCACAAGCAGTCTCCCTGGAATTCACTTTCAAGGTTAGCTCATATTAAAACTAGTGGAAAGAGAATTACAAAATAGAATTTTAAAAGTGTACTGTTCTCTGTTTCAAAAACAGAGGCTGATTCGTAAATCAGATTGTGTTTAGCCGCCACTAATTTTTTTTCTCAAATCACGAAAAACACCAACTCCCTATGGCCGCGCTGTTTATAGCTCAGACTATGGGGTAAATTTACTAAGTGGGGAAAATTCACCAGCGACTGCTTCACAGCCATCGCAACACTTCGCCAGGCAAAAATTCGCTCAGACAATGCTAATTTACTAATCTGTGAAGTTGCGTCCGTGGCACCGAACGCTGACAAATTTTCGCTAGCGTTACTTTGGCAATGCAAGCAAATCAAAGTGAAGATGCGCTAGCGTTCAATTCTGCCTAGTGCAACTTCATTAGAGGTCTTCGTTCAGGCCAATTTGCATACGGTGGTAAAATTGTAAAGTTGAATGGACGTATATGTTGCAGCAAATACATTACACTACACAAGTCCAGGGAACCTTAATAAAATAAAATAGAGTTGTTATAATGCTCTACACATGAGCCCACTGTGTAGTTTATGTTCCATATGTTAGAAAATGTATGGGGGAACCCGGAAACCCCAAAAAGAAACTTTTTCCACTAAAAAATATGATGTAAGTAACAGAAGAATGAGGTAGATCTATGCACTCCAGAGCACTTCTCCTGGTCTGAGCTGGCAAAGGCAAGTCTGGCGAAAGAGGTAACGTTCAGTAAAATCCGCATCTTAGTGAATTTGCGGCGTAACATCCATTCACCAGAGCGAAAATTCGCCTGGTGATAGAGTGTGAATCACTGCTAGCATCTATCTCCTTCGCTAGAGAAGTGACACCTGCGCCCATTAGTAAATCAGCAAAGTCCCTGAAAAGTCACTTCGCCCTTTAGTAAATCTGTCCCTATATGTTTTTTGATCTTTCTCTTACTTTTAAACTGTGCGGAGGATTTCCCCCTAACAATTCTATATCATTAACAGCCACCATGGATACTCCTCTGTGGCGATGAATCTAACCTCAGTCATTTCCCTGACTCCAATACAGACTCCTCAACTAAGTCTTTCCTATCTTTCTGACTGCAGGAAAAAAATTAAACAGAAGCAGATCCTAAAACAGGTAGAAAAAAAAACAATGCTCTATACTCCAGAAAGGGCAAAGGGCCCACTGAAAAAAGAACTGGCACCTCAGCAGGCCAGTCCAACAGTGATCCTTGAGAAAAATTTTACCATCAGCACAACATTACTGAAACAACAATATTATAGAAATATCTAGCAATGCCAGGTGGTGCTGAGTAACATTTCTTCTTTCATAAATAAAATAAAGTATTTTATATAAGTAAATGTAATACATTTTAATAAGCCAACACACTGGGGCCCATTCACCAAGCTCGAGTGAAGGATTCAAAGTAAAAAAACGTCGAATTTCGAAGTGTTTTTTTGGCTACTTCGACCATCGAATGGGCTACTTCGACCTTCAACTATGACTTCGACTTCGAATTGAAGGATTCGAACTAAAAATCGTTCGGCTATTCGATAGTCGAAGTACTGTCTCTTTAAGAAAAAACTTCGACCCCCTAGTTCGCCAACTAAAAGCTACCAAACCCAATGTTAGCCTATGGGGAAGTTTTTTTGGGTCGAAGGATAATCCTTGATCGTTGGATTAAAATCCTTCGAATCGCTCAATCGAACGATTATTCCTTCGTTCGATCGATCGAACTATTTGCGCAAAAATCCTTCGACTTCGATATTCGAAGTCGAAGGATTTTAATTCCCAGTCGAATATCGAGGGTTAATTAACCTTCGATATTCGACCCTTGATGAATTTGCCCCACTGTGTAAAAATCTATTAAGCATTGTGGCATAATATACATCAAAAATCTATCTCCTGAATGAAAATGTAGCTGTCCTTGGAACCATGTCATGGGCTCATAAATCCACAGCTGTGCAGTAGGTGTAGCTAAAAGCCGATATATTAAAGCGTATCTTTTACATAAAGATGATATTAAACCCCCAACCATATAAATAAATAAAGATGATGACGCTGTAGCATCTGAGAATATATTAAAACTTTTACAATGAAAAACTTAAAAAAAAAACTTTTAAAACTGGGTGCCAGAATGAATTCAAAAAACGATAAAACATTGTGTAAAACTGCATACAAATACCAAATAATCATGGAGGGAAGCAATAGAACATATCTGCTACGCGCTTCTCCTCGCACTCCCAGCAACCCAGTTCAGATGACTTCAACCTATAAAAGTCTATATATTAACTTAGCTGCGTTAAAAATGAACTTTTATTAATTCATTTGGCTAAAAAGGTGGACATCCACCTAAATCGTGTGCAGTGCTGGATAATATCCATAAAATCACTTGTGTTAAAAAAGGGCAAAAGGTGCAGCGAGGACCCACTTCAAAGTATCATCCAAGTTTCCGCCAATGAAGTATTGGCTATATACTAAAAGTATTAACAGCCCCTCCCTTCCTTTGTTCCCATTTGAACAAAATCCTGGCTGTCTACGATGGGGACAGTTGGAGCTGATCCCGCCACCATCCACCTATGCCGCCCTACATGTTTCGTCATACTATCAGCTTCAAAATATGCTGGTGCTATATAAATCAATGTTAATAATTAATAATATTCAGGGGAATACAACTGCACTTACAGGTCTTGCAAGAAAAGAAAAGAAATATGTACATATCAAGTCTCTCAGAAGAACCATATTAAGAAATGTTGTAATATCAGTGATCTAAACTGAAAAAAGATAAACATTTAGGATCTAATTATTTATATAAACATTTAGAATTTATTTTGAATCTATATGCCACATGAAAACATATACTACTATGTTTAGGAAAGGGCAAACATAATTTGAGGTAGCGCTGAGCCATTGAGCTGCCAAAATACTAAAAGACCATGGTTTGTGGTTTATATAAAATGTGTATCATCTTTTGTAATTACCAGTTTTCATAACACAACTTGAAAACCTTAAGTTTGCTTGAATGCTAGCAGTTGGGGTTCGTGAACTGGTTTTGTAGAATCAAATTCCAGGGGGGCATGTTATTGTTTCAAATACATTTTGCAAACAACACATCACATTTATTTCTTAATATGCCGGTGTAGGGATGTGAAAATCTTAGACACCCTTACACTTTACAGACAGGCACATCCCTAGTAATATGGACACCTTAGTGGGTCCTTATGGGGACCTTGTGCTTATGTAACCCCTGCAGTTCACACAGTGTACACCAGATGGCACTGTGCCAGAGTATAAAAGGTTTAGGAACCATGTGTTCTGGGTCCATTGCTTTAGCCCAACCAAGCAGGCTGGAAGGGAATGGGTAGTGCTGACCCTAGGCGCCTTGGCCCTAGTAATTAGACAGCTATACTCGTTTATAGATCGCTCTAGGAGTGATAGAGAGGTTATTTAGTTGAGCAGCTCAAGGCTCCGCCGAGGAGATTAGAGGGATTAAGATCTCAGGGTATTATTGACCCAGAGTAAGGAACCAAGTGTTGAGATAGAGATGTCAGGAGTTCCCCTAGTCTGCCACTGGAAGATATCCTGAAAACTGGGCAATACCCATCACATGCTGTCAACTTACTCTCTGCTGTATATTCCCTAGCCTGTGGGGATTCAGCCTATACGTGCTGTGAGTATATGCTTCCTTTATGCTGCTGTGTATGTTCTATACTCCATTGTGGATCAATGTGCTAAATAATTTATGTGCTATTGTTCAATAAATACTGTTCTTTGTTCAACTGTTAAAGAACTACTGGCGCCCATCATTGTGCTATCGCATCAGGTTACAGTTACATTACACCCTTGCCTCCACCCCGCTGCGAGGGCTTACCCCTGAGAAAGAGAGCTCATCGGAGGTCTCAGCCCACCAAGGAAAGTAGCTTAAACTGCCCTAGCACAAGCCAGTTTACTATAGCGCTACACCGGATTTATGAGTTTGTAGCCCATAAGACAATTCCTCTTAATGTTGCAGACCCCAAAGCCTGAAGAAGAGATCATGATGACAAAGATGTAATATCCTTTTCCTCCAATTTCTCAAAACGAGAAAAGGAATTAAAAAAACGTCCAAAGAAGGCAGAATAATATCATCCACGTGCCTAAGTCACTGGATATGAAATTATGCACAGACAGTAAAACTGTAGAGTCCCATATGAGAACAGGTGTAACTAGTACTCGGCATTGCTGACACACACCTGTGCTTATGATGGAACTGCCTATGGCTATGTAACAATGTAATTATCTTTATTGCAAATAATTCTCAGTCAGGGCAGATACTGAGAAACTACGAACTGTATACAGTACTGTAAAAAAAGCCTCCTTAATAGAAATAAAACTTTTATAAGACTAAAATGTCCCTTTCACATTTAAAAAGTAGAAACAAAGAGGACTATTTATTAAAGGAATTGTTCAGTATAAAAATACAAACTGGGTAAATAGATAGACTGTGCAAAATAAAACATGTTTCTAATATAGTTAGTTAGCCTAAAATGTAATGTATAAAGGCTGGAGTGATTGGATGTAACACTTCTACGTATTGGTTTACATTGATTGGTAACCAATCAGTAACCAATCAGTGGATTGAGGGGGCTACGTGGGTAATAACTGATTGCTTCTGAATCTGACCTGCATGCTAAGAATCAAATGCAAACTCACTGAAAAATGATGTTCCATGTGACCCCCCTTAAATTCTCTGCAAATCAGAAAGTTGAGTTCTGTTGTATCCAGCCATTTTATTGTATTCCATGTTGTACTCCAGCCATTATAGATACATTTTTAGCTAACTATATTAGAAACACTTTTTATTTTGTAAAGCCTATCTATTTACCCAGTGTTTATTTTTACACTGAACTGTTCCTTGAAAAGTCGCTTTTTAGTGGTTTTAGAGGTTTTTCAAACCACGACTAAACTCGGTTAGGGGAATGTAATATTGGGCGCTAACGCAAAGATCTTTCACAATTTGTTTGCAATGAAAATGTTCACAAAGTGAACAATTAAGTCTTTGCAAACACCTTGCCCCTCACGCAATAGTAGGATAGCAATTGTGAATTTTAAAGTTTGTGATAGTGAGCACTGTATGTAATAAAACTTCTTAATAAAAAAGTTGTTCCGTTTGCTCCAAAAGTTTATGCTCGATTCAATGAAAGCCTAATGAAGAATATTACATTGCAACATGCTAATTTTTTTTTCTTTGCAAATTGTATTATATTTCCTTGAAAAGTTATTAAAAGATCTGAATTTAAAAAGTATGAAAGAAAAAAACACTGAACAATGCACTAAAAACACAAATATCTCTAAAACCTCTAAAAATATGAGTGTTTTGGACAATCTGAAAAAAATCTGAAAACCTCTGAATGGTTAAAAAAAAAAGGTCCAATAGGATCAGCGCAGCTCCAACTGAACCTTGCATTTATGTATTAGAGTTTTTCATGGCTTTTAAACTTAATAAATCTCAAATATTTAGGGGCAGATTTACTAAGGGTCGAATTTCGAAGTTAAAAAAACGTCGAAATTCGACCCTCGAAATGAAATCCCTCAACTTCGATTATCGAAATCTAGGGATTTTTACCGTATTTGATCGAACGAACGATCGAATGGAAATCGATCGAATAGAAATTATTCGGTTGAACGATTAAATCGAACATTTCGAACGATTTTTAGTGATCGATCAAAGGATTTTTATGCGACCAAAAAAAAGAAAAGTGCCGTGGAAGGTCCCCATAGGCTAACATTGCAACTTGGTTGCTTTAATTTGGCGAAGTATGAAGTTGAAGTTTATTTTAAAGAGACAGTACTTCGATTATCGAATGGTCGAATAGTCAAAAATTTTTACTTCGAAAACGAACTAAAATTACTTTGAAATTCTAACTTTTTGAAATTCGGACCATCACTCGAGCTTAGTAAATCTGCCCCTTAGAGTTTTAAGGACATTTTTTTTTAAAAAAAAAATTATAATTTTGGAGAAAAACATATGATCCAAGAAATAAAAATCTGAATATTATTAAAATTGTCCTCTTAAAGTTTCTAAATTGATATAATTAATATATCAACATATTTTTTTTAACATTATTTTTATAAAGTCTAAGTTAGAAACAAGCAAAACACAGAAGAAGGAAGGAAAAGAAAAGAAGGTACACGTTATAATTCACAGAGTAAATATTACATTTTAAAAACAAGCAGACATTCTGGAAGGTTTCTTGATAGGAAGGGAGTAATTTACCAATTTTTGCCAAAAAGATAGGGAACAGATTTTCACTGCATTAAATTGGTGCTTTTAATGTTTTTGGTCTTTTTTACCAGTAGAAATGTCTTAAGGTTGCATGGGCAAACTGCAGTCAACTACATATCCTACAATATATCATACACTAATAATTTGCTATGTGTATGTACAGTATGTGTTTATGGACTCTTCACAAATAAAATATAACCTGTCATCTATGTTCCTCTTACAAGTAGCCATAAGAGACCTTCCTAAATTCCCATTGTGTCTATAAAGTAACGTTTTAATCCCTTCCTAAAGTTACAACGCCTCCCTAAGTTCCCAATGAATTTACACACTCATGTTATGATAAGCTTTATTTTACTGTGGCAATGAGTCATGTGTGTGCATAAGGCTACACCTTGTTTGTTGCCAAATACAAGTTCATACTTAATTATTTGGGCGGGCACAACATCTTGAAATTTGTCCAAGGTGTTAATAAAATATGTTTTTAGGTCAGGTGTCTTTTTGTGAAAAAGGCAGGTAACTTTTGGTTATTGTATTTTTAAAGCAGGTAACGTACTGCTGTGCTTAATTATTTGAAGATAGCTACAAAAAAATGGCCTATCATCTATTGTGCGTCTAAATATATCATTGTAGTTGAAGTAAATCAAGAGTTTCCAAAATGTGGGGTTTAAGGTGGCCATAGACGTAGAGATCCACTTGTTTGGCGATGTCGCAAAACATCTCCATGATATGCCCACATTGAAGTGAGTGATATCGGGCTGACCCGATCGTGGGCCCTAGGGCCTAACAATTGGATCATAATGCAAAACAAGTTTCTGTAGGGAAGCGCAAGAATGGATACTATGGGGCAGTACCCTTACATTTGTATATTAAAGTGGCAAGTGCAACACACACTGTGCTGTGTTAATTATGTGAAACTTGTTTTTAAAGTGTCATGTGCTGTAGACTCTTCAGGTAAGTTAGACCAAGGATGGTAAATCAGCCTACCTCTGGTGATATTGCCTACTCACCAGATTTTCACAGTATGTTCGCATCAAGCAAGGTGCATCCAAGGTGTCCTTGAGTATTCACGCAATGTTCATAAAAAGAAGAAATTATAATAGTGTAGATGTATTTATTTAAAATTGTGCACCAGCAACTAGGTATACTCACAAAATTACAGGAAATTGAGAACATTGTACAATTAAAACTGCTCCTGGGCGATATCGGGCTGATCCGATCGCGGGCCCTAGGGCCTAATGATCGGATCATAATGTATCCGAAACGGGCGGTCGGATCATGGGACCGCATAAACGCACAGATACGGCCGCGGTCCGACTGGATTTTTTTAACCTGCCCAATCGAGATCTGCCCGACTTTCAGCTAGACATCGATCAGGGAAGCCCGTTGGATGGTCCCACACATGGGCCAATAAGCTGCTGACTTGGTCTGTCGGTAGTTTTTATCAGCCTGTTTATGGGGGCCTTTACCCCTTTGGGGGGGGGTTCTCAGTAGTTGTGCAGGACAGAATTAGTATATGTATACTGTATGTAATCTTATTCTGAGCCAATGGGTCCCTAATTTTCAGACAGTTTTATGCTCAGTTGGGCCGTTCAATATGGTGAAACACACAGTTGGTCACAGGTGATTTCAGTCCCCATATCATAGTTCCTGGAATAAATAGGATAGTAAAGAGATCCTATATATCCTAAATCTCTCCATAACTGACCTTTGTTTATGGTATTTATATCATGCTGAACCAGCTCCCCACCCTCCTCCTGCTTGAATCCCCACAGCTTGGAAATCTTACCTATATATGAATGTTGGACCTGGAAGGGTGTCTTAAAAAAATCCTCTACAGGAGTCAATTTCATGCTATTATACTGTATATGCCGAAACAGCGGGTACAGAATATGCTTCCAGTATATGATGGCAGAAGGATGTTTCTGCTTACAAATATGTTATTTCCAATATGCCACTTACAGTTTGATGAACAATGTTTCTTAAGAGTTTGGATGCTCATGGAAAGTCAAGCACTTAAGAAAAACTACAATATAGTCATTGGTTTAATGAATGCAGAGTCTTTGAAAATCAATAAACGCCTCAATGAAATGTATTCAATTGATTTGCAAATACTAGAGGTGCAATGAAAATGTAGTCACTTGTTAAAACACCACAAAGTATAAGCACAAATATTGAATTATTTTGTATTTGTTGAAAGCATTATTAATAAATGCTTAATGAAATGCTAGGCGGAAAGTTACGCTTACTTTACTTCTACACTTATTGTACTTTACATTATATTCCTAACCAATATCCATCCAGTAGCTGAACATAAAATGCATAGAGATATTGTTTTTAAATACTCTGATGTGCCTTATATACTTTCCCTGTTCCTGTGTTTAGTCTTCCTTCCTAAGACCAGTTTTAAATTTAGGGGCGTCACTGCACGCTGCTCCAGATTTATAATTTAGCCAAGGTTAAAGGAACAGTAACACCAAAAAATTAAAGTGTTTTATATTTAATGTACAGTAGTGTGCTGCACTGGTAAAACTGATGTGTTTGCTTCAGAAACTCTACTATAGCTCATATAAACAAACTGCCGTGTAGCCTTGGGGGCAGCCATTCAAAGCTGACAAGGGAGAAAAGGCACAGGATACTCAACAGATAACAGATAACTCTGTGATATAAAATGGGATTCTTCAGAACTTACAGTATCTGTGATCTATTGTGTATTCGGTGCTGGAATGGCTACCCCCATGGCTGCAACAACTTGGTTATATAGACTATAGCAGCCTTTCTATAGCAAACACACTCGTTTTACCAGGGCAAGTCAACAGTACATTATATTGTTATTCCATTAAAACACTTTCATTTTTAGTTGTTGTTGTTCCTTTAAGGTTAAGCTCAGATACTGCTCAGTACACAAGTGCTCAATGTCCCTTAGTGCTCTTGCATTTGCACCTAGGGCATTTGTAAATGACCCCTTGTATTACTTTAAATGGTTTAATAGCCATATTGATCTAGTTGAATATAGTTGCTATAAGCGCTGTAGAGTTCAATTCAATTAGAACTAACCATATTACAAGCAATGATTCTGTCACTACTTTATTGAGCTTTGTAGGGCCAAAAGTCTTAGGATATGGCACATTGAGGGCTTACCCAATCTCTGCATCACAAATCACCAAAAGATTTTGAAGTGATGATGTATGCTGTCACATAATGACAAAAAGTGTCTTGAAGGGTAGGGTTTATGCCAATGATATGAAAATATATTAATATATTATGTAACACTTTCTTTTAATTTTCACTTAACAACTTTGCTAACCCTCTCTCCCCCAGAAATAATGATAGTTTGTTTAAATTGAAATAATGAGCTCTGCTTGAAAACAAAAACCCTCCCTTCCCTGAGGTGATTGTCGAATTTGAAATAATTGGACTTCGCAGTGGACTTTAATTAGAACAAACCCCTCCCTTCCATGAGCTGATTGTACAAATTTGAAATAATTGGGCTTCGCAGTGGACTTTAATTACCTCTTCCCCTTTCCAGCGTTGTTTGTAAGAACCAAAGGAAGATGAAAGGACAAACTGGTTTTAGTTTTAGTCTTTGTCAAATTAATGCAAGTTATACTGCAACTTTAAAGTATTACTGTAGGTAAAACTATCTATTATCGGGAAGTCCATTATCCAGAAAGTTCCAAAACATGCCAATGCCATAGTTTTCTAATTCAACAATTTCTTTATTTTTAGTCCTTTTTTTCTTAATAAAATGGTACCTTATGCTTAACCATAATTAATTTGCATAAATCCACTTTGGTTACCAAAATGTTATTGTTTTTTTTAACGTTTAAATTACTTTTAGCCTGAAGACTTCGTGCTCCAAATTATGGAAACCCCCTTACAAAGTAAAAACCCAGGCACATATGAGACCCCATTCAGTAGCATTAGTGTGGCAAAAACCCTATTACATCCTGGGAGCTCTTGTCAACATTGGGTGCCTTAACCCTAAAAGTTTGCTGTTGCAGTAACTGTGAACAGGAAAATGTTCCATAATAAATTTTAATGTGCAAATGTTATAATTATATTTAACTAGTGATGGACGAATTTATTCGCCAGGCACAAACGCGCGGCGAATTCCCACGATTCGCAAAACTGCCGCAACAATTCACCGGCATCCAAAAATGGACCCAGTGTCAAAAAAGGATGCCGGCGTCAAAAACGAGACGCCGGCGGCGGAATTTTTCACCGTTTCGCGAATTTCACTGGAAATTTGCAAAAATTTTGGCGAAACGGGACAAATTCGCCCATCACTATATATAACATTTCATTGCACTGTGAATGTTGCTTTGCTGCAGTTACTAATGCAAGGATATACTAAGCAAAAATATGCCTGGTACCATTCAATTCAAATTTATTATTATTCTTCTGGATGTTACAAACAGCCTGTTGGATATGTATTGCTGTAGAATACTGGTTTACATTTCTTTTAAATATCTAGAAATACCCAATGAGGAAATACTGAAATCATATTGGTTGAGCTGCGCTCTATACTGTTAAATTCATAAAACGGATAGTGCTGTAGGAGAAGGAAAGTCGTTTAGCACTTGGGGGTGCCAAATGTTAGGCACCCCCAAGTGAATGTATTTACTTACCTGAAATCCCAGGCTGGTGCTCCTATCAGCAGAAAACTGCCGCGGCCTGGGATCCTGCGAGCACCATGGAGTGATCCTCTTTCGGCTTCTTCTCTCTTCTTGTGGCTGCGCATGTGCATTAGAGTGAAAAGCTGAACTTTAACGAAAAAGCCGGCTATTTCATTTTACTGCTCACGCGTCTGCACAGGGAAATTCGAAGAAAGAAAAAGCAGGAAGAGGATCTCTCGGTGGTGCTCGCTGGAATAACCGCGGGCCAGTGCAGTTTTCTGCTGATAGGAGCACAGGCCTGGGGTTTCAGGTAAGTAAATACAAATACATGGGGGTGCCTAACATTTGGCACCCCCAAGTGTGAAACGACTTTCCTTCTCCTTTAAAACCACTATAGATTTATTAAAAGGATACTGAAAAAAAATCAGGCAAAAATGAAATGCTTTTGCACAGTTTCATCCCAATAGACTTTAACAAATTGCTCCATTCCAACCTGTCAGTGTAAATGATCTGAAGATCCTTGGTTCAAAATAGGACATGCTTGATTGGACACTACAGTAAATCCACATTCCTTTGTTTGGCCCCTTTTCTTTCAGAAAATAAAGCAAACATTCCATCCACACTCTAAAAACAGGCAATTTAGAGCAGAGATGGAGGAGATAGCATGACGGTATTGGCAGAAAAGATGAACTATTTCTGAGGGAAAAAAATGGAACTATTATCTTTTGGCCTGCTGTGCATTGAGATGTCTCATTTGTTATGAAAACATGATAAGTTCACCTTTATTTTACACAGCTTTTTACACCATTCTTCCAACAAATTGTGTTTAGGCAGACGCAATTCTCAGTATTGTCTATGGCAGGGTATTCTTTTGGCATTTTGTAGCCACAATAATACTTCCTGTGTCTTCACCCTAAAGGTTCATTACGCCTGGCTTTCAGTAGCAACCATGGCCAGGGTCGGATTTACATAGTAGGCGCCCCTAGGCCCGCTGACGTTCATCATTGTTCATCATCGGAACCGGAGAAATGGGGATTGGTGCACAGGAAATTTAAAAAACTATTTTATCTCCTGCGTATCCCCAGTATTTCTGAACCAATATAGGTGTGGTTGGGCAGCATGCTCTGGTGCAAGCTATAATATTTGCAGCCTTTCTTTCACTGACAGATGCAGTCGCTACAGGTTTGTTACAGTTTCTGGGTCCTAAATTGATGAATATATCGTATACTTCATTGTTGCTCTTCATTATATTTCTTCCAAAATTGAGGCTGTGGTGGTCTATCGGGCTGGTGGGACGCCCGCCGCAGTGATGTTTTTCCTTCCATTGCCAGTTCTACTATGACACGAGTGGCGCGCACTTCCGGGTTTTGGTTTGTCACAAGCGCCATGACGTCATCGCAATGGCCTGAAATTCGAATATTTTAAGGTGCTCTGAGCTCAAACTCATTGCCCTTTGTTAGGTTCTACTTGCTAGTATCCTCGGTGTGTTAGTACTGTGTTTGATTCCTGGTTTTGATCCCTGCCTGTCTAATTACTCTGAATATTGATCCTAGCCTGCCTGACTATCCTGACTCCTGCCTGCCTGACGATTCTACTGGTGTTGACCCTTGCCTGTCTGACCTTGCTTGTTCTCTTTCCGCACCAACCCCGGCCTGCCTGACTACGCTTTGTCTATTCCAAAGAACTATGCCTTCCGTCCAAAAAAATCCTTGTCAACGACCGTGCCCCTTTGATCGTCCAGAACTCTTGCTTGGCTCCTCTCTTATTAAGAACTGGTGGCATCAATTAGTGGAGGGCTCCACCGGAAGTAAAAAGCTGCTGCTACAGGCAGAAGCAGAGCTGAGACCAGGGAGTCTAGCACTTGTTCTGGATTTAGGGTGCTGATCGTGACACATAGCTTCCCCATAGTCTTAGCATGTCCTTATTTTGATATAAAAATGTAGTTCTGTTTTTGAAGCTCTGGTATACATGACTATAAACTGTGACTTGGGAATCACAGAAATTATGGTATAAGACCTTTTCCATTCAAAAATGTTTAGATCAATGGGGGCGCAGGAGGCAGTCACAATAACTTTTCAGCTACGTGAGTGCCATTATTTTAGGCAATGGAAGGCAATCTGCCTGATTTCAAAAGTGTAGATGCACATTTGGTTATTTTTATGACATTCTGAAATATGGGCATTTTAAAAGACCTAACAGTTTAACATACAGAAAAATATGTTCAGGTATAGTATTCAGAATGCTTGGGACCTTGGATTTTCTGGATAAGGGATATAAATATATATACACACACATATGATTGGCTTATGATGGACTCTATAGGAGATGGCCTTCCTGTAACTTCAGTTTCGGGTTAAGGGATTTTAAACCTGTTCTTGATTTTCTGTTGTATTTAATTTGCATTTAAGTAAACATGCCACTATAGTTTAATTACTATTTAGACTTAAATAACAATAGAGTAAAATAGTATGAAAGGCCTGTCCCTTTTACATACAACCTTTAGTCTCTCTTAGACATACTAATAATAATATTAACAGGTAATTGTTAACATGTCTTAATTATGTCATGATCTTCACAAACGAGAAAAGTCAGAGGAATTCTGGTTAATATCTTGGCAGTAGCATCTGCCTTTGAAAATTATGAACAATGCTGACAGTGGTTCTTTTAAACAACAAAGGATGGATTGGTTAAAGTGACTATAGATAATCAATTTTCCCCTTCATCTTAATGTCAGGACTGCCCACATTGTTAAGGTTAATTATATGTTCACAGTAAACATGATCCCGATTGGAATTTGATGATGCCTTCAAAATACCAGCTTCATCATAAACCTTCTAAAATCTCAGTTTCAAGTCAACTGTAAGAACAAGATGCATTTTTGGTTGGCATTAATACAAAGGTAATTATTCCCAACTGCCGAGAAGCACAGAGTCTGGGTGGTGGAGTTCTAGACTAGCTTGGCACAGAAACAAGATCATAGTCAAACTTCCAGCTTCAACAAGTTTCAACATATGCTTCATGTATTCAGACTTTAGGCAAGGAGTTACATAGTTATTAAGTCGTATCATGTTTAACCCCTAAAAATTAATATGTCTAGAAATGCCATATTTTATATACAGAACTTATAAAACCAGCCTAAAGGTTCAACATCTCTATAGTAATAATGATCCAGGCCATTAAAGCTGTCACAGAAGTTTCCTTACTTGGATTTTGTTAGGAGGGTCAGTGACACTGCACATGCTCAGTGTCATTTGAGCAGCTGTTGAGAAGCTAAGCTTAGGGATCTTTGCAAATCATCAAGCAGAAAATGAAGTTTGTCAAATAAGCTGATGCTACAGGGCTGATTATTAAATTATGAGGCTAACTTTGCTGTTTTCTGAGCTGTCATGTACCAATAATCGGAATTATTTACTAATCAGCCTTATAGTGTGACATTTATATTATATGGATTCGGTTTATTATGTGCCTGTCCCTAAGCTCAGTAAGTGACAGCAGCACAGAGCATGTGCAGTGAATCAGCAGAAAAGAAGATGGGGAGCTACTAGGGCATCTTTTGAGGCTAAAAGAGCTGTGGTTCCCTTGGGCTGGTACAGAAGACCAAAACATAATGTACAACCTTGCTGCCCTACTTCTTAGTTTGCCTTTAAAAAAACACCATACATACAGAGGAAGGCATTTTTATTTACATGTTTAAAGAAGACAATATTAAAATTAGGACAAAGGATCTATAAATTCTTAAAAAGGAAAAGCTAAAGGAGTGTTTTTAATCTGTATATAACAGTCAACTGAAATTATGAGTCTCATTATTAGCCTTCAAGCTAGGCCTTACAATCCACTGCTTTGGGCCTCCCAATTGGAGGCAGGGAAGTATCTGTATTATAATATCTAGTTCCAAATTAAAATAAGAACACATTTACAACAGACCACTAACTGATGGTGAAAGCAGAGAGCATATTCCACTCCAAGAGGCACCAGAGGGAAGAAAATGTGATGGGGATGCAATTAAAAAGTGCAAAAAAGTATTATGTCCTTACACAGCAATCAACACCTTACTAAGTAGATAATAGTTTTTCAGGTGGTTCTCTAGTAGTAAAAGCTTAATCATAGAGTAGCAGCATGCTCCTTACTAAAGTTAAGTCCCATCAACCAATGAAATTGCTATTTTAAAAATCCTCCTTTGCCATGCCAGAAATGTATAGGAAATCCTTTCCTAGTGCCAATTGGAATATGTTGACTTTATGATATGAGAAACAACTTCCAGAATTGTTTGCTGTTGGAACAGAAACGGGTTTAATGCACAGTTGTAAACTTGTGAGTGTAAAAAGTAATAAATATCTGCTGTTGTGTTGAAATGAATGGATTTGAAAAGGATGCTTACATGCTTTTGATTGCTTCCCGACAATGCACATGACATAAAAATATATGATTCGCTAGAGTGTTGGTTTGCATCTGCTGTGCGACACCAGCATTTAACCCAGGATCAAAATATATCCTTTGACTGAATTAAAGTATTTTGCTTTTCTGGATTCATACAATAAATCAATCGGATAAAATGACACAGACATCTTATCACAAGTGCCCCAATCCAAATCATGTCTCAAGATTTAGGGGGTTATTTATTAAAGTCTGAATGCCAAGAACTCTAACATTTTGAGTATTTTTACTATAAAATCTGAATTTTTATTGGGAAAAAAACATTTTTTCAAGATTTATTAAACCCCGAGGATGGAAAAAGTCTGAATCTGCCGAGGTTGTATATAAATCAATGGAATTAACTGGAATTAACCCAAAAATCTGAAATTTCTGGCTTCTAAGACAAAAATCTGAAAAAGTCGTACTTTTAGGGAAAGAGTCAAAAAAAATCAAAAAAAATCAATGATTCAGGAAAAAATCTGAAAAAATGCATGGTTTGAAGTTTTGCTCGATTTTTTCATGTTTGTCCCTTAACCGATAAAATCAAGATTTTTTTTAATAAGGTGCAATTGTGGATTCTAGTTTGGTCAGAATTTATTCAATAAAATTGATAAATTCAGACTGATAAACAAGGCCCTTAATGTGACGCTATGCTAAAAAATACACTTGCATCTCAGCAGGGAAACAAAGTATTAATAGGGCAATGTAATAAAAGTCGCAAGACCAAAACAATTTGCACAAATAACAAAAAAAATTCACATTTCGCTATGTAATACTCTCCATTAAACTGCGAATTTTAATTGTGAATTGCACATTTTTAAGGAATGCTTGAAGGTTCTTTTGGAGCAAACATGCCAACTTTTTCAGTAAGAGCTTTTATTACATTCACTGGGCACTGGCGCAAACTATCAATTTCCCAAATATTCCTCCACTGTCGGAAGTGGTTGCTAAGCAGTTTCTGGGTTCGCAAAAGCTATATTTCTGTGCATCTTATTGGTAGCTAAAGGCTCCTTGACCTGCAACTTTGCACCTTTTATTACATGCTAAAAAAAAGAATAAAACATGCACTAAGTATGTATAAAATGCAATATTTCAGGTGTCAACAACAAAACATTGTCTGTTTGTTTTTCCTAAATTAGGGTTTTGAAGAGCATCTGGTGCATAACACCAAGCCATATGTTCTGCTGACTCTTAAAATAGTTGTTTAGACCCTTAGGTAAAATGTTGATTTAGAGCTAATAATACCCAAACGGAAGACATATCCCATTCCCTAATGCAGATGATAAGATTATTATGAGAAGTCGTCATGAATACACGATTATCCCTGTTGTGTGATAACTGGATAAAAAAAAGCTCCATTGAATTTACATTCAGCATTGAGCTTTCTTTGAATAAATGAAGAGTGATTTTTTTTATTAACCTATCTAACAGAAGCATCATGGAGAAGACATGGAATCTAAAGTCTTATTGAAAAAGATATATGTGACTCATATCGACGATGTGGATACATGTAAAAGTTGTTTTTATGAGAAGTTATATTATTCTCGTTTCTGCCATTTACGCAAGACAAGATTTCCCAACCCTACAGACAAAACAACCATTACCATTTCATATCAATCACTTAAAACATGGCCGTGGAGGTATCACCCTCCTCCTCCTCACTGAAAGGAAAATCAGAGAATAAAAATGCTATAACTGCATTTGGACATTTTTCTGAACTGCGTAGCTTCATCGTCTGTAATTTTCTTTAGCTATTCTTGTTCTTAATTTAGAATGTCTTATGGTTTCACCGGCATAATCATACAGAAATAACAGCTTATTTTCTTACCCCATCAACAGGCATCCCAGCCTTGGAAATGGTCCTAGATGTAGAATCTTGGCTTGCTCTGTTTGCTTTATTCTTCTTCAAAGAATCTTTGATAAAGAGACCCCCCATCCTCCTTGAGGAGTTTCTTCTCAGAAGGGTTTGTCCACCTTTCAAGCCATCTAGTATTCGTACTAATAATAAGTTGGCTGGCAGCTCGTCAATGCTGCACTGTACAGGGGTCCTGCATTCTGGGCATTTCAGTTCCTTCCTGGCTTTAAATATCCTCTGCAGACAAGGCTGGCAAAAGGTATGCTGGCATGGCAACACCTTGGCAGTAACGTCCAGTTTTCCATGGCATAAGGGGCAATCCAGAAGGTCAAGAACGACCAAATCATCCATCTTATTAGAAACATCCAGCTGTCCCAAAGATGATCAAGGCTTCATGGTCACTAAAATAGATAGAATAAAGCTGTTTTTAATCCAAGAATCCCACATTAAGATGGGCCACAGATACGTAATGATTCACCAATACATCATATCAAGGAGAAATCCTATGCACTATGCAGCAATGTCTCATCAGACTCCTTTCAGATGTGCACCTTAGTTCTACAGCTGAGTTTCTATTCCAGTGAGTCATATTTGTGATTCACAAATACAATAGCATTCATAAAATACTGCTTTCTCGTTATGTTGCCGTGAGGATTCAATGGTTGTGCTTTACAAGGAACATAGAAAGAGTCACTTGCTTAGTCTACACTTTCATGGTGGTTCAGAAACCACTGACCCTAAAGTGGACCTGTCACCCAGACATTAAAAGCTGGATAATAAATGTCCTTTTCAAATTAAACAAGAAAGCCAAACAATGTTTTTATTTAAGCATTCTTAGCTGTTGTAAACTAATTTAAAAATCTCAGCTGTCAATCAACTATCGCCTGCCCCTCCTCTATGCCTTAGGCATAGAGGCAGGGCAGGTAATTACTTTCACTTTCCATTCAGCACTTACTTGATTTCACTGCACCTCCCACATTTCCTTGTTCTCTTCACCATTTAATTGTGTATCCAGGACATGGGGGTGGACATTGGGTCCCCCATTCTGGTGCACAAACAAGATTCTGAGATGATACAAGGCTTGCCTTAATAACAGTGTGTACAAAATGGCACCTGCCTGCTTGCTATAATTATGAATTCCCAGACAGAAGGAAACAAGATATAAATAATTTTTACAGTGTAATTAAAGTTCATTTTGCTTGACTAACATGATAAAATAGGATTTTGAATTGTTTTTTTTCTGTGACGGGTCCCCTTTAAACCCTTCGCCTGTTACATGGCATTTGCTGTCTCTGTACTTCCCAGCACATGCTGGTGGCTTCTCAAGCTTGAGGGAACAGTATTTAACTCTTTATATTCTGATCCCATCTGATTTGAAGATATAAAAGGTAATCTCTTTAATTTATAGTCATGTGACTATAGAATTTAGTTTTCTTCCCAGCTATTATGTACAAGGGTCAAGGAGTTAGGTTTCAGTTTATGACAAATGTGAACTGTTGGTTTCCTTAAAATTAGAATATCTCTTGCATTGTGTTTATTTCTGTACAGTATACAGGATTTGGTTTTGTTATCTGGAAACCCCTTATCCAGAAAGCTCTGAATTACTTGACAGTCGTCTCCCACAGCATTTATTTTACTTAAAGAATTCAAAATCTTAAAACATATTTCCTTTTTCCTGTAATAATAAAACAGATCCCAACAAAGATATAATTAATCCTTATTGGAGGTAAAGCAATTCTATGGGGTTCATTTAATGTTTTATTGATATTTTAGTATGCAGATCTAAAGTAAACACACACACACACACAGAGAGGGGTGCACAGTAATTTTTGCATACACCAATAGTTTCCAAACCAGCACTCCCTTTAGTGAAAAAGTTGTAATTTTTATTATTATATAGTATCTACTTTCAACGTTTCGGTTTTTTCACTAAAGGGAGTGCTGGTTTGGAAACTATTGGTATATATATATATATATATATATATATATATATATATATATATATATATATATATATATATATATATATATATATATATATATATATATATATATATATATATATTGTTAATTTTATATCCGGAGAAATATAATTAATATGAAAATTAAATTACAAGATTGATTTAAGCAGGATATATTACAAATAGGCAATTGGTGGGCTAAATAAATTGGAGTGTCCACAACTAAATTGAGAATGTATATATGTAGAAAATGGGACTTCGCCACCAATTAAGTGAAAATTAAAAAAACAAATATATCAGGGCCAATTTTGGAGAAGCTTTTGGGTTTAATTTATAAAAAAAAAAAAATACTCTTAAGTTTATAAAAGAAAAGCTCTATTAGCATGAAAATTCTATAAAGTCCAATAATGCAGCATACAAAATGACCAGGAATATGAATAAGTGTTAGTATGAACATCGCTTTGTGGAACTAATTACTGAAACTAATATTCCAATCCCTGTAGCTCTGCCAATTCTACTCCTGCTTTATACTAGTGGGCATCTTTGTGTTGGAGAAGACATGGTGTTTGTTGCAGATCGATAAATGATCCCCTGTGAGTCTGCTACAAAATGATCACGTGTGCCAAGATTAAAAACAGTTTATTTCTACTTAGAATACTGGACAGGTATGGGATCCCTTATCCATAAACCTGTTATCCAGAAAGCTCTGAATAACAGGAAGGCCATCTCCCATTTCAAAATAATAATTTTTAAAAATAATCTTTTTTTCTGTAGTCTTTTGGAAAGACCCCTTACTGGGAAAACCCCAGATCCCAATCGTTCTGGATAATAGGAAACCTTTGTAAACTATATGTAAAACTATGTCAGATATAGCCAATAACACAGCAGATATCCCCTTGAAGCCAATGTTTAATACTGTGTAAAGATATAGTCACAGAAAGCCAGTTACAAGACAAATGTGACATATGAAACAATACAATACAGTAAGGACAACAGTAGAAGTCAACTGTATTAATACAAAACACTGAAATAAGTAACATAATTTAGGCAAAACCTCAGATTTTATCCAAAGAGCAACAGAGCACATGTAGACAAAAGAAAAGTAAAACAAGTCTATCGCAATGCCTTGCTCTCTGCTTTACATGCTAGAACATCTAAGATTACAACTAAACATCGTTTTTTGAAGTAACCATTCTCTTCACTTTTGTCATTCAAAGAGTTTGCAACAACTGACCTTCTCTTTGAAAGCCTTTATACCACACAGCTCATGGGACAATCCAGCTTCGCTCCTCATGCTTCAGCTGCATAAAAAAAGCAACTTTGCTATACTGTGAATTTCTCGTAGATCAGTTTACCGGTACAGCCCATTTAACTCTTCCTCAGGCAGGTTGGATTCTTGGCATGAGTCCTGAGGAAGAAGTTTGGATGCATTCCTGTGAACACAATTGGTGTTCCTGGCATTTCAAAATCCAAAGAATAAAACCAGAAGCTTAAATTTGCTCTGAAGGACATTTTCAGGTAAAACAAGTTTCGACAATATGCTTATTATCACAATTAAGAATGTGCATTCATATAATACAGGCTCATTGAAAGGAACATGATATTAATGTATTATTATTAGATACTCGCGAATCTTAACACCAACATGGATGTACAAATCAATTTCATTGCATGATAAGGATGCTGTACATATGCAGGAGAATTCAGTGTATTTGTAATGTATTATACTGAAAGTCCTGGACTACACTTATCTGTCTGTGCAAAGTGACATGATAAAGACCTGGGGTGGTAGGGGTGGTTGCGTCATCATTTGACAAAACAGAGTACCGTATATACTCGAGTATAAGCCGATCCGAGTATAAGCCGAGGTACCTAATTTTACCAACGAAAACTGGGAAAACTTATTGACTCTAGTATAAGCCTAGACACAACTACAGCCCTGTCTCCCAGCAGCGCACATTCCACCAAAGAGACCACCCCCAGCGATCAACCGGACTTCTTTGCAAAGTTGATGGTGACAGAGAATTGCCAAACGGATTACTGTGTGCATTGTCCCACTGTCCCACTACCATGTGCAGAGGGTGCTGTGTGATATTGCAGTCACTGTTATTCTTTCATATAACCAACAGAGGGTGCTGTGTGATATTGCAGTCACTGTTATTCTTTCATATAACCAACAGAGGGCACTGTGTGATATTGCAGTCACTGTTATTCTTTCATATAACCAACAGAGGGCACTGTGTGATATTGCAGTCACTGTTATTCTTTCATACAACCAACAGAGGGCACACTGTTATTCTTTCATATAACCAACAGAGTGTGCTGTGTGATATTGCAGTCACTGTTATTCTTTCATATAACCAACCGAGGGCACTGTGCGATATTACAGTCACTGTTATTCTTTCATATAACCAACAGAGGGCACTGTGTGATATTGCAGTCACTGTTATTCTTTCATATAAACAACAGAGGGCACTGTGTGATATTGCAGTCACTGTTATTCTTTCATATAACCAACAGAGGGCACTGTGTGATATTGCAGTCACTGTTATTCTTTCATATAACCAACAGAGGGCGCTGTGTGATATTACAGTCACTGTCAATCTTTCATATAACCAACAGAGGGCGATATGTGATATTGCAGTCACTGTTATTCTTTCATATAACCAACAGATGGCGCTGTGTGATATTGCAGTCACTGTTATTCTTTCATATATAACCAACAGAGGGTGCACTGTTATTCTTTCATATAACCAACAGATGGCGCTGTGTGATATTGCAGTCACTGTTATTCTTTGATTTAACCAACAGAGGGTGCTGTGTGATATTGCAGTCACTGTTATTCTTTCATATAACCAACAGAGGGCGCACTGTTATTCTTTGATTTAACCAACAGAGGGCGCTGTGTGATATTGCAGTCACTGTTATTCTTTTATATAACCAACAGAGGGTGCACTGTTATTCTTTGATTTAACCAACAGAGGGAGCTGTGTGATATTGCAGTCTCTCCCCAAGTCAACTGTTGGTGTAGGAATGATTAAAAGTGACTGCAATCTCAGCTACTGCCCGCTGACCCGAGTATAAGCCGAGGTAGACTTTTTCAGCATATTTTGGATGCTGAAAAACTCTCAAATACTATCATGTATAGTCGAGCAGGAAGGCTTCTTATTATAGAAGCATCATCCTACAGTAATCTTTAAAAACTGTAGGGATATCAAAACAAACCAATGGAAGTGGAAGGAAATTAATCGAGAAGGCAAGGTATTAAAAGTAATAGGTAAAACCCATGTAATAGGTAATAGGTAAAACCCATTAAACAATCATCCAGAAGTCATGTACCCCCTACAAGGTTCTTAAAGGACATTGATAAAAAGGGGGCAAAGTAAGGTAGTACCAGAATATATTATTTGCAGGAGGAGACCCTAACATCTGTTTTCAGTGACATACAAGGTCAGCCAGAATTTGAATGTGCTCATAGCTCCCTGTGACCCACCGTGAGTACAAACACCCTGGATATATTATATGTTACCTACACAAATGCACCATATAAAAGAAGTCCTGTGCAAGGCTAAAGATGCTCAGTGAGTTTTACTACGGACATCAAATAGAAATATATAAAGATCTTTTTGCAATTAACAAATATAGCCTTTCAAGCGTCCTAAATATAAATAAGAGGAACTGATTTAACCAGACAATTTGACTGATCACCCCTACACACATGGGATTTCCAGGCCAACTGCAAGACACTCTAATCAAAATCAAAGCAGCACTTTAACAATCCCAATCTTTTGCCCAAAGGACTATCTCCAGTTCCATGGAGCCAACTAAGCTAAATATAAAAACTATCATGTGTATATTTACACACTCATTTAATTATTATGACGAACAGAAAACCTACCTGAGGGGAAGACAGAAGGTAATATGAGTACACTATGCATTTTTGCCCAATGCCCAAATGGATGTGACCCCATACTGAACATATCTACTACAAATTTTGCTTACCAAAGCATTATGCAGATCATTATTCACAAGGCTGTTAAAAAAGAATAAAAATCTCGGTTAGTGTTCCCGGAAGCTTCTAGATTGACTGAAGCTTGCTCTAGACCCTCTATTGCAGCTTTTACTTTAAAGGGATTATGATGGGATTGTTATGATTTATTTCTAAATGACACTGTTTACACTGCAAATAATTCACTCAACAATATAAAATTTCATTCCTGAACCAGCAAGTGTATTTTTTTAGTTGTAATATTGGTGAGTAGGTGCCATCTCAGGTCATGTACTTTCAGAAAGAGCCAGCACTTTAGGATGGAACTGCTTTCTGGCAGGCTGTTGTCTCTCCTACTCAATGTAACTGAATCTGTCGCAGTGGGACCTGGATTTTACTATTGAGTGCTGTTCTTTGATCTATCAGGCAGCTGTTATCTTGTGTTAGGGAGCTGTTATCTGGTTACCTTCCCATTGTTGTTGTTAGGCTGCTGGGGGGGGAAGGTGAGGGGATGATATCACTCCAACTTGCAGTACAGCAGTTGATGTTTAGCAGAGCACATGTCACATGACTGGGGGCAGCTGGGAAACTGATAATATAGCCCCATGTCAGATTAAATTAAATTTTTAAAAAATCTGTTTGTTCTTTTGAGAAACTGATTTAAGTGCCGAATTCTGCTGGAGCAGCACTATTAACTGATGCGCTTTGAAAAAAAAACATGTTTTCCCATGACAGTATCCCTTTAAGTATCCCACTTAAGCTCAAAAATAAAATGTTTCTAGTTATTCATCTACTCAACATATATGGTTTGTGTGTCATTATTGTCCCAATAAACTGCTTTTCTGTCACATTTGCAAATTTGGTGCTGCCAACATGCTGTTATCTAGGACCACAAACATTCTCAGATCAACTGTCAGTGATTCTCCTGCAGATATAAGTTTTATGGGCATTTATTGGGCATTGTGGTGTACATGCCATACAATATGCCATGAACAGCATAGGCTGTTTCGCAAAAGAAAGTGATACCTGTAATTAACATACTGGGCATATCCACACTCAGGGGCTGATTTATCAAAATCAGGTTGGTGTTTTTTCTTTATTCAAGAACAATGTGGAAACAAAACATAGATGCTAAAAAAAAGTGAGCATTTTCTGAATAGGTGGGATTTAATATATAAAAAATCTGCAAAAAATCGCCAGAAAAAACTCTGCAAGTAAAAGCTAAAAAAAACTTCAGTGACAATATTTTCTAACAACTTTATTAAATTATTTATATTCCCAGTGTATTAAAAAATCCGAGTTTTTTTAGGAAAAATAATGGAACAATGTGACTCACTTCCGTGTGAGTTTCTTCTTCCCTGAAAAATAACGCACCAAAGAATATTTTGTCGCTTTTTTAATTAAATAAGGTACTGCTCAAAGAAACAAGAAAAGAAACATCACTTGCGTTTCGTCTGCATTTTTTCCCCTGCTCTCATGTTTATTTCTCGGCAAATGGGCCTCTGTCTCTGCAGCAATTTTTAGTCTGGAAAAATTATAGATAATTTTCGACAGAGGTTGATATACATATAAAATCACAGCAAACTTCAAATCTAAGTAGATTCTGTTTTGAACATAGTCAAAGTCATTGCTGAGCAGAAGATTTTGCAGTGAGAGCCAATCTGGTCCTGGCATCCACTACACATGATGTTGGTGACAGCTGGCGACTAGTGACGACTAGTGACGAGCCAAATTCTGCACTTCACAATTTGCAAATTTTATTTTGCAAAACTGCTGCAAAAATCCGCAGTGAAAAATTTGGAAGCAACAAAAAAAGTCGCCTAAACAAAATTGACGCTGAGACAAAAAAGTCGCCATAAGAAAAAACACCCTTTGATTTTCATGCATTTGGACAAAAAGGTCGCTGAGATGAAAAAGTCACCAAGACAAAAAAGTTGCCACAAGAAAAATGCCCATTGAGTGGAGTGAGAAAAAATTGTTGCACGTGTAAAAAAATGTTGGTGCCTATTTACTTCAATGTAACATAGTGAGTTAGGTTGAAAAAAGACACACGTCCATCAAGTTCAAACTTTTAAATTTTTTTTTACCTGCCTATCTGCCAGTTGATCCAGAGGAAGGCAAAAACCCCCATCTGAAGCCTCTCCAATTTGCCTCAGAGGGGGAAAAAAAATCCTTCCTGACTCCAAAATGGCAATCGGACCAGTCTGTTGATCAACTTGTACTATGAGCCATCTCCCATAACCCTGTATTCCCTTACTTGCTAAAAAGCCATCCAACCCCTTCTTAAAGCTATCTAATATATCAGCCTGTACCACTGATTCAGGGAGAGAATTCCACATCTTCGTAAAAAAACCCCTTCAGAATATTTAGGCAGAACCTCTTTTCTTCTAATCAGAATGGGTGACCTCGTGTCAGCTGGAAAGACCTACTGGTAAATAAAGCATTAGAGAAATTATTATATGATCCCCTTATATATTAATACATAGTTATCATAAGTGCCTCTTCTCCAGCGTGAACATCACCAATTTGTCTAATCTTTCCTTTCCAATGTGTTTTGTGAATTCTTAGCAATTTCGCAAATGTTTCCACAGTTTTGCAAATTCTTTGGCGAAGCAAAATGGGAGCGATTTGCTCACCACTACTGGCAACCTGCTGCACTACACTGCAGTTATAGAGCCTCTATGGGCAACCATGGAACCTTTACCAGCATGTACTGATGCTGATGGTGAGGCAGCTGATGAGCCTCTATGGGAGGACCATCAGTTAAAATCAAGTGATGGATTGTCTAGTTCTCTTTTACGTTTTTTCCCACTTTTTGCACCAAAAACAAGCTGCCTTTTATGAGGTCTTAACATAAATGTGCTTGTGTAATTACAAAAACGCAGGGCTCAACAGCTCAACATGTGCATTATAACATCTGCAATTCTTCACCAGTTTTAAACAAATTCCAGCAATTTCTAAAGGGTCTTAATGAGTTGCCCGTGGACAGGTGGAAATAGCCTCTTTAGGTAGTGATATTTGCTTGGCATAGATTTGGTGCCATCTGGATAAGATTGTTCAAAAGAAACTCATCTAGAACACTAAGGGGCCCATTCATTACTTCGACCATCGAATGGGCTACTTTGACCTTCGACTTCGACTTCGAATCAAAGGATTCGAACTAAAAATCGTTCGACTGTTCGACCATTCGATAGTCGAAATACTGTCTCTTTAAGAAAAAACTTCGACCCCCTAGTTCGGGGAAGGTCCCCATAGGCTTGGCTATTCTTTTTTGGTCAAAGGATAATTCTTAGATCGTTGGATTAAAATCCTTTGAATCGTTCGATTATTCCTTCGATCGTTCGATCGAACTATTTGCGCAAAATCCTTCGACTTCGATATTCGAAGTCGAAGGATTTTCATTCCCCAGTCGAATATCGAGGTTTAATTAACCCTCAATATTTGACGCTTGACACATTTGCCCCTGAAAGTGCCTGGACAAGTTACCATTGCTGTAGATGGCCATTCAAGCAAGGCAGACAGGATTCTAACTTCATCCAAAGTCTGCAGCTCTTCAGGAAAATTTCCAGGCATAGCATAGTGTATTTCCTTTTACTGCAGTTCTGAACCTAAAAGTGCCCTTAGCAGTACAACATAAGGCACAATCCAAAATTCATAGACATTGCCTCGGTAAGGTTTATGAGGCTAAATAGCAGACAATTCCGAATGTGTCATTTATTTTACAAGAAGCCAAAAGAGGCAGGGAAGAAAAGCCCACGGGGATAGGAGTGTCTAATTAAGGTTTTACAGAGGACATTTAAAGGATTGAAAAAATAAACAATAATATCAGATATCATAATATTCCGAAGAAGATCCCTGGTTCAAGTCTTAGATAAATATGAAGGCTAATAGCACTAAAGCTGTAATCTAGGGAATAAGAATGAAGATCCAAGCCCTACCAAGCAGCCAAACATCTACTATTCACACTGCTGCCAATACAAAAACATTTACAGTGAGTGAGCCAAAACAAATAAATAAACAAGGAAATTAAGATTCGAGTATTCATGCATGAATGTCTGTATATTGTTATCATTATTTCTACAGAACACAGCTAATTTAATCCACTCTGATGCAGAATTGCTTTGGCACAGGCTTAATCCTTAGAGATGGAAATTGTATGTGGTCTGAACAGAACTACTGGAGTTTGCTCTGCTTTATAGTTTGATCACGAGACAAACCATTTACACTTGTAAGGAACATATATGTACAGAATTAGCCTTTAAGGTGATATCACACAAAGACAGGCTCTTTTTACAAATGTGTTGCATGAGGCTATGTGCCATTTTTGTCCAATGAAAAACTGTCATTTTGTTTTACATGCAATGTATAATTTGTTTCCCCAGAATTCCAGGGTAAAAGAGTTGACTCAGTAAGTTGCACTGTCACAATTGCACCAATATGGATGCAAGAGCAGGGTTGGTTTGTTAAATGGTATGCAAGTTGCTATGGATGCAATTTCCAAATGATGAGTTATGATATAATTTCCATGCTACATAAGAATGCAATTCACTTACAGAACCCTAGAGGAAACCTAGATTTACCAGGTGCCTTCAATGAGCTCTCTTGTACAGTATTCCTCAGAGTAGACTAGGCAGGTGCTGTGGCATTCCCCACTAGTACTTGCAAGGACAAGAAGTATGTATAGACATAAGTTTGTTTTATGAATGACACCAGTGATTGCTCAAATTAAGGAATGTCCAATACCTTTGATACCACCAGTGCAAAATGTGACTATTTTTTTCTGATCACACCTACTTCAGATGATGTCACTTCCGGTTTACAACAACAGCACTTCCTGTGTTACTCCCCCTTTTCTGACCACGCCTACTCCTGATGATGTCACTTCCGGTTTACAATGACAGCACTTCCTGATTCTTGAAGGTCAGCGGGTCACGGGTCCGAGTTGTGGATAAGGTACTTGCGGGTTGGGTCGGGTAGCGGGTTCAAGCGGGTAAGAATGCGGATTGCAGGTTGCGGGTACGGGTTCCAAAAAATGGACCCGCTCAGGACTCTAGTGTGTGTAAGGAAGTTTCCCGTCTAATTCATTGGGATGTCAAGGGAAGAGCCACGGCATATCATACCTACATGCACAATCCTGCACTGCCTATTCTTCAGCCTCATAGAAGATTGAATTGGCTGTCATACAGCAGTTTGAAAAATAAGATGACAGATGTGTTTTTTAATTAGCGGTGTAAACAGGATTATATGACACTCCCTGACTGAGGTTTTACAGCTCAAATCTATTTCCTCATGGGTTTGTCACACAACTATTTAAACCATCAGTCTCCCTCACTTCCCCAATACTACTATTATTTCCTTCTAAATGGGCAACAGAAGAGCCAAAATTGGGTTAGGGTAAGGAGTCAACTAGCCGTTCCACTGTGCAATGAATGACGTGTTTAAACTTGCTGCTAAATACTAATATTTTTCTGAGGAATTATTATTATTACTAATTATCTGTGTTTGTGCCATGATGATCCAGATTTCCTTATACCCCTGTCTTCTTGTTCTAATCAGTTATCACTAGTGAACCTGCAAACAAGCTTATCAATCACAATTCTGCCTCTGAAATTGCATCTCTGCTATGACACATTTGTCAAGTCCTCATGACTGGAGCTGTGTTCTCTTTCTGTTGCTAAGATGGGATGGCATTTATGGTCTTTATTGCACATTATCTTTTTTATAAGGAAAATAATCACTTGTGTTAACTTTGTCAGCAGATGTTATCAGTATAAGTTTTTATATTAAAAAACTTACATAATAATATAAATGTTTAATTATTTTTTCTTCCAAAAATGTCACATAAAATTTTTTGAAAATGTTTCCACTGTGTCTGGATTCACACTAACTAAACCTTAATGCAGCAGAAGGACAGAAACATAGAAAGCAGAAGGTATTCACATGCCTCTTATGTTACCCGTAGGGGCAGATTTACATAGGGTCGAATATCGAGGGTTAATTAACCCTCGATATTCGACTGCCGAATGTAAATCCTTCAACTTCGAATATCGAAGTCGAAGGATTTACCGCAAATAGTTCGATCGAACTCGAAGGATTTTAATCCATCAATCGACCTAAAAATTGTTACAAAGCCTACAGGGACCTTCCCCATAGGCTAACATGGCACCTCGGTAGGTTTTAGGTGGTGAACTAGGGGGTCAAAGTTTTTTTTAAACAGACAGTACTTCGACTATCGAATGGTCGAATAGTCAAGCGATTTTTAATTTGAAACGTTTGATTCGAAGTTGTAGTCGAAGGTTGAAGTAGCCTATTTGATGGTCGAAGTAGCCAAAAAAATCATTCGAAATTCGAAGTTTTTTTTTATTCTATTCCTTCACTTGAGCTAAGTAAATGGGCCCCATAGTAAAATATTTAATGAATTGACACAATTCTAAAAAAAACGTCAGTTTGCCTGAAGATGTATAGCTACAAATAACGTGAGTGGGCACCATTTCATAACCTGCCTGAAGTCCACAACACAGTCCAAAAACTGTCATTGTACAGTTCAAAATGTTGAATCAGTCAGGACTACCTTTAACTGCTAATTTTACTTGAACTGTTCATTATTTAACTTTTGTCTGCTTTATCATCTGTGTTATCTTTATGTGTAGTGATGGGCGAATAAATTTGCCTGGCACGAATTCGCTGCAAATTCGTGCGTTTCGCCGGCGGTGTCAATTTCCAATTTTCAAGATTTTTTCATTAAAACGTTCGAATTGCTTGATTTTTTTCGTGAAACTTTCGATTGCTCGATTTTTTAGTGAAAACGTTTGAATTGCTCGATTTTTTGTGAAAACTTTTGAATTTCACGTTTTTTTCGTCACAATTTTTTTGTGAACTTTCCTATTTCACAAATTTTCGCGAATTTTGCGGGAAATTCGTGAACGGGAGAGATTCACCATCACTATTCATGTGTCGCTTCAGTCTCCCAAAATCGTTTGAAGTTTCCTTGCCCCTATTTACGGACACCCATTGGGTGTGGGCTATGGAAAATCTTTTGCTCATGGTTCCACAAAATCAAATTTTGTCTCCAGGGTTATGTCCTCCAGTAAGTGTTGTGCTTCTCTATTTCATAAAACAGCAAAAAAGATCCATAATCTCAATGGCAATTTAGGAAGTAATGCAGTTGCATCAGATGCCTTGTTGAACGTGACTGGGGACCTCTGTTTTTAGCTTTCTTCTTTCCAATCCCCCCTATAATGAGTAAAAGTCTATTTAAATTTATGAAAGTATAGCCAATAAGAAAAGAGACTTTAATGGCAATTACAAACGGGAGAAGGTAACCAGAGCATTGAAGGTCAAGATGAAGGAACCTTACAGATTAAAGGCATGTCCCAAAGTGCTAGAGTTTGTTTCTGAAGATTCCTTAAGAGTGGAAGGCAACAGCAAAGAAGTTGGATTTCAGCTGAGCTAATACATTGGAAATGTTCTATATTTAATATGGTTACCTAGCACATCTTAATGAAACTTCACTAGATGGGCAAAAGACAGATCTCCATGTTTATATTATACATCTTGAAAGCAAGACTTTTCCTTAAAGGAGAATCAACCCCTTTCTAATAAAAACCCCTACTCCCCTACCCTACATAGACCACCCAGACTGCTCCCCCCAGCCTAGGTGGTACCTTTGGTAAATGTCCCAAACTCTTTACTTACCCCTCGGTGCAGATTCAGGGCATCGGAGTTCACGGGCACCATCTTTTTCTTCTTTGGTAATCTTTGGGTCTTCTGGCGCTTCGGCGATTTCCGTGACTTTCGGCGCATGCGCAGTTATCTCAAAATAGAAGAATTGCTCCAACTGCGCATGCACCGTTACACCACTCTATTCCCGAATGTAAGAAGATGGCGCCCGTGAACTCTGATGCCCTGAATCTGCACCAAGGAGCATTTACCAAAGGTACCACCTAGGCTGGGGGGAGGAGGGTCTATGTAGGGTAAGGGGCAGGGGTTCTTATTAGCAAGGGTTTGGTTCTCCTTTAAATGTCATATCATGAAGAGGACAAAAATATAGTACAGGGTCACAGAAAGATTCAAAAGATGCAAATAGTGGTGTAAAGAGGAGAAAAAAAGGTAACGCTCTAGCTCCAAGTCTCTATCCCTAGTTAAACCTTAGAGCTGCACTGAATTTCCCCTATAGGTCTAGCAGTCAGAAAACAAAAGTTGCAATCTTTTCACCAAGTCTAGAAACCCATAGTTACCAATAAACACGACTTGGTTATTATGGTGAACTCTATTGATAAATACGATTAAAAAAATCCCATAGGAATGAATAGAAAGTGAGTGAGTCATTCAGTGGTGAGTTCTAAATTTTCACTGAATGAAAATTGAAATGAATTGAAGAAAACAATCTGACACCTGGAACAAAACAATTCAGGCAATTGAATTAAAAAAGCAAATCTCCTACTTAGATTTATATATTTGTGGTCACATTAGCTTGAAACACTAGTTTGAAACACAGATAATCACTGGCCCCTAGTGGCCACAGGGAAATGTTTGGAATAACAGAATCTAGTTGTACAATTGTACGTGGAAGGAAATAGGCCACGGTAATGACTTCATTGGTGTCACACAATTGGGTACGATTTGACAAACTCAGGGCAGCTCCATGTACAATTTTCACTTATACAGGTATAGGTTATCTGGGTATAGGCCATCTCCCATAAACTCCATTTTATTAGTAAATAATTCACATTTTTAAAACTGGTTTCCTTTCTTCTGTACTTGATCCCAACTAAGATATAACTAATACTGGAGACAAAACAAGACCATTGGGAGTATTTAATATTTAAATTATTTTTCAGTAGACTTAAGGTATGGAGATCCAAATTACAGAAAGACCCCTTATCCAGAAAACACCAGGTCCGGGGGATTTACCATTGTTCAGAGGATGAGTGACTTATGCCCAGGGTTGCAGTTGATGAAGCGCTGCAGATCCACAAGTTAAAACAAGAAAAGAATATAAAATAAAATCCATGGCATTAACAACCATCTATTGGCTAAGTGCTGAGACAGCACCTCCTACTGTCTAGAACCTAAAATACAAACAAACTAATGCGATGATGGAATACAGTATGACCTTTACTGTAGGATTTGGTGCAGTGTGACAATTTATAAAGTAGAAGGGCTAAAGAAGATAATGCAATAAAGTCACATTAGAGCATGAAACTAGTAAACCAATATTTTCCCCATCACATTGTGCTCAATGTATTCATGTTTTTGTTACTGCAGCTGTCAGGGTTTTTGACTTTGCACATACAATGAAAGCAGTGCCATATCTATCCATGGCAAAGGATTCACACAGTCACATTCCAGCCTCCTCATACCTACCATGTACCACTCACCAAGATTGCTATGCAAATAAGTGGTTACCAAGTGAAGTGTGTTTGTGTGTGTGTCTGTGGGCAGTGGGATTAAACAATGGGAGAGGAATCAGAAAATTTGATCTTTGAGCAAGTGAATAAAAATATGGGTTTGGATGGCAAGTCCTTAAAGAGCATGTAAAGGCAAAAAAATAAAATCCCATTTTTACTTTCTTTAATGAAAAAGAAACCTATATCAAATATACTTTAATTAAAAAATGTGTACCATTTTTTAAGAAACCTGACTGTATGCAGTGAAATTCTGCCTTCATTTACTGCTGTGGATAGGAATTGTCAGATGGTCCCTAACTGCTGAGCAGGGAAACAATCATACTTATGAACAGCAGGGGCAGCCCCGCCATACTTCCCAGCCATGCAGAACTCAAGCAGCTTTGTTTATGATGATCCCTAAGCACCCAGAGCACACTGAGCATGTGCACAATCTTAATCTTGCAAAGATGTTTAACAAAGTTACAAGATGGTGACCCCCTGTGGCCAACTTTGAAAGCATAAATTATTTGTTTCATTAGGCTTGTGGGGCAGTAAGTTCATGTTTATATTTAGTATACAAAATACAGCATTTCTAGCCTTATTCTATTTTAGACTTTACATGCCCTTTAACTACAATATCATTTTGTTCACATAACATTTATAATAAAATTAGTGGGTCCCTGTGGGAGTAGTAAAAAGATGTAAGATTTCCATAGCAAAAATGAGCAAAAAGATGGTTTTCCCAGAGGTTTTCAGAGACACGTAGTAAATTCAAGAGTGAATTACACAATTGTGATAACAAAGCATAACGGAAAGCCCTAAAGAAGGATTCTTGTGCATAATTATCATTAAGTCGGTTTTGCTCTAGATTGAGACTTGATATAGCTGGAGACAGGGAAAATCAAAAAAATATAAGAGCAGCAGGCATGGCTAGAATGTAACTAGTGATTTTGAGTTCCAGTAAAGCTGCCTGTAGCTCTGCAGCTACTTCTACTTTTCCCGGCATGCATAGTAAGCATCCAACTGTGTTTTATTATATATTTCTACTCAGGCATAAATAGGCTTTAACGTCTGTTTTGTTTATTCTAGCTGAATCTGGTTTATTCGCCTAATATATTAAAATATGCAGCTATTTGCAAGGATTATAATAAAAATATTTAAGCAACATGAAATGCTTTCTGAATGTATTATCCATAAGGCTTTTGGTAAACAAAAGAAAATCCAGTTTTTTTGAACAAAGAAACCATCTCCAAACTCTTTGGGCAGATCATGAGTAATGCCCTGAATTTGGGCTGTCTGATATCCATCTGCCAAGAATGCCTTTAATATGGAACTTCTCACCCACTAAAGTTGTGCCTTGTAATATTAACATTTAGCATCATTGTGATCAGGTCTGGATAGACAGGCCAATTTGTCTGAATAGTGTCTTTAAATATTTTGTTCTGCTCTGAAAATACTACCTGCAATGATGCTCATATTGTATGACAAAATGCTGCGTTGAGGGAAAAAACATTAAGGGGCAGATTTCTCAAGGGTCGGATTGAAAATTAGGATTTTTAAATTTTTCAAATTTCGAGTTTATTTTGGTGTAATTTGACTAGGGGATAGTCCAAATTCGATTTGAGTTAAAAAAAAAATATGAAATTCGAATTCCGTAATTTATCATTAACTGTCCCTTTAATCATTTGATTTTGACTATTCACCATCTAAAACCTGCCAAATTGGTGTTTTAGCTTATGGCATGTACTTAATTTGGAGTCGTTTGGTGGACTTTTGAAAAACATATTTTTTTGGTGAAAAAACTCGAATCGAATTTGATTTGAATTAGATTCAAGTTTGCAGGTCGATCCTATTCGCCCAAATTTTAAAAATTCCAATTGTTTTTAAAAATGTTTCAATTAGTTGTTTTTTTTCGAATTTTGAGATCGTTTTTATAAACTCCCATAAACTCTAAATTCGACCCTTGATAAATATGCCTCTAATAATTGTGTTCGTAATGTGCAATTTGCTCTTTTAAATATAAAAGCACCAAACTCATTTTAATTGCACATATAGTCGCATAGAGTGGCATCCAATATATATATATATATATATATATATATATATATATATATATATATATATATATATATATATATTGTGGGAGTTCACTCGCTGGTAGGGCTGCAAAAGAGGCGACTTCACACACCAGGATCGGTTTAAGGGCTTCCTGCCCGCGTTTATTTTCCAGCGGCTGCAGAAATTTCCCCTCGCAGGGGGAAGGTAACCGAAACACAGCAGTTCAACAGAAAAAATCCAACCTTCTGGTTCACAAAATAAATGCTTTGCTTTCTCTCCTGAAGCTGAGCAATACCAGCAGTTTGTCTCACACACATTCAGCACTGCTGCTCAGCATCAGGTGTACTAAATAGGCCTAGGGCCTCTTGAAAACCTGGCCTACGGATTTGGGAATCCGCCCCACCCTACTCTTGCGGGTTCCCAGTAAGACCAGTCCCGGATCATCAATTACAAAAACCTTGCAGAGAGACATAGTGTCACCTCAGTAACAATATCTGAGAATCCGTGGCCCAACATACATTCCATCAATCACTTTTCCCCAGGAAACTGGGGACCTTTTTGTCACCATACCACATATCCCCCCCCTCTGCTCAAGCCCGTAGGGCTGAGCACAGTATGCCACCAATGCATGTACCCTGGAGAGAGCATCTGCATTCCCTTGCATCTTTCCAGGTCTATGTTCTACTGAGAACTTGAAATTTTGAAGGGACAAGAACCATCTGGTGACCCTGGCGTTCTTTTCCCTATTTTGGGCCATCCATTTAAGTGGGGCATGGTCAGTGACAAGTTTGAACTGCCTCCCTAACAGATAGTATCTCAAGCTCTCCAGTGCCCACTTGATGGCCAGGCACTCTCTCTCTCTACAATGGTATACCTGCATTCAGCGGGGGTTAGCTTCCTGCTTAGGTATGCTACTGGGTGTTCTTCCCCATTCACTACTTGTGACAGAACAGCCCCTAACCCAACTTCAGAAGCATCATTCTGTACAAGAAACTCTTTCTTTAAGTCAGGAGCTATCAGCACAGGGTATCTGCACAGGGATGCCTACAAGTTTAGAAAGGCTTCCTCTGCCTCTGGGGTCCATGTAACTGTTCCAGCTTTACTCCCTTTTGTGAGGTCAGTAAGCGGGGCTGCTAGGGTGGCAAAATTGGGGACAAACCTCCTGTAATATCCCACTATCCCAAGAAAGGCCCTCACTTGCTTCTTGGATTTGGGCCGGGGCCACTCCTGAATTCCCTCAATTTTGGACACCTGTGGCTTGACTACCCCCCTTCCAATAACATACCCCAAATAGCGGGCCTCTTCTAACCCCATTGCACACTTTTTGGGATTTGCTGTCAGACCTGCCTTCCAAATAGAGTCAAGGACCGCTTGTACCCGGGGCAAATGACTTTCCCAATCTGGGCTAAAGATAACCACATCATCCAGGTAAGCTGAAGCATATCCTCGATGTGGTTTGAGAATGCGGTCCATCATTCTCTGGAACGTTGCTGGAGCCCCATGTAAGCCAAACGGTAAGCGTTTATGTTGCCACTGCCCCTCAGGAGTGGAAAACGCAGTCTTCTCTTTGGCCCCTTCAGTGAGGGGTACCTGCCAGTACCCTTTGGTAAGATCTAGGGTGGTAATGTAGCGGGCCTGCCCTAGCCTTTCTATCAATTCGTCAACCCGGGGCATTGGATATGCATCAAACTTGCTGACCTCATTTAACTTTCTGAAGTCATTGCAAAATCGGATGCTACCATCCGGTTTTGGGATAAGGACAATGGGGCTGGACCATTCACTATGGGACTCCTCAATTACATCCAGCTCCAACATCCTTCTAATTTCCTCTGTCACTGCCTGGCGTCGTGCCTTGGGTATCCTATAAGGTTTGACTTTAACCCCAGGTCCAGTTATAATGTCATGTTTAATAATATCAGTAAGCCCAGGCTGGTCTGAGAATATTTGTCTATTCCGGATCAGAAATTCTTTCATCTCCTGCTTCTGACTGTTAGTGAGGGTCTCAGCCACTTTTACCTCAGGCACCTGTGGGATCTTTACCTCTACAACTGCAGGACAGGCAGACAGCGATTCCCTATCCTTCTAGGGCTTAATTAAGTTAACATGGTAGAGCTGCTCTTTTTTCCGCTTGTCTGGTTGGGACACTTTATAATTAACATCCCCTACGCGTTCTATAATCTCATAGGGGCCTTGCCATTTAGCCAGGAACTTACTTTCCACCGTAGGAATCAGGACTAACACCCTGTCCCCAGGATGGAAAGTTCGGACACGAGCCGATCTATTATATATGCGTCTTTGAGCTTGCTGGGCCTGAAGCATATGTTCTCTCACAAGGGGCATTACCTTTGCAAGACGGTCCTGCATGTCTGCAACATGCTCTACCACACTTTTGTTTGGGGTGGCTTCAGACTCCCATGTCTCCTTTGCCACGTCCAACAGCCCTCGTGGGTGGCGGCCATACAACAACTCAAAGGGTGAAAACCCTGTAGAGGCCTGTGGGACTTCTCTAATGGCAAACATGAGATATGGAAGTAAACAATCCCAGTTCCTCCCATCTTTATCCACCACTTTTTTTAACATCCCCTTAAGGGTCTTGTTGAACCTTTCCACCAACCCGTCAGTTTGGGGATGATAGACAGATGTGCGTAACTGTTTTATTTGGAGAAACCTGCACAATTCCTTCATCACCCTAGACATGAAGGGAGTCCCCTGATCTGTAAGGATCTATTTTGGAATTCCTGTGCGGGTGAACATGTGGAACAGCTCTCGAGCTATGGTCTTTGAAGAGGTGTTCCTTAAGGGGACAGCCTCTGTATACCGAGTGGCGTGGTCCATGACTACCAAAATATACTGATGCCCCCTAGCAGATTTTATTAGTGGCCCTACCAAGTCCATGGCAAAACGATCAAATGGGATTTCGATTACGGGTAAGGGAACTAATGGGCTGCGAAAATGGGGCATTGGGGCCGATTTCTGACACTCAAGGCATGATTCACAATAGTTCTTCACATCTGCATGTACCCCCGGCCAAAAAAACCTCTGTAGCATTCGGTCTTTGGTTTTCTCATACGCTAGGTGGCCACCTAGTGGATGAGAATGGGCCAGATTGAGAACTGTTCTCCTATATGGCTGTGGGACCACTAGCTGTTCCACAATCTCTCCTCGAACCTTATCCACATGGTAAAGCAAGTCATTTTGTACAGCAAGGTGGGGAAATACACAATCTACCCCAGGATTTTCGGGGTTCCCATTTTTAACCTTGACATTTTCCCAAGCTTTAGTGAGTGTCGGGTCCCTTAGCTGGGCAGTTCCGAAGTTATCCCGGGAGACCTCTAGCTCAGGCATGCTAGGTTCCTCAATGGTCTCCGCAGTTACCTCAGATTCACCAGCTAATACAGCTAAGGGAAACAACTCACTATCTTCCAACCCATCCTCGGTACCACTTACAATAACACCTGACATGGGTGGTTCTGTTTTCTCTCCCCCAGACACTCTATTGTCCTTAACAGTTTCTATAGAAGTATCCAGTTCAATAGGGTGGGGTGTCACCTCACCATGCTCAAAACTTTTCTCAGTCTCTGGAGCTTGCTCCTGGCACAGTTCACGAAATAAGGGAAAGTCTCTGCCCAAAATTACACTGTGCAAGAGTATGGGAGACACTGCCACTTCATGGCACACAGTCCCTGCGGGGGTCACAAAAGTCACTAAGGCTGTGGGGTATTTCTTACAGTCCCCATGTACACACACCACTCCTACTTGACGCTGCGTTAAAGGACAGTCCTTCAGGAGTTGGGTGTTTACCAGTGTGACTAAGCTACCTGTGTCTAATAGTGCATTCACAGTGCGCTTACCAATCTGGACGACACAAGTTGGTACATCAGGATCCGCAACGAGACCTGGTCGAGCGAACAGAGACAACTTCCCCTCCGTTCCACACTCCATGGGTTCTGGATCAGCTGGGCAGTTGGCGGCAATATGTCCCCACTCTCTGCACCTCCAGCACTGGGGAGCTCCTCGGGTCTGGCGGGGGCTGTCTCCACGGGGTCTTCTTCTTGTCGAGTCTAGACGTGGATTACCGGGGTCCTCTGGGCTGAGGTTTTCCACTGTAGCCGACTTCTTGGATCGGTCCACTGCAGGAGTCCTCTTCGAGGTGGGCACCGCCCGCGTAGTGAAGTCCTCAGCGGCAAGGTATCGCTCCACCAGTTCCACCAACTGGTCTGCTGTATTTGGGTCGGCTTGGTTTACCCACCGGCGTAATTCAGGTGGAAGCGCTCTCCGATATCGGTCCATTGTGACCCTTTCCACAATCTGAGGCGCGGAAAGCAAGTCCGCCTGCAGCCAGCGTTTCACAAGGTTAATGAGATCATACATCTGGGAGCGGGGTGATCCTTTAACCTTAAATTCCCAACTGTGGACCCGCTGTGCCCTCACAGAGGTGGTTATTCCCAGTCTCCGCAGGATTTCAGACTTCAGCTTGTCATAGTCCCTTGCGTCCTCGGAGGACAGGTCATAAAAAGCTTTCTGGGAATCCCCCACTAGTAGTGGTGCAACAATCATTGCCCATTGCTCCCTCGACCAGGCTTGCTGCTCCGCCGTCCTCTCAAAGGTACAGAGGAAGGCCTCCACATCATCCTGCCCAGTCATTCTCCACAGGAGGTGGCTGCCCGGGATGGAGCGTGGCACTCCGGGGACTAGGGCAGCATCCCCAGAGACCCTGGCTGTCAGTTGTTTTACCACCTCAATTTGCAGCTGCCGATCTTTCTCTGCAGCCTGCGCCAGTGCAGTGATCTGGGCCTCCAACAGACGATTTGCCTCCTGCTGGGTGGCTTTACACTGCTGCTGTAGCAACTGGCTCTCCTGGTGGGCCTTCTGTAAAGTTGCAGTGCACTGCAGCAAAGCCTTGAGGACATCCTCCATTTCACAACTTTTAAGTGCACTGTCTCTTTAAATCCCACTTATAAGCTATACACAATACCCACAGGAGACTTACCGTGGTTAGGCAACTTCCGTGTGTGGCAATCGCTGCCTGCATACGAAACACCAATTGTGGGGGTTCACTCGCTGGTAGGCTGCAAAAGAGGCGACTTCACACACCAGGATCGGTTTAAGGGCTTCCTGCTTCCTATTTTCCAGCGGCTGCAGAAATTTCCCCTCGCAGGGGGAAGGTAACCGAAACACAGCAGTTCAACAGAAAAAAATCCAACCTTCTGGTTCACAAAATAAATGCTTTGCTTTCTCTCCTGAAGCTGAGCAATACCAGCAGTTTGTCTCACACACATTCAGCACTGCTGCTCAGCATCAGGTGTACTAAATAGGCCTAGGGCCTCTTGAAAACCTGGCCTACGGATTTGGGAATCCGCCCCACCCTACTCTTGCGGGTTCCCAGTAAGACCAGTCCCGGATCATCAATTACAAAAACCTTGCAGAGAGACATAGTGTTTCTCTGCTAAGAGCACTACTGGTCTCACCTCAGTAACAATATCTGAGAATCCGTGGCCCAACATACATTCCATCAATCACTTTTCCCCAGGAAACTGGGGACCTTTTTGTCACCATACCACAATATATCTCTCTCTCTCTCTCTCTCTCTCTCTCTCTCTCTCTCTCTCTCTCTCTATATATATAAATATATAAAGCAATATCCTTTATATGGTGATGGTGAAGCCTCTTTTCTACCTCTCTACCCTTTGTACTTCCTAAATAAGTACAAAGGGGCTAAGGATATTTAATACCTTATTTCTGAATAGCTGAAAACTCCTAATTAACAACAAAATTAAAACATTTAAAAATTATATTTCCCTTTTAAAAATGGCAAAATAGGGAGAAAGGCAGAATCGTGCAAACAGTGTTGGGATCTGGCCAAATCCTGAATCAAATAATTGACGGTATGTATACCTACTTTTAAGTGTACTCAACAAAAAGGTTATTTTTTAACAATTATTTGTTGATTTTGAGTTTTTTTTAATTAAATTCACAGCAATTAAGCAAAGTAGTCAAAACAAAATAAAGAAGGTTGATCATACTCACACAAACTGATGGTTTAAGGCTTTACATTCCAAATTCCAGTTTGTGCAATTACATGATTGTTATTGTTATGGATATTATATTTTATATGTGTGAAAGAATTTTAAATTTTAGCTGACGTGTTGCCTGTTGGGATTAAGCATAAAAAACAACATTTTACCTTGGTACTGGTTTTCCTAATTAGGTTCCACAGTTGAATCCAATACAGAGGTACATCATATTTGCATTGTAAAAACATTTGTACTATGGCTCTTGGATTCGCTTGCTGGCATCGCTATACCCAGATTATCCTCTACAAATGTTTATAAAAACCTGAGATCTTGGCATTCTTTCACTGAATGTTATTATAAAGGCAGCAGAGCTCAGCCATTGACATTTATTTCACAGTAATAATCAAAATATGCAAATCGTCTGAAGAGAAATATATTTTGACACTTAAGACAGAAATTGGGAATAGACAGAATAAATATTATACAACAGTATTTGAGATGCAATGAAACAACAAGAGTAGACCATGCAAAAAGACCTGCTTATGTTGTACGCTGCTCCAGGCTGCTTATTTGGCAGTGACAAGGCTTTAGTTGGACCAGTGGTGCAGAAGACCATATGCCTCATTTACAACCTACAGTAAATGGGTGAAGTCATTGTGCAAACTTAAGTCATGCATTAAAGGCATGTGTGTCCCAAGTGGAACGTTGGGACACACTTCTGCTAAGTTTTGGTCATCACCTTTGTTATCCACCCTGACACCTGTAGTGATTTTCAATAGGGACATTGTTCTTGTGTGCAAACAATCATGCACTGATGTAATTTTGATGACATGCACTGGAAATAACTGAATCCCGACAACTGCGATCAAGTACAAGCACAATTGTGCACAGTTTAATTTATCAGACAAAAACGTCATCAAGCACATCTCCCCCTCGCTATGACAATTATGCTTGAATTATGTGAGTATAAATGCAGGATGAATTGCATTCCAATTTGCACCATGGATACTGTGCTCATGATAATTTCTGGTATTTACAGCTATGTTCTACCAAAGGTCAAATACATTTCTTGAAAAGTCCTACTACACCTTAACATTATTTCTGAGCTTTACAGAGGGATACTAACAATGTGCTGAAATGCTGAGTACTTGGGGGACAGCCTTTTTTTTATACCGAAATTGAGTGCTACTTACAATATTACCTGTTTGGTATCAGGTGCCTCTAGATGTACGGCCCCAAAAACTGCCAAGGGCCCAAAACCAGTATCCATGAACAAAAAAACAATGGCACATCCGATGCTTGTGAAACCAGCTGTGGGTTTATTTATTTAGCTCATAATAATGGCTCATTATTATGAGCTAAATAAATAAACCCACAACTGGCTTCACAAGCATTGGATGTGCCAGTGGTGTTTTGTTTGTGGAGCCTTTTTTTATATGACCATTTTAGAATATGAGGTTACAAAACAATTTTGGTTAAAGTGGTTAAATAACTGCAAAGTACAGCAACTATTAGTACAATCTTTAATCATACAATAGTAGTTAAAATGTATTAAGACCGAGCATACTGAGAACAATGGAACCTCATTGTAAATAAGTTAACTTAACCTGTTGGATCAACATTTCTTTGGATCAGACTACAGTCATTTTGTGCTGCAGCGAGGATTCTTTTTTCCTTTCTTAAATGTCCTTTCTAAAAATATGATTCTTGGTGTTCTTTTGTATGATCTTGTATTGCAATTTACAGTGACAAGAAAGCAGTAATATTACATATCAGCAGGTAAAGTGGGATTTGTGTAGAAGCATCTTATTAGTCTTGTGTGATTGAGACCATTTCTGTCAATACAAGTAAAGCTTTTTTTTCTAATTGCTTCAGAAATTGGTATCATGTTTTTCAAAAGGTATTCTGATTTAGTAAGGTTAATGGTAGGGGTTTTAGTAATATAGCAGAGGGTGATATCACATACTGTGTAATTGGACCCTGTTGAGCATCTTGGTGGCTAATCTAACTGTTCTGATTATACATTTGTAGGGATGTGAAAATGTAGACACACTTACACATTATTGACAAGCACATCCCTAGTAATATGTCCTAATGGGGACCTTGTGCTTATGTAACCCCTGTAGTTCTCACAGTGTACACTAGATGGCACTGTGCAGTAGTATAAAGGTTTTGTGAACCATGAGGTCTGGGTCCATTTCTGTAGCCCAACCAAGCAGGCTGGAAGGGAATGGGTATTGTGATCCTAGGAGCATTGGCCCTAGTAAATAGATTAGCATACTCTGTCATAGATCACTCTAGGAGTGATAGTTAGCTTAGGTAGTTGAGAAGCTCAAAGCTCCGAAGAGGAGACATTAGAGGGATTAAGATCCCCGGGTACTAATAGCCCAGAAGTAGGGACAAAGTGTTAAGACTAGGGATGATAGGAATTCCCCTAGAAGCCGACTAAAGAGTTCCTGAAAGCTGGCTGTACCTTTCACATTACTGCCACCTCTGCTGACATGAACCCTTGCCTGTAGGGATCCAGCCCAATGCATGCTGCTGTAAGTATTTGCTTCCTTTATGCTATCTGATTGTTCTGAATACTCCTTTGTGGATCGGTGCTATTGTTAATAAATATACCGTTCTGGTTAAGCATTAAAGAACTACTGGCGCAGCATGAACTGCACCTGTTTTCAACATCGAGCAAATGAGTACTGCAAGATAGTGATGGGCGAATTTGTGCCGTTTCGCTTTGCCGAAAAATTCGTGAAATTCGCGAAACGGCGTTGTGAGTCGCCGAAAGAGATTTTTTTTAAAAAAAAGCCGAACATCTGGAGAGGGGGTCTGGCCCGGTGGGGGCCCATGAGGGTCAGGGCCCACCGTGTTTTTTCCCGGTGTTCCGCCAGGCCAGTCTGACCCTGGGCAGAGACATATGCTGCTATATTGGGAGATTAGTCACTCAGCGACAGATCAGTTCTTCTTCAGGCAACTAATGTCCCCGAACTGCCTTCCCGCTGGCTAGAATGTAAATCACCGGCGAGATGCCACTCGGATTGCTTTGGCTTACTGAAGTCGCCCGAAGTTTCCTTGTGAGGCAACTTAGGGCGACTTCGGATAACAAAGCATTCCGAGTGCCATCCCACTGGCGATTTACATTCTAGCAGGCAATATAGCAGCATGTGTCTCTGCCCTGTTTCCAACTCCAGCTGCAGGGACAAAGATCATGGAGCCAGATTTAAACATATAAACTGGGATTCTATTTGGAGGATTATTTTGCTGTAGCCACTGGTTCTGCAGAGTTGGAGAAAGTTTGTATTAAACAATACAAAAACTATAAAATCCACATTAGTTTACATGACAACACAGGACCCAGTGCAGTCTGCCTATTCTGATTATTAATCAGTCTTGCTGTATCGGCTTCTGGCAGATGTTATTTGACTTTAATAATTTATGATAATCCCTAAGCAGCAGCCCAGACCACACTGAACATGTGCACAGTCTTGGTTTTGCAAAGATGTTTAACAGGGATGGGCGAATTTGACCCGTTTCGTTTCGCCAAAAATTCGCCGCCGGTGAAATGTCGCAGACGCCCATTAAAGTCTCCATGCAAGTCTATGGGCGTCATTTTTTCGGCGAAACGAGGCGAAAAAATTCGCCCATCCCTAATGTTTAACAAAGTTACAACATGATAACCCCCTGTGGCCAGATTTGAAAGCATAAATCATGTGTTTAATTAGGCTTCTGGTGCAGTAAGTTCAAATTTATGTTAAGTAGACAAAATACAGCATTTCTAGCCTTATTCTAGTTTAGACAAAATTGGGGGATTGTGGAAGCACTCATAAGGCTAAATCAAAATATATTTAAGTATAATGGAAGTGCTACTTACAATGCACTTCCCTGGGTCCCTGTCTCATAAGTAATTCAGTATAAATGCAAGTGCATGTGCTTACAAAACAGGGGTTTTTTAGTTACAAAGTTATGATCATAAAGTTGAAAAGCCACCATACCACGTCAAGGTAAACCCCATATGGCGGTCCCTAACTTGTTTGTTCTCAGGTCATAATATAAAAAGACAATTCTCTGCATAATAGCATTACCTGTTTTCAGTGTATGTTGAACATTGGTTTCAATCTGAAGGCTGAATCCTCCCCCGCCCATAAGGGCTTTTAAGAGAGAGCAATTGCCCAAACCAACGCCCATATTTAAAAGCATAGGACCACCATTAGTATATAGGGGTGGGTATGGGGTGCTATTAAAAACCACATGAAGCTAAGCCACAGCTTCAGGCTAATACAATATACAAAATTGGGGGATTGTGGAAGCACTCATAAGGCTTTTCAATTTTATGATCATAACTTTGGTAACTAAAAACCCCTGTTTTGTAAACATGCACTTGCATTTATACTGAATTATTTATGAGACAGGGGCCCAGGGAAGTGCATTGTAAGTAGCACTTCCATTATATTTAAATATATTTTGATTTAGCCTTGAGTGCTTCCACAATTTCCCTCTAATTTATTCTATTTTAGACTTTACTTGCCCTTTAAAGCAGTGATCAAACAGTAGTGCAAAGCACCCCTTTTGCTATAGCTCCCAGTGGCCTCAAATCAGTTGTGAGTTCTTCATTCTTAAATTCTTGGCTTGGCAAGTTTTGAAGACATAATAACACAAGTTTACTACCAAACAGGACCTCTTTCAAACTTTCACCAACATATTATTCATGTAGAGATACTGTGGAGCAGCTAAAGAAGAAGCTGGTCAAATCAAAGGACATGACAGGATTCAAGTTGACCAAATTTGCTATGACGTGAAGATAGACTGGCCTTAGCAGCAGTGAAACATATTAGCTACATGATTTTACTATTCGGGAATGGTGTTATCTTGGGAGCTTCAGATGTCAGCCACCTACAAATCTGATTTATCCTTTAATCCAAACGCTGTGGTGACAAAATGCGTAGTAGGTGAGAGAGGTGTAGATTATCTTTTGACAATCGATATTGTACAGTCTTATGCCGTTCAGATTTCTTTTTCAGGATGAATTCCTTTTCAGATGTTGCCACAACATTATTGCTGTTGTATATCCATAAGAAAACTGCTTCTCTTTATCCCAGGCCCTGATGTAATTTGTTTCTGTCCTGAAGTTAAAAACCGGTGATAAAGTTAAGGCGTTTTTTTTCCAAGCTAGACATTTGCTCTACCCATTATAAATATTGATTTTGGTCAGTTATAGCTCTGGGCATGAACAGAAAAGTGCTTGTTCATTCTGAGCTGAAAGTGTTTTTGCCAGTTCAACTGGATGACAAGTTTGGGTAACATAAAACAAAGTGTTTTTCCTTCAAATTCAATAAATATTTTTGTACAGCTAAAGAAGAATTGTACTGTGCCACTGGTACCATAAATTACTACTGCAATTGAATCACCTTTTAGGGTTCATTCCTTTTCAACACTTCACATGTACTATATACGTTTGTTCTTCAGGAATTTCGGTATTAGTTGCTAGTTAAATGCAATATGAATTTGCAAGAGATCATCAAAAGATATGTTTTCTGCCTCATTCACCATACAGTATGTGACATGAATATACTATTTTGTTCATTAGAAAATCTTCTATAACCATGAATTTAACTGAATTACTCGAAGTATCATAAGGTCATGTATGAAGGCAGCTGCAAGTACTTGCTAAATTGGGTGCAAATGTTGCGCTATTGATACTATTCAAAACTTGCTTCAACACATGCTCCTTGCTCTTCTATATTGTTGTGCCTTGGTCATTGTGTTTGTCAAAGTGTATCTATTTACTCCAGGGAACCCTGGAGCTACATCCACCCTGAACATGGCGGTACTGTAAATGTGGGGTGCCCATAATGGGTTGTGCCAATAGGCATAACAGACCTAAGCAAAAAAGCGAACAATAACTTAATTTTAACGCCAAGTACTCAAACCCGTGTCTGGGTTGCTGCCAAGCTTGAATGCAATTGCATTTGTTTTGAAGCACCCATGTTTCTGCAACTACACTGGATTTGTGGTGAAAATGCTGGGAGTTGTGTTGGAGCACATGCATGCATATAATAAATGGGTGTTCTAGCTCACTTATTATGCACATGCGTGTGATGTAGGGTTGTTGACCCATTGCTGGTTTTCGCAAACAGCAGCACCAGCCCAAGGTACCTTGGACAGGTACCTAACTTTTGGCGCCCCCCAGTAATTGGTACCTAACTTTTGGCACCCCTCAGTGATTGTGACTTTCATTCTTCTTTAAACTAAGGTTTACATTTCCTTTTGACTTAAACTCGTTCACTGGGTACAGCCATGGTAGCTGATCAGATGCCACTTATTTGCCTAAAAGAGGTACCTCTAGTACAGTAACCCTTAAATGATTTTGGTAGCCAACCCTAAATTATAATTAGCACATTAACTACTAGAGGAATACCAGGGCACATTACAAGTTGTCTAGAGGGCTCATTTACTAACAATCGAATTTCTATCCACAAATCTCAAAAAATCTGTGGTTTTCCAATATTTCTTAAAAGCTTTAAATATTTGGGATTTAATAAAGGGCATGTAAAGTCTAAAATATAATGAGGCTAAAAATGCTGTATTTTGTATACTAAATATAAACATGAACTTACTGCCCCACAAGCCTAATCAAACAAATGATTTATGCTTTCAAAGTTGGCTACAGGGGTTCACCATCTTGTACCTTTGTTAAACATCTTTGCAAGACTAAGACTGTGCACATGCTCAGTGTGGTCTGGGCTGCTTAGGGATCATCATAAACAAAGCTGCTTGAGTTCTGCATGGCTGGGAAGTAAGGCGGGTGCTCCCCCTGCTGTTCATAAGTATGATTGTTTCCCTGCTCAGCAGTAAGGGACCATCTGACAATTCCTATCCACAGCAGTAAATGAAGGGAGAATTTCACTGCATACAGTCAGGTTTCTTATAAAAATGGTACACATTTTTTAATTAAAGTATATTGGAGATAGGTTTCTTTTTCATTAACGAAAGTAAAAATTGGATTTTATTTTTTTGCCTTTACATGCCCTTTAAGTGTACTAAAAACCACGATAACCTCTAAGGCAAAAATCTGCAAGTTGTTGAGGTACTATAAAAGTCAACTGGAACTGTGATGATCTTATTGGGCCACCTTTAATCAATTCAGACTTTCAGAGGCTATCAGATTTTTTTTCCACTAAAAATTAAATTTTTAGAAATTTTAGAGGTATTCGTATTTAGCACATCAATCTTTTAAAAAATTCCATGACATTCATGGTTTTAGATAATGTGAGTTAAGTTATGGTTTTATAAACCTAAACTAAGAAGTAGACCTTCATGTGTCTATGTAACAGTTGTGGTCTTTACTACTTAGGATTCTGCAGGAACTGGAAGATGGAAGTGAGTAAATCACTCTACAACACAAGCATGCCCTTTAGTGCTGTCTTTCTTAATTTATTCACAGAAGGCGTTGCAGTTCTGCACTGTGCAAATCATGGTGTGTGATTATCTGTGAGTGAATTTCATATATCTAAATGCTTTGTAATTATCACATGAATGAAATAGCAGAATTAAACCCATTTGCCAATTTAATGTAGTAGTTACTCAAGAGTTAGTTAAGTCATTATTTTTAAACGCTTCTTAATTGCATAATAATAAAAAGCATTCCTGGCCATTATGAGAAAAACTTTTAACGTGCCATTCTATGCTGCTTTTCCTTATATCTAAATTTGCTGTTTCTTGTACATTTACATTTAGTTTTGATGAATATAAATATGTTTACTAAATCCTTACCCGCTGTCAAAATTCAGGCTTTCATTATGGGTTAAGCCTTCATCCATGCGTGCTAATAAGGTGACTTTGTGCTAAATGAAGCATGATCAACTGCTTTTTTTTAACTGTGTAATAAAGAGACTGCTATGATCATACATCAGTGATCATGTTAAATATTGGTGTGATTACACTTACTGTTTGCATTTACGTATCGGATATACATATTGACAATGCCTTTCTGGAATGCATAAGTATTTTTTTACAAGGTGGCATGGACTAGGAGAGAGTAGCATTGAATATCAGTAGTGCTGCCATATTCAAAAATACTTTTTAGGTAGCAGCAGCTGCTGGAGCAACATACATCATCATCAGAACACCTCTCTGCCTTAACTGCAGTTCTGAACACTTTAACAGCATTGTATGGACACTTCAAGTATTGTCCATAGTGATATTCTAGCACTGTGCTTTTAAACTGGAGATGAGCTGGCCATGTGAGGTCCTCCGTATGGGGTGCTGTTTGTCCCAAATACATTCTGTATACAAAACTATCCCTAATACACAGAATGAATGTCTCTCATGGTATATAAGTATTTGTGACCATGTACACTGATAAAAATATACAAAAGACTTATTTCTATTAAAGAATGAAAACAAAATCAGGTTTGTGCACAAAAGGATGTCATTATATCACAAACTCCATTTAATACATTTAATAAGCAATCTGTCTCACAAATGCATAACCTCCATGTAACAGACGCACTTATATTCATTACTTACAGAATGAATTATTTAAAAAAAACTTGGACATAATATATAATAGTATAACTAACTAGTGCATGTCAAGTTAGATTTGAATTACAAAATAGATATTTGTGACAGAAAGCAGGATTTTACAGCACATGATTCTTTCTTTCGACAAAACAAAAGCAACGTTTTACAAAACAGATAAAATATCCATTCTGTGAAGCAATATTGTCAGTCACATTACTGAACCAATAAGAACAAAGCTTAGTGCCATTTAACAAACAAGATGAAAAGTTGCCAGCTCTGTTATAGAGGGCGCCCTCTAATGTCCCCTGTGCTGCATAGTAATAAACATGGACAAACATTTCCTAAAAGAGCTGCTGTTAAACACTACAGGTTCATAATTGGAAGTTCTTACAAATGGCTGACAACTATAATGCTGCACAGATAATGATTCTAAAGAAAGAAAAGTTTGCAAAATATTAGATAACAGGGGTCTTCTGATGCCTCCCCCCCTACCTGCCCAGTGAGTGGGTCGTGGAGGGGAAAAAACACTAGTGCAGAGAGCACAACTGTGCACATGTCACATCAGAAATGACGACACCCAGAATTAGAAAAGAGCAATTGGGTTTGATTTGTGTCAAAGCACAAATATAATTGCCAGACATTTCACCCTGGCAATTGCACATGCATTATGGGGAATTTTCTGCATTGTGGTTAAAAAAAACATGGCATAAATGACCCCTAAAGTATATGTAGTACAATGTGTAGCCTTGGTTATTAGGGACATTGTATAATTAATACTGCCAAATCTAAACTGCTCAGTTCCTTGCCCAGTGGCACTCCAGGACTCCCACCATCCACTAGAGCACAAACTGGGGGTCATCCCCACCAGCAAAGAGGCTAAGATGAAAGAGGTGGAACATCTCAGAGGGGCCCTGAAGTAGGGATGCACCGAATCCACTCTTTTGGATTCGGCCGAACCCCCGAATCCTTCGTGAAAGATTCGGCTGAATACCGAACTGAATCCGAACCCTAATTTGCATATGCAAATTAGAGGTTGAAAGGGGAAAATATTTTTTACTTCCTAGTTTTGTGACAAAAAGTCACACAATTTCCCTCCCCGCCCCTAATTTGCATATGCAAATTAGGACTCGGATTCGGTTCGGCCGGGCAGAAGGATTCGGCTGAAAAAGGCCGAATCCTGGCCGAATCCCGAACCGAATCCTGGATTCGATGCATCCCTACCCTGAAGACGTGTGGGTATCCAGATTGGGCTTTTGTGAAAACCAGTAGAACAAGATGCAATAACATCAAGACTACCATTGAAGGTGGAAAACAGGACAGGAGAAAGAACTTGGTCCTCCCATATGTAGCTTGGGTGTTGGAAAAACTTAGAAGGATTTTTAATAAACATCCCATCCCTATCTGCTTTAAACCCAGCAACACACTGAGGCAGCAACTAGTTCACCCAAAAGACCCAACCCCAAAGCACAAGAAGAGTAACATAGTGTATGCGGTGCAGTGCAGTGAGGAGTGCTCTGATTTGTATGTGGGAGAAACCAAACAACAGTTACACCAGTGTATGGTGCAGCACAGAAGAGCCAGCTCCTCTGGTCAGGACTCAGCCGTGTACCTACAACACAAAGAAAAAGGACACACGTTTGAAGACTGGCAAGTCCAGATTCTAGACTGGGAGAGCGACTGGTTCAAAAGAGGAGTTAAAGAAGCCATATATGTATGTAAGAACTGAAAAACCAAGTTTGAATAGCTTTGTGCACAAGAGGTTAACAACTTCCAACTCTATTTCATCTTCACCCCATTGCAGTGTGTGCAAACTGACTCTTGCACAATAAGAGGGAGCAGAAGTAAGGTGCTGTACTCAACGCCAATGATATTCTATTACTTTTTTCATGAGTCCCAATTAATTCTTAATAAGGTAGCGTGGATTCTACTGTTACATGAGAGGATATTAAGCCCCTAATGTATTATTAATGTATGCAGTAAGGCATAAAGAGAGCACTGGAAAGCTTATTCTACAAGTTGCAGCCACACAGCTACACAGTAACACAAAATTAATGATAAAGAAGCTTATTGTTCATGGAGGAACTTCAGAGAAAATTAAGCCAACGACAAGAAGAAAGGTCTCGTAAAGTGAGGTTTAAAATTTCATCAGCATACAGTGGAAGGGTTTTGAAGCAGGTGTTTGAAGATGGCCATGAACTGGAGTCTCCAGAAGAAGAATATCCTCATAGTTTTGTACATGAATGCTTTGAACACTCTGAGCAATATTACAGCACGAGAGAGGTCCATCCACAGTTCTATCCAACTACCCGACTGACAGCCAAAAGAATAAGTGTCTTCAGGGACGGTACCACATATAGATTGTCAGGTGACCCAGTATTTTCGGAGGGCCATGGAATTAACCAGACTGTAAGTAAAAAAATATAAAAGATATAACCTTACTTTTTTCATCAATTCCCACAGTATAATTCTACCATGCCTTGACAACATTTTTGCTGATATACAGTATAAACGTAAATCATATATATGATAATGGTGTTGAACAAAGGTAAAATGTTCTGAGAAGGCATTTCTGATCATGTTATTTTGAAGCAATAGGAAAACTATCTGGACACCATTACCCAGTAGAGGGTCTGCTGTTTCATGATTATTTGGTAATAATGGGGGATTTTTAATGGGAAGATTTGTGAGTTGATGTTCCCTAAGGAAAGCACAATTGGCACTGTCACATAGGTACTTATTTGTACTTATTTGTATATATACAACGGAGCTTATCTGGGCCAGGTTTTTTCCTGGTGTCCCGCCGGCCCAGTCCAACCCTGATCCTATTCATTGTTTCAATGTTTTCTTGAGACTGGCTACTGTAGCATAATAAAAAGCAAATTATTCAATTAATTTAGTTTTGAATTAAGTTTTAAATTCATTACATTTTCCAATTCCATGCCTAAGTAAAAATGAGTTGCAGAGCATTTCACAGACCAGCAAATTGCAACAGATTGTGGCCCTTTAACAGTAGTGGGCCCTTAAAACTTTTCTGTATCCCAGAAACTTTGCTCTTGGGCAAGGTTATTAAAACGGACCTGTCACATACACATGAAAAGCTGTATAATGAAAGTCCTTTGCAAATGAAACATGGAACACAAATAATTTTTTTTATTATAAAGGCGTTTAAATATCTTAGCTGTCAATCAATTAGTATCTGCCCCACCTCTATGTCTGAGGCATAGAGGTGAGACAGCCAATTAATTTAACTTTCCATTCAGCAATTCCTACATGTCACTGCACTCCTCAAATGTTCCCTTCCCTCCTCATGCTCTATAATTGCTCTATAATTGTGTAGGACACTGCACATGGGTAGTGATGGGCAAATAAATTCACCAGACACAAATTGTGGTTAATTTCAGTGTTTTGCCGCCAGCAAAAAATCGGATGCTTCCTGTGATTGTGTAATTCCAAGACTGAAGAAAACAAAATTTAAATAATAAATATAGTGTAAGTAAAGTTTATTTTGCTCAAATATCATGATGGAAAGGGATTTGGAATTATTTCTTAAGGTGACGGGTCCCCTTTAATCTTTTTGAAATACAGAAATACACTATGAGATGTGGCAGTTAATGATATCTGGATATATGTTTATGCAAGGTGTTCAGTTTCTACCAACCACACTGCAGCAACAACACATTAACAATGCAACATGAATCTGTTTGGGGAAACCTAAACTTTAAATGATTTTGGTAATATTAAACCTCCAGGAGAAATCCTTTGGAAAATCTGTAACATGAAATCCATCTTGGAGATGATAAATGAACAGAAAAGATGTATTTTAAGGAATTTACAAAGAAGAGAAATTGCTGCAAAAAATTGTAAGATTTTTTGGGGAAAAGGAGTAATATGATGTATGTGCATATGTAAAAGCAAAGACATGTTTGAGCTACAAGACAAAACACCCCACATACTGTATCATATGTGCAGTTTTGTCAGCTGTGTCAGTTGATGCTGGAACTTATTGTTCAAATATAGCTTCCGGGTAAAGGGGGAACTTTCCATTTGTATATTAAGAAGTAGGGAGAAAATACAAAAATCAAGATATATAGATCACACTGGCTCTTGAATAATTGACTTATCTGTGTGTCATGTCCCTGCACTCCTATCTGCCTTATTGTTCTATGCCTTAAATCCATTGTTTCATTGGAATAGTAAATGCTCCTAATGAGCGAAAGACTTACTGTGGATACTGTGGTCCTCATACTGTCAGCTAAAACAAATAACATGAAGAAGTACAAAAGAGGTGTGAAAATTGTGCAGCACACCATCAGAACAGTGTGGAGACAGACCACTTGTTTAATGAAACATATTTTTATTTCTATAGTACAAACATGTTCATGTAGTTGCTGTGCCAGCTTACTATCTAAGTTCCCTATCACACTCTCATTAGGGTTGATATGATTAGGAGCCTATTAACCCCCTGGTTTTGGGGCATGTGTGGGGGTGAACCTAGCAGACATGGGGAAATTATAACAATCCATGCAGAAAGTGCTATGGTCAGAACTAAATTCAGGAAAGGGAGCAGCGCTGCTCTCTGTTGGAGAGTAAAAGAAGTGAAGGGATGTGACAAAAAGGGTGATGATCAACAGACAGAAACGGATACATTACTGGCAAAATAGAACGGTATGGACAAATGTAACCAAGCTGAAAAATATGACATGCAGTAGATTACATAATTAACATAAATTACAGCAACAGTGTGGCAATCCTATGCAATAAAAGGAGGGTTTCTAGAATATATACAGTCATTTTAATCCAAACCCGACACTGCAAAAACCTCAGCAATCTTTTTCTCTCCTTTATGATAGTTCTTATTTCTTTTAATTATATAAGTCAGTTGGTTCCTCCAAGCACTAGAATTGGATGTAAAGATGAAAGAACTACAGACTGCCAACTGTTAATGACTTACAAATGCCATCATTCTCAGACATTAGCCTTCCGAGAGATGTGAGTTGTGGGTCATTTTTGATATATATAATAATGACATGGTTGGATTTAAACCCAAGGACTTTTGTGGAGCCCTATGAAAAAGAGCCTTCCCAGAACATTGCTTATGCCTCCAGCCTGATCCCATATGATCACTTGAAAACAGAACATAGAAAGTCTTCTAAGGTGAAACCTAACAAGACTTGCAATGTAAAGCAAAACAAACATTTTTTTATACTTCTATAGAAAAACACATAAAACATCCATTTCTATCTCATCCATCATGATGATTCATATTTTAAAGCCCAGAGAATCTTAACTTACCCTGGATATGTAAATGAGAACTTTAAGCATTTTCCTCAATACTTAAATCTTTATATGATATAATATATGGAGCCTGGAGCCTGGCGGCTCACAGTTAGATTACTTTGCTTCTAATCAAATCTGAAACACACTATATCACTCAGTGGACTGAATAAAAAAAACAGGCTCTTTCCACAACACAATAATTTTGCAGAATTTACTGTAGGGCACACAATAAACAGATAGCAGGAGCAGAATACAGCAAAAGGTCTTTAGAGGATGCATGCAGGCCAGGGTGATTGTCCATATTTGTAAGTATAATAAAAAAAAAGTCTAAAGGCTACATATTTTGAAACACATTTGCCATGAAGAGTAACAACAATAATAAAGCCGAAGCTTAAGATCACAATGTTGGTTGTTGGGGGCTCCGTTGACCACACAACATTTTTATATAATTCAAAAATGCTAGAAAATATAAATGGTTTATAATGTTGCTGAGAATACCACATATCTTAAGTTCCATGTACAGTAATTCCTATAGAGATACATGTAACCTGAAAGGTTTGGGGTGGTACAAGTGCACATATTTGACACAAGGGAACCCTGGATTTACAGGACTCTTTGTTGGACATAATTGATTAAAGCAGTCTGATGGGGCTTATTGGTAGTGATGGGAGAATAAATTTGGCAGGCGCAAATTTATGGCGAATTTCCGCGTTTCGCTGCCAGCGAAGAAATTCAAACTGAACTGCGGAGAAAAGTTGACAGTGAAAAATCCCCCACATCAAAAAATCCCCCGCGTCAAAAAATATGGACACGCATCAGAATAGTCGCGCGCATAAAAAATTGTTGCGCGTCAAAATTATTCAGACACCCATTGACTTTAATGCATTTGGATAAAATAGGTGTGCGTATAAAATTTTTTATTTGTTTGTAATGTAGAAGTTGACTTCTGGGAATCCTGGTGGCTGCATGAATGTACTGATCTATAATCATGGGGTTGTAGCCCCTGTTGACGAAGTCTGCTTTGAGTGTTTTGAGGTGGGGGTTCCTTTCAGCAGTGTCTGAACATATATGATTATATCATAAAGCCTGGCTGTAGATGATGGTGTGTTTAGTGTGTTTAGTGTGGAAGCTGCCATTCATAAGATATGATGTGTAAGATGCGCAGGGAGATTCCCTGGCATTCTTTCCTCCCGGCACATCTCTTACTGGCTGAGGGGGCTGGTGCGTCCAGCCTTTGATTCTTGTCGCCTGCCTTGACCCTTTTTGCCTGTTTGTGACGAAGTTTTTGCCCAATCCTTGCTGGTACCTCTTTTCGGACTTGTTACTACCTAACACGCCAATTCCTTGCTGGTTCCACAGCCCAGGGCCCCAAAAGGGCGTCGGTGAACACTGGAATCCACAGGAATTTCGGTAGTGCGTCAAATTTATAGTTGGGTGAAAATCTTGAAATTGATTGTGAAACTGAATAAGTTCTTGTTCAGTATCTGTCAAGATCTGTCAAGATTAAGAATATGTCATCTATATGAGCGTGTACCCATACTGGTTCCCATCCGTTGCAGAAATACTGGCCGAAAAAGAAGCAGTTGTATGTTAATGTAAACTCAATCAGTTTTACAACTGTTTGGGGTGGTAGGTCATGCTTTGAGTGTCTATAAATGCTCAATATTACATTCAGGTTGGCATCAACGTGTAAAAAAAATTGCATATTTCTCAGCACGATTATCCATTGCCACTTACTGGCATCAGAATTTACTTTTTCCCATTCACTTAAATAGGTTATGCCATAACTATAGCAGCATAAAATATTGACATTTAATACGCTGATCTGGTGGCATAAATGAAAATATACCGCTTTATTTTACACTGCTTTTAACACTGTGTTTCTGGTGTAAATACATCATAGTTGTACGCAGCATGCTCAATAGGGCCCATAGAGTGCATCCACAGTTACACTAGAGTCTTGGGAAAAATTCAGCAGTCAGTAAAAACCTTGGCGTTTTGCACCAAAAGTGAGCCATTATATTTATACTACAATTAATTACTGCTTGCTTTTTTGTTTTGTAGAGTGATGTGATAGACTTCGGCAAGATCATAATCTATACCAATAATTTAAGGATTATACGTACTCCAGTGGACAAAAGGGATTCACTTGAAAGACAGAAACGCAAAGGTGGAAGACACATGCATGAAGAAGAACCACCCTCTACGTTAACAGAAGGACACGAAAATCCTTTAGAGCAAAATGTTAAGGTAAAACATATTTGCTACTCACTACAGATCCAATTCACCATTGGACTTATTTTTGGAACACAAAATCATTTGCCACAAACAGGTTTGTAAAAATCATGCCCGTATTTCATTGCCCTTATACCTCATTAATTTTTTCAACTTGATCTCCAATCTTGTTTTTTAAAAAAAGTAGTGCTTTCCCCCCCAACTAACTGGTTTTTGCAAACAATAAAAAGACACATAACACCAGTCTGTTCAAGAAATACACTTTTTAAACAGATTCAGGAAAAAATCATCCTCAAGGATTTATAAATATGCCACTAACTGCTGAAAAAACATTTTAACCCAATACTACACTTATAATCAACTTAACCATGGGTGCACAAATTTTACTGATGCAAGATTTGCTGTCACATCAGCCACATAGGGTAGTTGATTTATTCATTTTTTAGCTCAAGGGGGAAAAAATCAAACAGGGAAAACATTGTAACAAAACGTGTGCAGCTACAGTAAAACCTCAATTTTACACGCCCTGATTTTGTTTTGCTGCATTTTACACCATAATGTAATGTCCCAGCAATTTATACTGCATTTCCTGGATTTTACATTTATCAGTGGCGGAACTACCGGGGGTGTAAATGGTGCAGCGGCACCAGGGTCAGTGCCCCTGCACCCCTGATCCCACAACCCAACTGAAAATTTTTCCGGATCGACGGGCTCTACACAACGCGCTGCACGTAACGTCACCGGCGACACACGCTCATCTTCAGTGGCGCTAATTTTTGTCTACAATAATTCCACCCTTTCTGCCCCACTGAGCTCCTTTTGATCTGTGTTTGCCAACTGTAAATATTAGTGTTAGTGCAGGCGGCTGCTGGCCCTAAGGGCTGCATGGATTTTTCCTGGGGGGGGTGTATATCCCACTGTGGGCTGGTAACCTGTCAGCTCAGTAATTGTATAAGCCAAATGCTTCACTGTAACCCCCCTTAGCACTGGAACTCCTCTCCAGCACCATTCCCTGCCCATGGGAGAGAGACGGGGAACAGGTCTAAGAGTCTAATTGGGGTTCTGTGTCCTCCAAACCTTTAGAAAGATGATCATGTAAATTTTATTACAAAAAACATGAAGTTAAATATTCGCTCTTCCCAACAGGACACCCCTTAAATCGCCCAAAAGTCAGGATAGTGGGGACTTCATATCTGCTGGTGGTGGGTATTTTAGGATAAGCACCCTAGTTGGGTGCAGGCAGTAAATTGTGCAGAGTTAAAAGACAAAGTATTTGTGCCCAGTTATTTATCTCCCTTGATTCCCTAAAGCCAATGCTGTGCCACTCCTCCTCTGTCTCAAATTGGTCCTGGGTCCTTATATAGGTATGTGTGGGGGAGCACAGTGACGTCATGGGCAGGTACACAGATATAGTTGTAAGATTTGGACCATCTCTGGTGGCAAGTTTTGGAGGAACTGGGTTTTTGGAATGTATTCATGGAGGAACCGGTTGTTCGGGTTATTCATAGAAGGAACCACCCTCTCTGCCAGCTCTGTTCTGGCTCTGATCGCAGAGCTTTTAAACTTCCAGGCTGCATTGGGGAGAGCAAGGGGGTTAACGGAACCGAGCAGCAGATGAGCCAAGTGCTGGTAAGGACTTGGGCTGTTTTTTTTACTATGTGCTGAGGTTTTTAAGCAAGCAAATAACTGCATCCATGGGTTATTAGCTATGGATCTGCCACATCTTGATATGACTTCTGGCTATTTTCAAAAGTTGCACCCCATTAAATGCTGTGCCCTCCTTGTACTAGGAGAGAGCTCCTGGTACAGGGGCCATGCTGGCATATACATGGGCATAAGTGTGCCACAGCTTGATCACTATGCACATCGCCTGATCTTTTCATCATATGCATGCTCCTAGTGAGCGAACCAGGGCACCCATTCATAATAAGCATTTGTGTTCCCTAGTATAGCCACCCAGACTGAAAGCTCTCTCAGTAGGGACACGGCACTCAAGAGGCACACAACACTCAGGAGGCACAATGATGGCAGCTTCTTCCGCTTTCTTTGCCTTTGGTGACTTGGTTGCGATTTCCTGCTTTAACTAAAGGGGGACGAGCAGCACAGTCAGGTGCAAACAACAGTCTCCCCTGTGCCCCCCTAATGGCAGACCTGCTTCAAATACAGCAGATCCCACTTTCAGCAGAATCGCATAATGCAAGCCTAAAGCAATTTGACTTGCTAATATTGAAAATATTTCACCGCTTATCTAAACTACAGAAGCCACTTATCAAGTACAGTTATCAAGTGCAGTTGCTTCCAGTACTAGATACTGAATATCATGACCTTGATGAATGAAAGCCCTCATAGGCACTGAGCGGCCTTACTAAAAACTGTATCAAGCTTAAAAAATTACCATTATGTTATGCCCTTATTGTCCATTGTTGTCAAATATGACAGCCCTAACCCTGTAGCTGTGTTTTTCTTCAAAATATATACAGTAGGAATCTAGGGTTGTTTTGCTCTATGTTAGCTATGTAAGAGGCTTCCCTAAGTGAAAGTATCTCCTTTGTATCTTTTCAGAGAGAGAGGTAACTATGTAAGCAAGCTACACCGAAGCTTTTGAAATATTAACAGTGAATGTGTTTTCCATTGTGATTACAATACATATTTATGATGGTATCTCCTGTGTGTATTTTCAGGAAGATGATGAGAGCTGCCCTTGCCCTAAGTGCAGAGGATCTCGCTGCATTCCATGTTCTTTGTGCCATGGGAGCAAGTTTTCCATGTTGGCAAACCGTTTTAAAGAATCTTATAAGTCCTTGCGATGCCCTGCTTGTGATGAGAAAGGACACCAGCCATGCCAGATATGCTGTCATTAATGCTGCAGAACATTCCTGTTTCCTATCTTAACATTCACATTTTTAAATGCAACCTGTAGGTGGTACTATATGAGTACAATACAGATATACCATACAAATACACTATACAAACAGCATGTAGGTGCAAACAGAATTCAAGGGCAGAAAGATGGAGGGTGGAGATCTATGCAATAAAATGCTCACCATATTTCACCACAACTATTAAAAACAATATAAAAAGAACAAACATCAAGATAGTGAATGTTGCTTTACCATAGTTTTGTCCAAAGAAAAACTAGACAACCTTTAAAAGTATAGAAACACCCCATCACTTTATGCAATACCTGTACTGATTTTATGTGTTAATGAATGGTTGATAGACCGGATAGCTCATATACAAATGCAATGCATGGTGTTAATTTCACTTTTCACATACAAATTGCCATGTTTTTCTCCTACAATGTAGTATTTTATTCTCATGTAGTCCCATAATTCCACCCATGAATAAATTGCATCTGGCACCAATTGCACCCAATGGACCAATATGGATGTAAAAAAAGAGTCCATTTGGTAAACTGTGCAATTTGAGATGGACGTACATTTTCATGATGTGAGTTAGAATTGTGCAGCATTATTAATGGCATTTGAGTCACTTGGCACAATTACTAGCTAGCACATGGAGCAAGAATTGGCATAAGTACATAGCAATGTACTTACTTCAACCTAGATATGAAATAAAAGCACAGAAGAGACACTTCTCTAGGTACAGTTAGCTAGTCATGTTGTATAGGCAAAGAAGGCCAGTTCTGTGAGCAGTAAAGTGTGCTCACATTATTTACTGCCTATTTAAGGGAATATCAATAATGGCAAGAGCAGTTTGCCTCAAACAGTAAATAATTTAACCCTCACGATGTTCAAATTCACCATGACACTTCTGCCCAAGCAATGCACACTCCAATACAAGAGCACAGACACTCTGGCACTGCAGAATCGTTTTATTGCTAAAGCAACAAGTGTCACTTGATAAAGGGTTTATCACTTTCAAAACACATTGTGAGTGCAATAAAGTAACTCGGCAGCTCTGCTTTTGAATTGTGCTCCTCTGTTTATTTCTTGTATCTTAGGAAATAAAAATGCAAGATAAACTCTACTTATATCAGTCAGCTAATTAGACAAACGGCTTCAGAAAAAAAAAAAAATCAGCAACTTATTGTTACCCAAAACAGCTGCCTAATGTGTCATTAACCGCTTTACTTTTCCCTGGACACGTGTAAATTTGATTGGTTACTGATGTAAAGTGGTAGTAGATTGTTATATGATGTAGTATGTTTATTTCCCGTCTGGTGTTGTGTTTGTTGCGTGTTTTGATTACTCCCTTAACAATGTCTCACTTAGCCAGGTGCTTTCTGGTAAACACATAAACATGTATCTTTCCCTTTGCAATAAATTGGCAATTGAGAGCTAAATGACTTTCTTGCGTAGTATTTTTCCTAATGCCCATACCCATCTTGACCCCAACATGCACTTTCTAGTAAATAATGGCTCCTAAGCAGTGATGGGCGAATTTGCCCCATTTTGCTTCAGCGAAAAATTTGCATTGAAGTCAACAGGTGTAAAAATTATTTTGACGCCTGCAACAATTTTTATATGCACCTATTTTGTCCAAATGCATTAAATGGCCCTTAGGACTGGCCTTATATATGCAGCAGTAGGGCGTTATTAGTACCAAATGCATTAAAGTCAATGGCCATCCGACAAATTTTGACGTACAACAACATTTATGTGCACACATTTTTTTTTAAATTTATTCACTGGTGGCAAAATGCAGAAATTTACATAGTTACATAGTTAAATTGGGTTGAAAAAAGACAAAGTCCATCAAGTCCACCCGGTCCAAATGAAAACCCAGCATCCATACACACACCCTCCCTACTTTTAATTAAATTCTATATACCCATACCTATACTAACTATAGAGCTTAGTATCACAATAGCCTTTGATATTATGTCTGTCCAAAAAATCATCCAAGCCATTCTTATAGTCATTAACTGAATCAGCATCACAACATCACCCGGCAGTGCATTCCACAACCTCACTGTCCTGACTGTGAAGAACCCCCTACGTTGCTTCAAATGAAAGTTCTTTTCTTCTAGTCTAAAGGGGTGGCCTCTGGTACGGTGATCCACTTTATGGGTAAAAAGATCCCCTGCTATTTGTCTATAATGTCCTCTAATGTACTTGTAAAGTGTAATCATGTCCCCTCGCAAGCGCCTTTTTTCCAGAGAAAACAACCCCAACCTTGACAGTCTACCCTCATAATTTAACTCTTCCCTCCCTCTAACCAGTTTAGTTGCACTTAGTCTCTGCACTCTCTCCAGCTCATTTATATCCCTCTTAAGGACTGGAGTCCAAAACTGCACTGCATACTCCAGATGAGGCCTTACCAGGGACCTATAAAGAGGCATAATTATGTTTTCATCCCTTGAGTTAATGCCATTTTTATGCAAGACAGAACTTTACTTGCTTTAGTAGCCACAGAATGACACTGCACAGAATTAGACAACGTGTTATCTACAATGTGTTATCTATTTGCTTTAGTAGCCACTACTAAAACTAAATTCGCCCATCACTACGTGCAATAAGAAGTGGGTCTAAAAAAGTGTTTTCACACACAATTCTTTGGACACAACAAGGCTTGTTGTGTGCTGTGCTGGAATCAAAATTTGTGCGCAAGCTCATCCCACAAAACCAGGCCCTTGGATTCAAAATAGGTGGTGGTGTTTTCTCAAACCCAGCAGCCCACTAAATAGTTATTTTTTATATGGAATCTTAAAGTCGCCCCTCTGTCAGTCCAGGCCTGCACACAACTTGGAAAGCAAATTGCTCATGTCTGTTATAAAAAGTCAGTAAATTTACTTGCAAAATATGAAATATCTGTACCTTTTTGTTCCAACCCAGGTCCCCCCACCTAAACCATCATGCGTTACCAAAAGCCCCCCCTCAGCATAGCCTGGTCAGGGCAGCCATCCAAGTAACAAAATTTGCAAACGATGCATGTAAGAGGGGTGAAGATGTTGTAATGTGGAAAAGTGCAGTGTATGACAATGTTAACGTGGAAATGCCTTTTATGTGTGTATGTCGGTTTTGAATGTTGGAAATTGTAATGTTTGGAAAAGTGTACTTAAAGGGTTTGGCCACAAGTGGGCAGTAGGGTCAATTTAATTGTATAGTACTGTAATGTTTACCCCAGCCACCAGAGTGGGGGAAAAAGTTTAAATAGGGGCAAGAAACAAGGGTGTGGCAGTTTGTAGGTGGACCTGGTTCAGTGAAGAACACCTACTGGAAGAAGAAGAGCCCAGGACAGAAGTTAAGTGGTAGGGTCAGCCAGAGATAGGAGATTTATGTTATAGTGTGCACTAGGTGTACAAGGCAGATTGGCAAAGGTAGCAATGGCAGTTAAGAGCCCCAACCAGGAGTTAACTGGAACTAGCCTTCCAGTAGACCTTCTACCAGTCAGGGACACAATAACAGTGAACAGGATAGTAAAAGATAGGGCTATGGGACTGTGGCCATCGTGAAATTCCATTCCAGAATAGCAAGGAGACGCCAGTGAGGAGTGTTGGGTTGCTGAGGGCAGGTGGGGATAGAGAGAATCCATTGAGGGCGGTGGAACAGGAGTGGCTCATTGGTATTAGGAGGTAATACCTGAAGAAAATCCTGCGAGTAAATGACGACTAGGTTCCTGGAAATATATACTGAATGCCCTGAAAAATTTGGTTCTTTGTGTTTAACATTGGACACGTTGGAATTGGAAGAATAAACAGAACTTCATTCTTTTACAAGTGGTTGTCTTATTACTCCTACCATACTACATCACGGGCCACCTGCCTACATGCTGAGCTTCAGTGCAGGTTTTCACATCTTATTTTATATGCCATCAATCAAAACATTTGCGATTACATTAAGGGAAATATGTACTAGGTATGAGTGGAATTCTGAAATAGAGTTTCTTCCCTTTGTGAACGTTGACTGTCTATATTTCATGGCACTGGAGACATGATAAGGTGCACATTGGTTTCTGCTTCTGTGATTGCATTGAACCTGGCATTATATTCTAGTTACTGCTGGATTTTGCTAAAAATTCTGGTAATCATCCAATCTGAGAACACACAGTATGTGTAAGTGAAAACAGATTAAGAGGATTTTGAAAAGTAAACTAAAACTCCACAAGCCAGAAAGTGAAGGGGGAACTAAGCCTGCAAACCTTATCGGTAATACTAGGCAATTTCAGTACATGCCGAAGTCCCACCAGGACTCGCTGATAATCTTATTATTTTATACATAATGATATAATTTTCCCGTAATAATTTCAAGGACAACATACTTTGCTTATGAGTTGGGTTTGTATACTTCTATTAATTTTTACTGATTTTCTTTCTTAAGACTAATGTTATGCCCTGTAGGGTGAAGTAGTTACACGGTGAACTCTATATTCAAAGATAGAATAAATAAAAATTAATGGATTGCGATGGTCGTCAACCATGAAGTGAAGCAGTTGTTAAATAGGCATTTATTAAGATAAAGATCCCTGCCTAAGGGCAGATTTGGGGAGATTAGCCGCCTGCCGACTAATAACCCCAAACTGACTTCTCCTGCCGTCCCGCCGGCTAGAATGAAAATAAAGTGCTCCAAGTGCCATCCCGCCGGGCGACTAATCTCCCCGAATCTTCCTGTGTGTCTCTGCCCTAAGCATGTTTACGACTTGCATTTTATGAACAAGATACAAACATTATTGTAAAAATAATGACATTATTGTCAGTAGTTTGCCAATGACATATCCATACTGTATATTGTTTAGTCTTATTGCTGTGTTCTTACAGCCTTTGCCCTTTCTTCTTTAGCTTGTCTGTTAACTGCTTCCTGTGAATTTGCCCCCCCCCAGGTGTACTGCCAAGCCCACATTCTGGCCTGTTATTCTCATCTGTCCCCCCTACCCACTCCATATCCTTGGAATTATTTCTTAAAATCATCAAGTGCATTGTATCCATGAAAATCCATGTCTGAAAAGCCCAAATATTTCTATTGATCTACTTTGTTTGGCGTAGCTGTGCATTACTACAGGTATAGGATCTGTTTTCCGGAAACCCAAGATCCGACTTACAGAGAAGCCGTCTACCGTAGACTCCATGTTATCAAAATAATCCAAATTGATTTTTTTTTCTCTATAATAATAAAATAGTGCCTTGTACTTGATCCCTACTAAGATATAATTAATCCTCATTTGAAGCAGAACCAGCCTATTGTATTTATTGAATGTTTACATTACAAATCTAGTAGACTTAAGGTATGCAGATCCTGTAATGTTTTGGTAGACGAGGATGAGTAGAGTATAACAGTGCTTTACTCTAACACCACAAGCTGTATAGAAAGTATGCACAGTATAAGTCTTGAGCACAGTGACATCTACAGGCCATTTGTATAAACACCACATATTCCCCGTATAGTAGAAAAGCATTTGGACAACTATAATAAACAGTAACAATTAAACTGTATGCATTTTAAAACAATATTATACATTCTTCACACCACAAAGTCCTTGGTCCATGCAGGTAGTTTTCTGATTCTCTCATTACGCCTTATAGGTTCACTTTCTTCAGGCCTATTGCAGTTGACATCAGGAGTTGGAAAATGTCCTTCATCAGATGGAGCTTCTCCAAAGTCATATCTAACAGGAGTAAGACAACTTGCATTCCATATGCGTCCATCAGGCAGTTCAAATGTGTATGGTCCTTGCTGGCGTCTCACTTCAAGTGGTGTAGTAAATTTAGATTGTCCTTTTTTCAGTATTCCTGGTTTCTTAATTCTGACTAAAGATCCAGGCTGAAAGTGTACTTCTCTGGCACCATGTTTTTCTGTCAGTATAAGCCTTGCATTTGGCTTGTTGACGTTTTATAATGTCAGCAGTAGATGATTTTGATTTTGAGAGTTTTAGCCTCTGCCACTGCAGTTTCAATTTGGCTAGCAACTGTAATAGCCTTTGCAAGGATTAAATCCTGCTCTAGGAGCAGTCTTTTTTTAATGTGAGGTGAGTTTGTTTTTTCCACTATTTGGTCTCTTAGCATTTCATCTGTTAGATTCCCAAACTCACAGGTAAAAACAAAGATCTGTTATCCAGAAAAACCAAGGTCCTGAGCATTCTGGATAACCAATCCCATACCTGTATTTACCAGTTACTGAGCTTTGTTCATCTCCTTGGGCAAAAATGAAGGGGCCCTGACAGGCATCTGTCAATTATAACCTCTTTAGACGGAATTCTGTTAGCTGCATTGTGATTGTTGAACCCTAACCGTCTCCACACCTTCTGCAGTTTGGGAAAGAAGAATGTGGGAATAGCTATTGTGGCAGAACTGTCATATAGCACCAGTGTTTAATTATAGATATTGTCTTGTATCATAGCATATAACAGTGATCCCCAACCCCTTGGATGTTGCTCCCAGTAGCATCAAAGCAGGTACTTATTTTTGAATTCCAGGGTTGGAGGCAAGTTTTGGTTGTATAAAAACCAGATGTACTGTCAAACAGAGACTACCAACAGAGACTGCCAGTTCACATAGGGACTACCAAATAGCCAATCACAGACCTTATTTGGCACTAACAGTAACTTGTTCATGTTTGTGTTGCTCCCCAACTCTTTTTACATTTGAATGTGGCTTACAGGTAAAAAAAAGTTGGGGACCCTTTGGCATATAAAAAAGGTCTATAGGGAGCAGCTGGATAGCATTCATTAATCTTTGTCCAAGGAGACAGATATATAATGCTTGATGTAAGCATTAAGTTAATTAAAAAATGGTGAACATGGTGGATAGGCATGGGAAATTAATTTTAAGAGTTAGTTCATCTTTATATGAATTTAAAGATGAATTTTTGGGTCTTTATTTAACAAAATTATTATTTTTCTTCTTCGAATAACCTCAAAATTTGATAACACTTGGATGTTAGCATATATAATAAACGTTCTGAATTTAAAGAATGTGATAGATTGAAACCATGGGAAAATAAATTGAAAACATAGAATTGATTGTCTATTTTTGGTTTTCATTGGGTCTGAAAACTCTCAAAAAATTAAATAAACTTGAAAAACTAGAAGCTCAAAATGTTATGGGTCCAATTTATCCTAGCAACCAGGCAGTGATTTGAATAAAAGACTGTAAGATGAATAGGTGAGGGCTTGAATATCCAGATTAGTGATGGGCGAATTTATTCGACAGGCGCAAATTTGTGGCGAATTCCTGTGATTTACCGTCGGCAAATAAATTTGCTAAACCACTGCGAAAATTCACCAGCGAAAAACAATGGACGCCGGCATCCGTTATTTTGGACGCCGTTGCAATTTTGCCAAAAACTGACGCCGGCATCCAAACAAATGGCCGTTTCGCAAATTTCTCGCCATTTCGGTAATTTTGCAGGATATTCGCTAATTTTTCGGCAAAGTGAAATGCCCCAAATTTCGCCCATCACTAATCCAGATAACAAAAAGCAGTTAAACTGCAAAATAGCAATTAAACTGTAGCCTTACTGAGAAATAGCTTATTGACTGCCAGGTTCAGTGACCCCCATTTATAAAGGAGTTTAGCCCATATTGCTGTATAGAAAAGACATACATGAACCCTTGGGAATAGATGAAAATATAGCTCATCTGACTCTGTTTCTCTCTTGAAGTCCAGATGATCTGTTCATCACCTTAAAGAAGAAACAAAGAATCCCATTATCTAGCATGATTAAAACCACAAACACATGTCAATGCGATGCATGTCAAACAGTAATTATATCCAAATTCTAATTGTTTATAAAAACGCATCTGTAATAACATGCCATGTCTAGTGACATCTCCGTTGATCTGTCAGGTTGATTTATACTTAATATTTTATATTCACTCAGCTCAAGCCTGCAACTGTAACCTATAATAAAAAATGTGTAAGTGCATATAGCTGCAGTATGTATAACAGTCACAATGAGTGACATTTAAAAAAAATATATTTTTTTTGCATTTGAAATAGTTATTTCACATTGCTTTTATCAGCAATCAGGTCTGCATTCATGTCTTTATTACTACGTTATGAAAAAAACATGATCGCCAATTGTTAAAAACACATAGGAGCACACAATGCATAGTGTTTTCTTATATAACCCAGTAATTTAATATGCATTAAACACTAGAAAACCTGTGCATGTAGAAAAATGCTTAACCGCCAGCTCATTGGCAACACTTCAAACCTGAGAGTATTGCTTAATGTATTTACAAATTGCAAATTTCATTTTAGGACTTTACAGTGTAATTAAAGTGCATTAAAAATGCTTCCCAAATGCATCAGGTGAACTGCTTTGTCTACATGAACCCTAGCTTTTACTTAAATATGAGGTTTTTTCCTATAATTTGTTTTTGTGCTTACATTGTATAGTTCAGTGAGGTAATACATCATTATTATTATTATTATTATTATTATTATTATTATTATTAAGACATGTATATAAAATGCCAACATATGCCACAGAACTGTACATTATTGGCTGTATATGCTCTACATTCAATGTACATTCATTACATAGAAAAATACAACTGATGATTGATTCAAGAGTAAAGAGGGCCCTGCTCATTAGAGCTTACAATCTAAAAGATTCTAGTGCAACTCCCGATATCCAGAGTTCAACCAATGCTGGATATACACAGGTGGAAGGAACTTGTCATGTACGGCTCCCTAAATTCAGAACAAGTGCTAGGCTACCTGGACTCAGCTCAATCCTACCTGTAGCAGCCACCTTTGTCCTCGGGAGGATCCCTCAACTACTCAGATGCCTCCAGGCCTTAACTTGAGAGGAGCAAAGCAAGTGTTTTGAATGGGCAAAGGGGCACATATATTAACAAGTTTGGATGTAAGGCAACAGTTCAAGGAATAGATGAAAAGACAGGCCAGGGTCGGTACAGGCAGAGTTCATGCAGGGTCAGAGAGGATGGGGTCGGTACAGGCAACGTTCAAGAATAGTCAGGCAGGCAAGGGTCAATGTCGGCAGAGTTCAGAATAGTCAGGCAGGGATCAAAAACCGGAATATACACAAGACAAATCACACACAGATACTAACAAGTTAGACCTAACAACGGGCAGTGATCACAAGCCCAAAGCCTCTTTAAGTACTTTGAATTTCACACCACTAGCGTGATGACATCCCGCTCATGGCACGTAAAAAATGTAAGTGTACGCCGCACGCACCCTAGGAACCACCGGCACTTACGAGGACGAAGCTTAACACGGCGGGCGTCCCCACCGGCCCACTAAACCACCAGATTATGTTACAGATCTCCAGTTGCCAAATATCAAATGCAGAACACGACAGTTTATTAATGAAAATAAGCGTCTAAAAATACTCGATTTAGTAAACGCCTGTCAATATGCATGACACCTTCCCCTTGCTGAGAATATCACATTTATTCTCAGAGACTACACTGGCACAGCTTGAGAGCGTATCTTTGGTGAAACATTTTTGTAGTGAAGAAATATATGATTTTATCAAGGCTTGTGAGAGTATGCTACAGTCCATTAAAGATGTGTTTCACCTTGAGGACTTGGTTGTAAATCCAGCTCCTTCACGTCTCCAGAACCTTTATAAGATGAACAAGAACTGCCGCTGGAATTCTAAGCATGGCTGTTTGATGTCAGACTTTTTTACTTGAGCATAAGGAACAATGTTTGAATTGTTTGGGGGGCAGTTATTAAGACAGACAGGCAGACAAAGCAGAAAATGGATTAACAGAGTTTTTGTATGCGGGGAGAATGTTCTATCACTGCACCAATACCTCTTTGGGGAACCATAAAGTAGTTTACATGATTGACTGATACAATTAAAATATGAGACATTCAGATTGAATTAAGTGTTGGTGTATGGGGCCTGAGGCAAAACAAACCCTAAAAAAAGCTCTCTAACTGTTTTTTATGTATTTTTGTGCTGCATTGCAGTTCATTATATTTTATATCATTATATTTGGTGTTATTCTCTAGGCAGTGTAAATGCCACATGTCACACATCCTGGATTGGGTACTTTTCCTTTTGGGAAAATGTAATGTATATCATTTTCAAACTCAGTAAACAATTCAGTGCCCTGTGGATAAGGCCATTGGTATCCTGTGAATTTACACTTTAATTGGGGTTGAAATATTTTGCCATAGGGTGAAGGTGGGGGTCAGAGTAACTTTGTGACCCTATGCCATGTCAGTTAAATGCAGACCATATCAAAATGGATCAGTTTAATTTATTCCAGGGAATCGAGCACTCAAACATTTGGGCTCTTTTTGGCTTTGCTTAAAAAGGATGCCTCAATTGACTGATTTTAAGTGGTTGCCATTGCTCCTCTCTTGAGGAATTGATTGAGAAGGGAGCACCTTTCATTTCAACCATAAAGTAAACTGTGCTTTTCTTCTTCTAGAGGAGAATTTCTCCTTTATCCCTAGCTGTGCAGCAAACTGAAAAAAAATAATCTCCATTTCCACTCCAAAGGTATGAGCAGCAAGCCTCAACATGTTTAAAGAGAACTTCTTGAAATTTAAAACAATTTCTTAGACTCTTGGGGGCAGATTTACTAACCGGCGAAAATTCGCCAGCCTCCATTTCGCACTCAGTGCAACACTTCGGCAGTAAGTAATGTATATTTAATATAATATAGAAAATGTAGGAATGTGACAAGTACACTTACTACTGATATGTTATACCTATACTGAGATATTTTTTATTTAGGTGTTCCACAAAGTGGCTGTCAATTCATTTTTGCTCAGTATTATATTAAACATGTTGTTTGGGCACTTTTTTGTCTTTTGATTAGAGAAGTGTTGTTCCAAGTATACTAGCTTAGAACGGCCCTCCAATCTGCCTATAGTAATCGAACACGATTGTCAGTAGACAGCTAATCAGCAATTCTGGAAATACACAAGGCAGCAAATGGCTGGGAGATGGCAGCACTGTATAGTGCAAGCGTAGTTCAGTTCGGTGTTATCTTTTGTTCTGGGTGTAAGAATCACCTACGTTTTTGTGATGTCCCTTCTGGCATGTAATATTGCCACCATGAAGGGCAAAATCCTTGTTTTTCCTCCATTTCAAGGAAAACCAGAATTGACTTCTGAGGATGCTAAATAAAAACATCTTTACTAATGTGATATTCTTGAAAATTTTCACTAGTGTCAGTATGTGACCTTTAGATGGACATGCACTAGTACTGAGTAACTACAGTACCTTGGAATCTATAGAGTCATGTCACACATGAGTTGTATCACTGGGTTCTTTTGCCACAGTGTTCTGAATTTTGTCACTGTTCTTTTTTTGTGGAATATTATTCCTATTTAGTATAACATTTAGTATAACACACTGTACTGCCACTTTTATTTAGGTGTAACTAAACTTCACTTATCATATGGCATACCGTTTAGAAGACATACAGTAATATACTGAAAATTGCCTTCATAAGCTAATAGCCAATGATAAGCATTTATCTATTGCTTAAGTATTCATTTTGGGGTATAGTTTTCCTTTAACTTTTATATTTGCTGATTAGGGTTGCCACCTTTGTCTTCAGGGCTTACCGGTTGATGATGTAGAGGGCGGGGCAGAGAGGGTGTGGGGTTGGGATGTTTTGGGGGTTAGAGTCATGACGTTCCATGGGCTGACTTGGCCAAGAAAGTACTGCTGTGCTTCAGCTTAGGTGATTAGGCAGGGTTTGAAGAGCAGGGAGAAGATCGGAGGTGGACCAGGGCAGATAGAGGTGGACCACAGCAAAATAACTAGGAATTATAAATAGCAATGAGTGAAAATTTTTGCCAGGTTTTGCTGAGAGAAAAACACCCACAGACTCCAATGCATCCAAACAAATTATTCACCCGTAGATTTCAATGCATTTAGCGACGAGCATCCGACACGACTGTCTGATGAAGACGCAACATGCAACATTCGCATCCGACAGTCGTGAAGCATTCAGCTTCTACGTGTGACATTTGTATAACATTAGATTCGGCACATCCGGCGTGACGCCTGCGTTTCCTCTCATCGCAACGGAATGCACGGAAGTGCACCGTGTAGCTCTATCCTTAAAGCCGGCCAACTAAGTCAAAGTCATCCCTGGTCTGGCCAGTCCTACACTTGATCTGACTCATTAAGAATTGAATTACTTCATTATACATTTTTTCACAGGGACTAAGTTCTACTGACAACTTTATTTCTAAGATTAAAACTCCTAAATGTTTGCCCTTTTTACTGATCACGAGAGAGCTCATCTGACAGAAGTTGGAATGCTGGGAGATACAACATGGAGCAGGCCACTTTTTCTGAATAAACTATAGCAAAAAAGGCTCAGCATCTGTAAGTACCAGGGTCATCCATTTGGATTTGTTCTTTGCTATTTATGTTGCAGCAAGCATTATTATTCTAATAAGAAAAACTAATGAAAGTACAGAGACAACTGTCAAAAAAACCAAAAGGTCCAATGGATTGCTGCTTTTTTTTGTCCGGTAATTTTAAAAATAAAAGGCCTGACATTAGAAGGCCTTTGCTGCATAATTTAAATGCTTATCAGAGATAATGTTTTGACAGACCTTTGGAAATACTATTTCTATAATGCATCTGCTGAGAGCTGTTTGCTTTTGAAGCCAGCATGTTATTCTGCTAAAAAACAAAAAAAAAAAGAAATCCACAGTAAGTAAATCCTGCTAAGCTTTAACTCCTGTGAATTTAGAAGAAGGACATAGATGTTTTTTTTGCACAGTGCTCAGTAATAGGCCTAACAACATGTTTAATTTGAGCCACTGCTGTGTAATGAAAGTTTGGTGGGAGCAAAATCCATTTACCATCAGTTTGTCTTTTTTTTTTGAAGAGTGAAAAACAAACAGACAAGGATAATGACGAGGAGCATTTCAGGCTTTAAAAGGCAGTAGTCACTTCACTGTGCTCTCACGCTGAATTACATTATTATCCCTCTCAGATATGTGGCCTGCTATGAAGTACTTAATTTCTACTCAAGTATGGAGAGGGAACTTCTTCACTGCTATATCTCATCACAACTATTAGATAAGCCTTATCCAGTGGTAGCTTCAGAACAGAAGATATGTCTCTTGTTTAAATGCTATAGAGCCATATAAAATATATCCACCACAATAAACAGGAAAGCTTTCTCTTGTTGAAATGCTGTAGAGTCTTATAATATATCCAGCACAATAAACAGGAAAGCTTTCTCTTGTTGAAATGCTGTAGAGTCTTATAATATATCCAGCACAATAAACAGGAAATCTTTCTCTTGTTGAAATGCTGTAGAGGGTTATAATAAATCCAGCACAATAAACAGGAAAGCTTTCTTGTTTGAATGTTCTAGAACCATTTAAAATAGAAATTATATAAAAGAGCCGTATACATATAAAAGTAAATACAAAAACCTGCAGCAAACCTATATTATTTGCGACACATTCAGCCTTTGACATTCATGCAGGATTTTTATGTGTTGAGCATCAAACCCAAAAACATATTCTTTGGTATAATTCAATAGTTAACTAATTACATTGATAGTAGCGAAACAAAGAATATTGTTCAACCTGCATCACTCCGGTTGTTACTAGACTACAGCTTCCAGCATTCCTTACAGGCAAAGACAACACCTGAAGGGACACAATATAGAAGAAATCGTATTTTTTTTTGTATCAGCTGCTGCTTTCTCTGAAGCTCTCATCTTAGCTCAGAATTTATTTTCAACTTGATTAGTTAAGAAGACAGTTTTTGGTACGGATAGGGATATCTGCAATTGCATTTTTATTTAGTATCCTTGGAGAGACATGCTCTTGCCATCAAGACAGTGGAAGAGAAAACCGGTAAGAAATTATTGATTTTATCATAAGCACATACAGGCATTGTGTGAGCATTAGTGCATTCCATTATGAGTCCACAGTATGTCATTCATTCTGTTATTTAGTGCGGCACATTTTATATAGTGATTTAGCTGAATTCTTCCAGCACAGATAGCCTTAGCCTCCCACAGAGTTAACAATTGAATGTTGGTTCCTGGGGCACAGAGATATAAAGTTGCTTGCCCAGTCACAAGTCATGTCAAATGCAAAACTCTAGTCTAGTGGACTGCATACTGTATATACCTTAATGACATCAGCTTTAGAAAGTGCTATAGAAAGTGTTATATGAGCTGCCTCTGAACCAGATGCACTACTTCTTTATCTTGCATAATAAGTGGAAAATATAACCTGATGGGATATTGGCTCCTTACTCCCCTCTTTAAATGGCAGAACCAAACAGTCGCATTATATTGGTGAGTACCTGCCATGTTTGTGTGCCACACCACTACCAATGGGGCAACATTCTCAATAATGCTATGTCTGTGCAGACTTGAAATATTACCCACAGAAGTTTGTTTATTGAAATATAAAATTTAGATGTAGGGGATCAGACAAATCCTTCCCCTCTTTTTCTGTCTGTGATATCAGCCAGCCCAGTTACAGGTTGGAGAGCCATCCGATTGGCTGGGCATCCTTGGGAGAGGGGGAGTGCCTAACTTTGGAGCCAAATGTAAAGGGTTTCCCACAGAGCTTAGAAAGGGAAACCCTTGCTGCAGCAGCTAGAATGAATCAGATCTGTGGAGCGTGACACAGCTGCTTAAAGAAGTTCCAGGAAGAAAGAGAAGGAAAGGCTGTGTTTTGCTCTGCTGGAGAAAGTATTTGAGCATTAGTGCGAGCCAGTTTCTATCTCCTGCGTGTGGATACTTTGGCCACTGTGTGTTTCCCCAGGGTGAGGACAGGTCTTGCTTGTGTACCTGCCATGTGGGAGCAGCTACTCCTTTCAAAGGGAAAGGTACCTTGGGGCAGGTAGCGCTACCTGGGGACATAAGAGCTTTTGGGGAAAGGACATTTATCCACCCGGTGTGGGACTTTGGCATTGAGAGACTGTGCCAGGGGTTGATAGTCCACACAAGTTCTCCAGAGTAAAAGCCATATTGTGTGATTTGCATTTACAGTTACTATATACAGTTTACATAAAGCTCTAGATGAGGTCAAAACCATGTGTAGTGAATTTGTCACACAATTGTATGTCATTTAGTGCATGTTTAGGGACCCAGTCACTGTGCCATGTACTCTGCTTGGTACTCTTTTGCTAAGTACTCTTCATTATATTCTTACAAAATGGCATGAAAAAAGGCAAGGTAAGCAAGAGGATAATTAGTCCTTTGCTATTGGAGCAGGAATATTTGACTCACCAGCCCTCCCCCACTAAAACTCATTCATGTTCTCTTATAATAATAATAAATACAATATTATAAAAAATATTATAAAAATAATTCTTTGCTTGCAATACACAGTTACTTCCCGCACCTGAAAATGCTTCTTTATACTTTTCCTAGCAATATCATTCTTGTCTGAGTTGTGAATTACTTCACTCCTCTTTCAAACTCCACTGCAATCAGTGCAGCCATACCTATTACATCCCTGGTATAGCCCTATAAAGCTATATTTTCTATATCAGAGACCCATGCCTCCATCCAGGGATTGCAGGGGAAAGATGATAAAGTTCTGTAATGTGAGCAAAATATGTGGCCAACTAGCACTTTCCGGTAAGGAATTTTATAGGATCCCTTTTTTATCGACCTGAGCCTATTCATACCCAATAACCCTGACACTCATTCTATTACTGGCATAACATATTAAACTCCTACTTGTTACAGTTATTGCTTATTGTGAACATTCTGCATGCAACTTGTGCTCTAATCTAGTGTATTACAGCTCATTCTTGACCCATTAGATGTGGGCAGATTGATAGCATTTAAAATTACCATCTTTTATTATTAAACAAGGCCATTTAAGTTTACTTAAATATTTCAACCTGGAATAAAATGTGATGTAGCCCCAACAAATTAAACACTACATAAAAACTGGCTCCTTTCGCTTAAGCTTAAAATGCTTGTTTTATATAGGCACTGATTTTAGTATGTGAAACTTTAGTTTTTGTTCCTTGTTATTATTAATGTGCCCATTGGTGCACGTAGCCCCATGATAACTGAAAACATGAAATTATAAATACAAGCGCGCCGATAATAAACAAATTATTACTGTTTTTTATGTACAGATCCAGCGACAGGTGTTGTATACAGGAAGCAGATTGCAATATGCAACAATGTGATTCTATCCTTCTTACAAAGAGTAAGCTCTATACTGTACCCTAAAGGGAAACTAAACACCCTCGGGATTTTTTAACTGTTAATTCACGGCACAGTTTTACCTGCCCCCTGTTGATAATTTTATAGCTATGACCTCGTTATATGGAAGGCAAAACATCAAGATAAGCCTATTTCAAATGGAATGAGGTTTATTGAGTTTAACAAAGATTTTTTAATGGTTTTGCCTTGGGAAAATGATCATGTTACACCGAAGTGTCCCATGAGCGTTTTGCCAAAGACACTTTTCACAAGCTTTTATAGATTGAAATGGGAGTACACATACATATGTTATATAACTTGAACCCTCCCAAAATGTTGGAAGAGGACTGAATGTTCTTAGCTACAAATATTGCACTGAAAATAGTTTCCAGCTTCTCAGCCTTGCAGTTTTTTATCTGTTAAAAGCAGACACAGGGAGGAACTCAGCAAATGAAGAAAGCACTTCTGTACAAAAGGGGCCTCATCTAGTATCTGCTGACACTCGGATTCTGTCAGTAACTTACAAAGTGAACTCTCATCACTGGGTGTCATTAATAAGAGAAATAATTAATGGGGGAACATCACCCCTCCCTTCACCTTTCCTGCCTTGGACATGTGGTTATTGCTGAGTCAGAATGATAGGGGCATTTGTTATTAGACTTTATTATTCTTACACTCTGACACATAACCATTTGTCCATCATTGGAATAGGCTGTTCTCATATAAATGTGGTCATATAAAAAATATATTATCACCCCTCCCCAGTCTGGTCAACCGCCACAGTGGAAAACATACAGTATGTAGTAGAAAACATATCTATTTACCTGTACTGCACTTTGGCCATGTCATGTTCATTGGAGAGCAGGAACATGTTTGCTAAAAGTCGACCCACATCCATGGATCAGAGTGCATACCTCTGGTTGCTGATCACCATTACATTATGCAACCTGGCAATGGAAGTTACACTGGCAAAGATGATGGCCATCAGCAATGTTAGACAACTCAGCAAACCAGGAGCCAGCATAGAAGAACAGAAAAGGTTGACATTGAGAAAGTAATGTGTTTGTGCAGGGGACACTGTGCTTCAGTGCTTTTACATTTATAAATGCATGGTGTAAGTTCATTATCCTTTTGAGTCTTACGGTCACATGGAATGAATTGTTTTTGCCATTTGTCAACCAGATCTATACTCATAGCAACTTGGGTACCATCTCTTCTATCCCTACTATTTAACACTTCAGTATACATTTTTTTTTTTACAATCAAATATATGTTTTATAAAGCAAGTGTGATATTAGGAAATATGCTTCTTTTTCATCTTAAAATAGCTTGATTAGATATGCTTTATTGCCCCTTCAAATAAGAAATGATAGAACACAATGGGAAAATGATAATACACTTGTTATTATGTCAAATCTGAGATCAAGTATAATTAACAAATTTAGAGGTACCTGTATTACCACCAAAAGAGCAGTATCAGGCATTTCTGCCTTCCATCACATAAGGAAATTACATTTATATACCCTTTGGGGCTCATTAATGATATGTTATTTGCATATTCAGGCAGATTAACAAACCTATTGTTGCTGTCCAAACACTGATTTCTGCTTACTACTAGAATAATAACAAGTAGTGATGGGCGAATTTGGGGCGTTCTCAAAACGGCACAGTAAATTCGCGCCTGGTGAATAAATTCGCCCATCACTAATAACAAGTGCCAGTAGGCACTTTATAAATGGTTTATTTTTGCTAATAAAATCTAAAATCTAGAGCTTCCACATCTGAAAGTGCAACTGTTGTCTTATTGTCCTTTAGTTCCTAGACCCCCAAAACCTTATATCTCTTCTGCCACCAGTTCAAGTTTATTTACTGAGCCGGTTGGAACAAAGTAACTCAATATTGGCTTTTGCTACAGAATTCAGTCAAAATTGGAATAAAATATACAACATTAAGAAAGTAAATGTAACTTGCATTTAGTAATAATTTTCACGAGAAAATGTATTATAGTAAAATTATGACATTTCTACTAAAATGTTTTATTACATGCACTGGACATTGGTGCTAACTAAAAACATTTTTTCTGTTAGTGGGTGCAAAATTGTATATTTTTTTTTATTTTATTACATCCCTCCCTAAATGCTCTTCATGAAACAAAGTTTAAAATTAGCTTTTGCCATTTATATTCTGGGATTACTCCTTGCATCACTCGCTCATTTCTAGGGTCAGTGAACCCTGCAACTATATAGCTGTTGGAAGCAAATCCTCTTTGATATAGGTTATTGTATGATTGTGTTTTACTGTAGACTTACCGTTAAAGCCAGGGAACCTCTGTTCTATCCCAGGAAACTTGCAAGCACAATTTTAGAAATCTGCCTTGTCTGGAAATAAAATTCCTTATACAGAAGAACTGCTGCCAGTTTGTAGGATCCATTTAAAAAGATGTGCTGCATTTGATTGTACATAAATGGGGCCTATACATAAATTGGGGAAAGAGGTTGGTCAAATTGTTCATGCAGCTTACAACATTCAAAGGCGTTAATGCAGGTGCAGGATATTCCCTGCATTTACTACGCACCCGACATCTGTCCCCCATTATAGTACAGTTTAATTCACAAAGCTCATATATCTGATCTAAGTAGTGTCCATCATTGTGTAGCATACTGACATATACCATCCACCTAGGGTTACACAGTGCAGAGGTTTTATTCTTTGTATATATACTATACACATTGCTTTCTCAGTGTAATCAGAAACTTGTCTAGTTGTATTTGTTACTGCTAAACCCACCATTCTATCCAGCTTTTGCAATATGTTTTCCTGCATTGCTTCTCATGCATGCATTTTATTCTAGATCTCCCCTCAGGTTGCTGAGCGGCATAAAATATAGAGATGTGAAAGTGCTTATGGAACCTCCTCCTAGTGTGTGTTATTTAATATTCTTTCCTGCCAAATACAATAATTCCTGTGATGATAGAGAAGGAAAATCATCTGTGGCTCACCACTGGCAAGGTCAGGCTCCCTTTTTGATTTAAAATGAAGTTGCTCTTGTTCTCCCATGCTATGATCAATTCACAGGCCGTTCATCCCACCCATTCCACTCTCGTCTCAGTTTCAGAAAGATGCTGGTTAAACCTAATGCGGCAGGGAGTGAAGTTTGACTGGCATTTTTTATCTTTCCTTAGCCAGGCTGATAACACAGGGAAATGAAATTTTTGATCAGCTGATTTTTTTTTTTTTTTAAAAAAAGTAACTTTGAAGTTTTACTTAGCCTTTAGTAACAACATAATGACCCACACTATATATATATATATATATATATATATATATATATATATAAAAATAAATAAATAAAAATTTTATTGACTAACATTTCTTTTAACGTTTAACGTTTGCATCCTCTGTGTGCTTTTCTGTGTGCCGAAACTTTAGTCCTTTAGTCAATAAACATTTTTATTTATTTTTTAAGACCTGAGAGTGCGGACCTTCTTTGTAGAAAGATAGATATTCTAAAAATTTTGGACACTGCACCCAGGCATTTCTGTACTTAATGACGAGAGTGCCGACTCCTTCACAGTTTACTATATATATATTTATGGTTGGAAGCGTAGTTGTGCTTGACCACAGTCATTCCATTCATTAACGGTACTTGCGTCAGCATGTGATTAGTGATGGATGAATTTATTCGCCAGACGCAAATTTGCAACAAATTTCCTTGTTTCGCTGCCTGCGACAATTTGGACAATTAAAGGCGCCCATTGACTTTAATGAAATTGTCGGGAGACGGTAGAAATTCTCCCATCACATGATGTGATCCATTCACTTCTTTATACTTGTGCTTGGCACTGCTGCCTTTCTCCTAATTTCTATTGCAAAATGAGCACAGTTGTGCCTATTGACACAAGGGGAACGCTGGAGCTACTGCCATGTCTGAAACAGGTGGTAAAGCAGCGTAACTACATGACCCCACAAAAAATCTTCAGAGGGGCCTGATATGCACTTCATCCCCTACCGCCATGCTTCCCATCCACCCACCCACCCACCCACCCACTTGTGTCTCCCACTCCCTGCTGCTTGCTCTCAGGAAGGGGGATTTCTTTATAGATATAAAAAGGCAGACCCCACAGTCCGGGCCCCCTGCTTCCTCTATGGTTACACATTGAGTTCTCTGCACTCAACCCATTATCAATATATTTAAGACAGAGACATTTTGTGCATACTGCTACTAAAAAATGCCTTACCCTTTAAACAAAACAGGGATTGTTTGTCCATATATTGCAATATATTTAAGCTGGCCAACTACGTCAAAGTCATCCCATATCTGGCCAGTCCTAAGCTTAATTTTCATGTGATTCATTAAGAATTCTATTGCTTCATTATACATTTTACAAAGGGACTAGGTTTTACCTGCAACTTACTTGCTGCTTTCAAAGTAAACCTCCCAAACTTGGCTGCCCATACTTGCAATATATGGACAAACAATCCCTGTGTTGTTTAAAGGGTAAGGCATTTTTCAGTAGCAGTATGCACAAAATGTCGCTGTCTTAAATATATTGATAATGGGTTGAGTGCAGAGGAATCTTGTATTTGTCTATATTTATTTTGTGGTCACAGCCTCATTGCACCCCCGCCTAATGGTTTTAAAAATTAGTGGTGAGCACAACTTTCCCTTGTTTCCTCTATGTTTACACCACTGAGGTGATCGCTCCAGTACTGTCACAAAGGCAACTGCGCTGTGTAAGAAAAAAAAAAAAGACCAAATACACCACACATCAAAACAAATGGTGTACTTCTCAAGCTGGGTATGGATTTTCAGCAACCGTGTACCTCTGTGTATAAATCCGCCGTAAACGTAAGCAGCCACTTGAAAGTGCTATGTGAAAAAAATTACATTCATCGGTCGCATTTTTTTACATGGTTTTTTTTGCTTCCATAATTTTTCCTGTTGACTTTAATGCATTAGGAGAGGTCTGAAGTGTTATAAAATAATAGTGTCATAGCCTGCGTTAATGCGGAGTAAATCAAAACACACACCTTGATAAATTCAATTTATTTCGCAGAGCTTTTTACACAGTGTTTCCAAGGTTTTTTTGCTTTACATGTGTGCCCTCGCTTCTATAAAATCTAAAAGCGGATCCGCTTCTATAAACGTCCATGTATTGCTGCACTGACATCGGCTTAGTGCAGCTCCATGAAGTGGACATTGGCCATGACATACTTTTGCATTTTTCATGCCGATGTCCATTCCATGCATGCCCTGCCGGATATCTTTCCTTTCCTCAGATTTTGGAAATTGTAGTTGACAGTGACCAATGGACAACCATTTACTGCAGATCCTTGCTGCAAAGTCTTGGAACTGCATTTTTTTCAGCAACTGTTGCTGATTATAGTTAGAGCTTTTTGCTACATGCAACAGTTGGCAAATTGGGTATTCTATAATCAATCACTTTAAATAGGCTATAACCAGCTGGAAGCAACTCCAAATGAATCATGGAATGGGCAGTTTATTTACTGAGCTTTTAGCAGTAAAGGCAGTTTGACTAGGGACGAAGTCGTTTGAATAAATCTTTAAACACTTGCATGACCTCTCCATCATTCGTTAAGGTCATCGAGTGCATATGAATAGCGAGAACTAACGGCAGTCGGTCAGCTTTTCATCATTTCACAACTATTAATCCTTGAGTCTAATTACAAGGATGAATACAGATTCATTTCTTTTTTATCCGCATCTCATATTCTTCCAGTGCACACTTAGAGAAATGGTTTGCATTTATAAAGAGCCTTTTATCCAAACAGAATTAAAGAGCATATGATTATGATATTTTGGGAAATCTATATAAATTGGATAAGAATGTGATGACCATATGTTAGGAAGGCAGGGTATGTAATCAGCCCTTTAAGGGCTCTTACTCACTGGCATTCTGACCTCATTAACAAAACAAGTTTCCAGTATAACTTTATTTTTATTGCTCTTACTCACTGGCATTCTGACCTGCGCTCCCCTGCGTTCCGTTTTTTGGCGTTCAGCCGCAGGGGAGCGCAGGAATAGACGCATGTCATTATTTCAAATGGGGCTGTACTCACTCAGGCGCGTGTAGGCGCCGAACGCAGGAAAAATGCAGCATGTTGCGTCTCAACCTGCGTTCGGCGCCTACACGCGCCTGTCTGAGTACAGCCCCATTTGAAATAATGACATGCGTCTATTCCTGCGCTCCCCTGCGGCTGAACGTCAAAAAACGGAACGCAGGGGAGCGCAGGTCAGAACGCCAGTGAGTAAGAGCAATAAAAATAAAGTTATACTGGAAACTTGTTTTGTTAATGAGGCTTTTACACATCTGACACATGGGGAAGCGTTATACTGAGATTTACTCCATTTTTAAAATGTCCGGAGGAAAGTTTAAAATGTTGTTTTTGCTCCATTTTTATGTTGTATGAAAATTCATAAAAGTGTCTGTAAACTGTCTTTCTGACACTAAAAAATGTAAAGTGGCGGTTGAGTTGGAATTTAGGAGGATTTCTGTTTGTGAATATGGAGAAAGTGCTTTACACCACTTTAATGCTAAAAAATGGTCTCTCTCTACTTTTGTGAATTCCCCCCTATACAAGGTTTTGCCCAGGTATTCACATTTAGTTAATTGGGTCATCTATTTGCTTTTCCCTTTTGTTCTCATAAAAATCACAAGAAAAGAAAGAAAGCAGTCAGATCATGTCATTCTACACAGGACCTAGAATTTGCAGACTACTTGTTTTCATTTACCATATGGTGTTTTATGAATATACGCAATTAATCTGTTTGTGTTCTACATTTAAAAGCCAACTATCTAAAACTTGAATTTTAATGCTGAGGTTTAAAAATAGCTTGAAAACAGGTGCAAGGCTTAATATTACATTCTGCATTTCAGATTCATTAACTTTTGCCTGCACACGATTCCGGCTTCTCATAATTAAAAAGGAAACAGAGCGCGGTGGTCAGAGATGTACAAGTGTTATTGGGAGGTGAAAACAAGCCATGAAGGTCTGATAATCTGTTTGATGGAAAAAAAAGTTGTGTTCACTGCTAAACCTATTTTAAAATTATAAATGGGAAATTCACATAATATAGTAGATGCTGCTTTATTTGTTTGCTGTCCTTAATTTGTATTCCACCAACACATTTCCCCGGTGAAGCTTACTATTGACTTTCACACATACAGTACACACACAAAGCTTTATTACAAGTTTATTTACAAGCTTTCCATTATGATTGTATGTTTTTGAGTGTCGAGGGTTTCAGAGGACCCATAGGAAACTCACGCTGATGGGGAAAAAATACAGACTCCTTGCAGATATTTCCTGAGTTGGAAACAAACACAGGACCCCAACACTACAACACAAAATAGATTGTTTACACACATTTAAATTAGTTTGAATTAGTCCCGTTTTCTCTGAAAAATTTGCGAAACTCGAATTTTGACACCCGCGTTAATTATGATGCAGGCATTAAAGTCAATGGGCATCTGAATACTGTTGACACACAACAGTTTTGGTGTGAGCAACTTTTCCGACACACATCCAATTTTTTTTCTTTTCTTTTTAAATTATTTCACCAGTCACTAATTCAAATCAATATGTTATTAAACACTGAAACATTTTTGTGCAAAAAAAAACCTGGTCTCTGGTTTCGTCAGTCCTACACTTCCTTGAATCTGATTAAGAATTTTAATTTTGTATCTTTATAGGGACTGAGTTTCACTGAAGCCTGTGGAAGGGCCACATTACACAATTCCAATATAATCAACAATTATATAACCACATCTTTATCAGATAATAAAAAAATGTATAGCCAAGTCACATGTTTTTATCCCACTAGGTCTAGGTAATACCAATTATACCAATTGTACATGCAATAGCATATAATCCTCCCAGATAGCAGAGGTTACTAATTTTCAGTCTGATATTTACTTTATGCTTTGGAGGGTTAGGTCTAGTAACTATTATCCAGATTTATTTGCAACAAGTACTATATGTGCCGCCATCTCCTTCCTCAACACCCCATTAAAATCCTATATTTTTATCTGTAATGGCTCTCCCATAGTACTCTTAACTCCTTAATCCCCTCCTGCCTAGTTAAACAGTTCTCCAGTGTCTTAGCCAGTCTGTCCCTTAGTACAGCAGACCCCCTTCCATTGAGGTGCACTTCACCAAGGCTATAGATTTTTTTCCCCAAGTAAAATTGACCCTAGTGCTCACTGTTCCCTAAATACTCACCAACACAAGTGATGGAGAACAATTTGGTATTATTATTTAGTACCAGCTCCAAAAGATCATCTTTTCTAGTAGGATTTACAGACACTGCTGGAAGCACCCTTGTTCTCAGTACCGACAGTACTCGATGCCCTTGATATAAGGAAGGAGTGTTTTAGTACAGACAATGATATCTGTTATATATACTGGTAATGGTACTGGTTAGTCATGGGTGAATTTGGGGCATTTCGCCGAAAAATTCGCTAAAAGGTGTTTAAATTATATATATATATATATATATATATATATATATATATATATATATATACCGTATATATACTCGAGTATAAGCCGACCCGAGTATAAGCCGAGGTACCTAATTTTACCTACGAAAACTGTATACTCTAGTATAAGCCTAGACACAACTACAGCCCTCTCTCCCAGCAGCGCACATTCTGCCAAAGCGACCCCTCCAGCGATCAACCGGACTTCTTTGCAAAGTTGATGGTAACAGAGAATTGCCAAACGGATTACTGTGTGCATTGTCCCACTGTCCCACTACCATGTGCACGTGTGATATTGCAGTCACTGTTATTCTTTCATATAACCAACAGAGGGCGCACTGTTATTCTTTCATATAACCAACAGAGGGTGCTGTGTGATATTGCAGTCACTGTTATTCTTTAATATAACCAACAGAGGGCGCACTGTTATTCTTTCATACAACCAACAGATGGCGCTGTGTGATATTGCAGTCACTGTTAATCTTTCATATAACCAACAGAGGGTGCACTGTTATTCTTTCATACAACCAACAGATGGCGCTGTGTGATATTGCAGTCACTGTTATTCTTTCATATAACCAACAGATGGCGCTGTGTGATATTGCAGTCACTGTTATTCTTTAATATAACCAACAGAGGGCGCACTGTTATTCTTTCATATAACCAACAGAGGGCATTGTGGGATATTGCAGTCTCTCCCCAAGTGTACTGTTGGTATAGGAATGATTAAAAGTGACTGCAATCTCAGCTACTCCGGTCGGGTACCGCTGACCCGAGTATAAGCCGAGGTAGACTTTTTCAGCACATTTTGGATGCTGAAAAACTCGGCTTATACTCGGGTATATATTGTATGTGTGTATAAAGATCTACGTTCTTTTCTGGTGAGATCTATATCTTCTGATCCACATCATACAGCACAGAACGTATGTGAGACTTTACTAGAAAAACCTTAGCCTCATTTTATTGTGAGGGGGGTTGGAGAGCAGTTGAGCCATGTACACTGCTATCATGAAAGATTTGTTCATATGGCATCCAAATATATGACCTGTGATGTGTGGAGCTTTAAAATGCCATAGCAGCCAGTGAAACAGAAATGTGTCCTTTTATTGGTCACATGTAGAGGTTACATATAGAAGAAAGTAATATGAATGCAGTTTGTCCTTTAATCAACAACCTTTTTTATAGGACAGCGGGGAAAAGGCTAAATTTTTTAGAACTGGACTTGAAAGGCATCATAAAATATCATTCAAGCTTAAAAAGACAATTTCTTTTGTCCTTGAAGCGTGCGCACGCTTGCAGAACAATATTGACGTAGTGGCAGATTTAGCATTTTTTTTCTTTTAAACAAAACATTTCATTCAACCTTTTATTAAAGGGGAACTCCACAAAAACATAACTTAAGCTTTTTGAAAAGTAAACATAATTTCAGGCAACTTTGTAACATACATCAATAAAAAAAATACTGACTTTTTATGATTTTTAATGCTTTTTGACAGTTCCCTAAGTCTGACCGTTCCTTTAAAGTTTCCTATCTCAGTTCAGAATCAACTAAAACACTGATTCAGTCTCTCATCATCTCCCGCCTTGATTACTGCAACTTACTCCTCACAGGTATTCCAACAAGTCACCTTTCACAACTCCAATCTGTTCTAAACGCGGCCGCTAGACTCATTCATCTAGCTCGCCGCTCAACATCAGCTGCTCCCATATGTATGTCCCTTCACTGGCTCCCAATCTCTTCTAGAATCAAATTCAAATTACTTACACTCACATTCAAGGCCCTTAATAATGAAACCCCTCCCTATATTTCATCTCTAATCTCCAAATACTCTCCTTCACGAAACCTACGCTCTGCTTCTGATCTTCGCCTCACTTGTCCTCTGGTCACTTCTGCCCATTCTCGTCTACAAGACTTCTCTCGGGCTTCTGCTTTTCTCTGGAACTCTCTGCCACAAGCTGTCAGACTTTCTCCTTCCTTCCAAACTTTCAAGCGCTCCTTTAAGACCCATCTGTTTAAAGAGGCTTATTCAATGTACCTTAATTAATCATTGCTGTATCAAAAATGACAAAGTGTTTATACAATCCTAATGTCTCAATTGTACCCTAACCTTTTAGTTTGTAAACTCTAATCTCTAGGTCCTTCTAACCCTATTGTACTCTGTAATCCTTGTCTGTTATCCACCATTTATTCCCTGTTTGCTATAACTGCAGTAAAGCACTGCGTATCTTGACAGCGCTATATAAATAAATGATGATGATGATGATAAGTTCCCTAAGCCTAGCCCCCTGCTCTCCTGCTGATCTGTCTGACTACTTTGCTGAGCTGGCTGACTACTGTTACTTGTATCAACAGCCATCTGTCCTCAGCCTGCATCCTCCAAACCCCACAATTCCCTGCACACGTGATTTCAAAGAAGAACAGAACATCCCAGTGCAATGCATTGTGGGTTATGTAGTTCCTGTATGCTGTCTTTAAGCTGTGGAGAAGTTGCTACAATTTGTAACATCAGTGTTTAGTCCCTCCTTCCCTGCCAGGATTTCAAATGATGCAGAAAGAGAAGAACTGTTAACCAGATGGATTGCAGCATAGAAAATGGCATTTGTTCATACTTTTTGAAGAAACAGGTAACTGTGATGGATATATTAGGGGTTTCTGTGTTATATGGGCCTCTTTATCAAATTTTGGTTTGGAAGCCGGAGTTCCCCTTTAACAAAGAAACCTTTTCACCCACACGGTTTCTGCTTTACTGTTAAAACCTTTTTTTCAGAGCTAACTACTGGCAATATTTTGTGGCTTTCCTTAAAGGGCATGTAAAGGCAAAAAAATAAAATCCCATTTTTACTTTCTTTAATGAAAAAGAAACCTATCTCCAATATACTTTAATTAAAAAATGTGTACTGTTTTTATAAGAAACCTGACTGTATGCAGTGAAATTCTCCCTTCATTTACTGCTGTGGATAGGAATTGTCAGACAGTCCCTAACTGCTGAGCAGGGAAACAATCATACTTATGAACAGCAGGGGGAGCACCCGCCTTACTTCCCAGCCATGCAGAACTCAAGCAGCTTTGTTTATGACAATCCCTAAGCAGCCCAGACCACACTGAGCATGTGCACAGTCTTAGTCTTGCAAAGATGTATAACAAAGTTACAAGATGGTGACCCCCTGTAGCCAACTTTGAAAGCATAAATTATTTGTTTGATTAGGCTTGTGGTGCAGTAAGTTCATGTTTATATTTAGTATACAAAATACAGCATTTCTAGCTTTATTCTATTTTAGACTTTACATTCCCTTTAAAGAGACGTCAGTGAGAGAGTTCAATGCCTTCTTGGGGAATCTGAGCATTTTGATTTCCACAAAAACGATAATTATAAAATAAATGACTTACTGTATTTGAAATATAGTAAGCTTACCATATGGACAATTTGTTCCACAGGCTGTATACTGTATATAAATCAGTTAACATTTATAATGTATAGCTTACAACGTTTCTGACGTGCTCCCTTTATCTGGCACCTGCTTGAAACATATGCCAAACCTGACTACAATTTATTACTGTTTAGTGTATTGGTAGGGTCTTGTAGAAAAAAAAAATGTCTACATGTAGCATGCTGTGCAGCTGCTTTGGTCACCACCAACTACAAAGCCAGGCCATGATCTCTCATACTCCAGTGACCAGTAGCAGCTATACCCAACCGTGACACCACCTACAGACACAACAAATAAATGCCGGCTGCAGAGAAAATAAAATGTACATTTGCATTAGTCATTCTGTACTAAAGTGCCTCACTTTCTACAGAAGCTAGATGTGGGTGTCCTGTTCTAAGCCCACGTTCTGCCAGGGCAGCACATGCTTATCCTTCATTATCTAGAGCTGAAACTAGCATAGTAGAATATTTTACAGTACATTTGTATGGATGTCTGTGTGTAGTTTAAGCAGCACTTTAGTCTTCACTACTGAGCCTCTCCTTCAGTAATGCTGCGGTAATTTCGAGCTGGCTACAAAGTACATGTTATTCATAGGGCTATTTGTACTGATGTTTGAAACCAATTTGTGCGATGGATTCATATGCTCTTTAAAGCTATAAATCAATGTGCCAGTTATTTCAGCTTGCAGAGCTCAACTGTCAAGGCAGTCTGAAAGTCCTCGTTCTTCGCCAGCTGAAGGGTTTGCTGATATTAAGCCTCTGCACTTATGGATTCTAGAACCTCTTTTTTGGTAGCTGTAAATGGGCGATTCTCAATTAGAGAGTCCACCTCTAAGTTGTTTGACTATGTCTGACTTTTGGAGATCATCTAACATACTACCAGCAGCCGCAAAGTGCTCATGTTATACCTAAGACACATTAATTAAACTCCTGTCTGAAAAACAATTAGGACAAAACTGATGTACTCGGCTAGTCAATAATTCAGTAGGTGGGTCTCCTTAATAGACTTCTCGTAATGACTGCATCATTGTAATGGTGCATTCGAGCTGGGTTTTTTCTACAGTAATCAATATGTGATCAATATACTTTTCTTTCCTCTAGCATTGCTATTAAAATAAGAAAAATAGCCTCGACAGACCAACTGCAAATTGTGGTCATCTTTATATATTTATACATCTTTATATTTTCCCTAATTTAGTCTTCAAGTTTAGTTTTGTTATTGCCTTGAATGTCAGAGCATATGGTGCGTCAGAGATCTATTAAACAAGCTAGTGGTTACAATGAAATGCTTATGTCAGAGAGCATCAGATGCGATGTTGCAAATACTATACCTTTGATTGAACAATTTTGAGGGATATAGTGACCCAACTTAAAGTACTATTCTGGTGTAGCAAGATCCTCATTGCAGGTTTGACCGAATGCTGTAAGGGCATTCTGTATAGTGTCTCTATATATTCAGTTGATTTTTTAATAGATATGAGGAGCTTCCTATGTTCTTCTCAGAGACATCAATATTTTCTTAAAGGACTAGTAATGTCAAAATGTTTTTTGAAAAAATTTGTTTGTATATAACAAAAAAAAACAACACAACATATTTAAATTTAAAATCACAAAGCCTTTATTAAGAAATAACTTACCGAAACTCCGCTTGCGCTCCTCTTCATAAAAGGCGACAGGGTGACAATTCATCATGCGGCGCTCGATGTCTACTCCCTGCCTTCTATAGGAAATAGCCATGGAGGAGAAATTGAGTGCCGACAATAGATCATTGCCCTGTAACATTTTACGAAGAGTTATTTCTTAATAAAGACTTATTATGGTTTTAAAGTTAAATATGTCTTGGTGTTTTTTTTCATTATATACAAACAAATTTTTTTTTTTTAATTGACATTACTGGTCCTTTAAACTTCATGTTTCATATGTTTACATTTAGGGGGTTATTTATCAAACTCTGAATAGAAAAAAAAAAATCAATTTTTTTCCGAATATATTTTACCCCTAAGATGAAAAGTCAGAATCTAAAAATCTCCAAGCCGTTGGGGTCCTGTAGAAGTCAATGGAAAAAGGTCCCATTTCAATATCATGGTCCACGCTAAATTTGGGCCAAAAATACCATTTTGTCAGGAACATCAAACTTTTTGGCAGGAAATCGATCATTGGGCAGGAAAATCAGATTTTTTCATATTTTTTGCCAACACCGATTTTAGAGAGCTCTTACTATGATAAATAATGTCCAGTCGGCAATTCAGAGTTGGTTAGATTTTTATAATAGAAATAATGAGATAAATTCAGATTTTGATAAATAACCCCCTTAGACTTTAGTAATTTCTGTAAAACCCTGATGTTTGGAAGTGATCAATTCACATTCTTGTTCGTGTGACCTATGCTGATAATTTTTTATTGATGGTACATGTTGCGAATATTGTGTCAGAAATCTTTGTTTTGAGACAAATTTTATCAAAATTGAAAGCAATTTAACGTCACAATAGTTGCATTATTTTAATTTTGCAGCTTGTATTAATAAGAACAACTTTTTATTTAAAAAAAAAACTTCCAAATGATTTTGCCGACAAGACTGAGTTCACCCAAAGAGGGACAGTAACAGTCACTGGGGCTGGTTGTCTATATCGTGTCCTTGAATCCTTTACACAAACATTTTTAAATCAAGGTGTAAAAAAGGTAAGTGCCGCTAACTTTTAACTCAAGATTAAGGTTTTTCTGTATTTGTAAAAACCTAGATATATTAAAATTCAAATGGAGAGTCCTGATCGATTCCCAGGAGTTTTAATGCAATTACACTTTGTAATGCAAACAGATAGGCACATTTCTCAAAACTTTGCGACTGTTTTTAAATGTGCTAGTTCTTTAGAAAACATGCAACTGCTTTGTAATATAGCATCTGAACAATTAATTAATCTAACTCTTCTATAGATAGTATAGATGGCTCACTGTCTGTAGACTGTCTATGGACAGAAGGACATTTAGATGCCTTGCAACTGTGTTTACATGGGATATGGCACAAGTCAACCCTCAGAAACCAGCAGCATAGTGTCACCTTTAGGATGGAAGCAGATGCAAATAGGTTACTGACCATGCATTCAACCTTACTTTTCATTATTGCATAAGTTATCACAGACAAAACAATATGTCTATTTCAGAGATCTGTTCAGAGTTGATTGGATCTGGGATGTGCAGTTAACTGATGATGAATACTTGCCAGATACATTTCAGTTCTTTCCCAAATATATTTGCATCCAGTTTTGTGCCTTCCACCCGCAGGGACTTTGTCGATTTACTAACAGGCGCTGGCGTCACTTTGCTAGTGAAAGAGATAGATGCTAGCAGCACTCTATCACCAGGCGACTTTTCGCTCTGGCGAATGGACGTTACTCTGCAAATTCACTAAAATGCGGATTTTACTGAACGTTATCTCTTTCGCCGAGACTTGCCTTCACCAGCTCAGACCAGGCAAAGTCCAATGGAGTGCATAGAACTTCCTCAATCTTCAGTTACTTACTGTGGAAAAAGCATATAAGTTCATGAAACCCTGGTGTCTTTTTTCAGAGTGATAGCCTGCAAAAGTCCTTAAACATTTATTTTGGGTAACCCCCCATACGTTTTATTACATATGGACCATTAATTATACAGTGGGCTCATGTAAAGGGCATTATAGCAACTCTTATGTCTTTATTAAAGTTCCCTGGACATGTGTAATTAACAGTGGAAATGTAATGTATTTGTTGCAAAATATAACATAAAGACACGGGCACCTGCCCCCTATAATAACACTAGCACCTGTCCCCTATTATATCACTGGCACCTGTCCCCTATTATATCACTGGCACCTGTCCCCTATTATATCACTGGCACCTGTCCCCTATTATATCACTGGCACCTGCTTCTTATAATAATATTGGCACCTGCCCGCTATAATAACATAGGCACTTGTCTCTTTTAACAACACTACACTAGGAAAAGAAGAACTTGTATAGCTAATTGACTCCAACCTTACATTTTGAAATATCAAATAGCCAAGAGCAAAATATCTTCCATCAAAATTCAAACTTTCCAGCAACTGGGGAAGGAATGGAATTTTAAACACTTGGACTAGAAGCAAGAGAAGGTAATATAAATAAAGACAAAAACAAAAGCAGCAAGAAGAATCAACCAACCTACTGTCTGGAGAGATCCCCCTCCTCTTATTTCACCATCCCCTTTATCCCTCCTATATACTATCCACCCCCCCCCTATTTACCTGTTGTTTTTTTTTTGTTTTTCCTATTTTCTTTTAATCGCTGTGTATAGTGATCTTTGTTCTTTTCTATTTGTAACCTGAAAAATAATAAAAATTCAAGTGAAAAAATAAACCCATAAAGACGTCCATTCAACTTATAATTTCCTGCTGTATGCAAATCAACCTGAGCGCAAGACCTCTAACAGAAATGAATGCTAGCGCATCTTCAATTTGATTTGCTCGCATTGCCGAAGTAACGCTAGTAAAAATTCGCCAGCTTCCGTCGGTCAGGATAAAACTTTGCATTATAGTAAATTAGCATTGTCCCACGAATTTTCGCCTGACAAAGTGTTGCGATGGGTGCGAAGCCGTCGATAGCGAATTTTCGCCAATTAGTAAATTTACCCCTTAATATTAGCATCAGTTTCCAAAAACTGGTCATTTGCAACAATTCAGGAATGCCATTAGTGTTATGCTGGCATCTTGTATAAAAATTATATAAAATATCTCATTTGTCAGACGAAGTCCACCCCCTTTAATAAATGATATTCATGATTCAGTTGAGTTTATGTAAAAAATAAATATAAATGTTTTTTTCCATTTTTTTTTAACACAGAGATACCTGATTCCACACATTGAAAGAAAAACCAAATCACAATGTTATGATCTTCAATTAGCTAAAAGATGACACAGTGAAAGTGCACAAAGTGAAAATGAAGCTAAAGGTTCTATACCATATTGCAATGCAATGCAAATGTTCCTTCTTTAAACATCTACACTACGGGATCAATCACTGTCAGTCTCTGAAGCCATTTACTCTAAAAACATAGGAATTTTAATGGACAGACAGCATTAGTTTATAGTGCAGTAAAAATCACCTTGTTTATCATGAGCAAAGAACAATATATGATTTCACTTTAGAAGAATATAGATATTGATTATGCTTTGACTTTGAATTGTTCCCCAAAAGGATGCTGCCCTTGACCGTATTTTGTTTTTATAATCTATTATTCAATTCATTGATTTGTTTCATGCTAAATCACTGCCCTGAAAATTTCTCCTTCATGGGCATAAAGAGGCAAATTCGGTACTAAATTGTGAAGTTGCACTTACCAACCAATCAGATCTTCTAACTGGTAGACATATCATTATATAGCAAAATGAATTGTTTATTTGTTGCTATGGGCTTCAGCACCTGTATTAAAGGAGTCTTACAATATTTTAATTAGTAATTTGCCATTATGCAATTTATTGTTGTTCAACGTTTCCCTGTTTGAGGAAGGTTTAAGATCAAGATTCCCATTTATATTTGATTAACGTTTTTGTAATCTGGAGACATATATGTATCCCTCCTAGGGATCAATGCACATCCCTTGGAGGTCCTATGAGCCTCTAGTTGAATAGCAATGCTCTATCTGGAAATTAGGAAATGTAGTGGATTGATGATTATTTAAGGCAATAGTGTCATAGATCAGGCTGTCTCCACCCAAAACCTGCTTTTTTCCATTATGAAAGAACATATAATTTTAAGCAACTTTCCAATATACATTAAGGCTAATGGTGCATGGGGTGTTTTGATCATTAATTCCTTTTGGCAGAGTACTACAGAAGTCAAAATGCCCTCTGCACCATTAGCCAAAATAAACATGGTTTATTTAGTTCAATAGTTTTAATCGAGTAACTTTTCTCCCTATGGTCCCTAACTGCTGAGCAGGGAAACAATCATACTTATGAACAGCAGGGGGAGCCCCCGCCTTACTTCCCAGCCATGCAGAACTCAAGCAGCTTTGTTTATGATGATCCCTAAGCAGCCCAGACCACACTGAGCATGTGCACAGTCTTAGTCTTGCAAAGATGTTTAACAAAGTTACAAGATGGTGACCCCCTGTAGCCAACTTTGAAAGCATAAATTATTTGTTTGATTAGGCTTGTGGTGCAGTAAGTTCATGTTTATATTTAGTATACAAAATACAGCATTTCTAGTCGTATTCTATTTAAGACTTTACATGCCCTTTAATAGTACAGATACAGATTAAATATGAAATTGTCCTTATAGTAGTCATCCGTGTGTTCAGTGCTTCTCAACGAGCCGCAGTCCCCGTGCCAGATTGCAAGGATTCCAAGTAAATCAAAAATAGCCGGAGAGCACACCTTTATGTTTTATAAGGTTTTCATTTTTATTTCACAGACAACATGTTTCGGCTACAACAGCCTTCATCAGGTGCATAAAATACAGTGAAAAAAACAAGCTATTTACCCTTTCACCTCACCAACAATTCTTGCACCAGCTCCATAGTCTGGCCAGGTGCAAGTAAACATCTGGATTAAATTAGTACTGCCATCTTGTGGCCTACTTAAAGTAAGCACCATTAAAGGAGTAGCAGTGTAAATCGATACAAAATGTAGCATAATAGTAACATATAACCATGTATCCAATAGTAATAAAGTAGTTTCCTACCAGTTTAGTAACATTTCGTTCAATGCAGTATAAAGTGAAAAATTAGTCGATATGTAATCCATGTATTGTCTGTAAAGAAAGGAAATGATCATATCAGAGAAAACTCACACAAAGTTTTTTACGATTACTTTTATAGTGATTATCTTTATAAGAAGCATTTGCAGCTCATAGCCTCATTCATTCCCCGAGGTTCAACAGTATCCATCCTGTGTATCCATCGTGCTTCAGTCTGTAAGAAAAGACGTCTACGGTCACCACCCCGCTGGGGTGCGTGTACCTTCTCTAAAACCAGCCATCTCAGTGTTGCTGCGTTATGCTTATTGGAATAAGCATCGACTAATTTTTCACTTTATACTGCATTGAATGAAATGTTACTTTATTACTATTGGATACATTGTTATATGTTACTATTATGCTACATTTTGTATCAATTTACACTGCTACTCCTTTAATGGTGCTTACTTTAAGTAGGCCACAAGATGGCAGTACTAATTTAATCCAGATGTTTACTTGCACCTGGCCAGACTATGGAGCTGGTGCAAGAATTGTTGGTGAGGTGAAAGGGTAAATAGCTTGTTTTTTTCACTGTATTTTATGCACCTGATGAAGGCTGTTGTAGCTGAAACATGTTGTGCAGGAGTGTCTGCGAAATAAAAATGAAAACCTTTTAAAACATAAAGGTGTGCTCTCCGGCTATTTTTGATTTACTTAGTACAGATACAGCCTAATGATTCAAAACCATATTTCCGAAGTTGCAGACAGCCTGCTTCAACCTTGTTAGGTCTCATCAGTGCAAGACATTGAAACATAATTTTTAGGAGGTAGAACATGAAAAACAGAGAGCCATTCCATAAGGAGAGAAGGGCTTAAAGGAGCCAAAGAGACATTCAAAATATAAGACTGTGAAAAGTCTTCTGAAATAGGAAAATATTCACTTGCACTGTATTATGCTCCACACCCAGCACTGCCTTAAAACAAAAAAATGAGAGGCTTTAACTCTAGACAAAGATATGCAATTTGCTCCTTAATATCTCAGTGGCCAACTATACATCTAGAACCACTGGTTTAATAGTACAGATCCAGCCTAATAATCCTGTGCCACATATTCAAACTTGCAGACAGCTGGTTTTCACCTTGCTTAGCCTCATCTCTGCCTATGATACCTTGAATGAGAGTTAAAGCCTCTCATTTCAGGTTTTAAGGTAACGATATGTGTGTAGCATGAGACATGATTTTCATGATTTTTTAATGATTAGCAAATATGGTTTCTTTGCCCTGTGCCATTCTTTATCTCACACCTTCTAACCATGCTATATCCCAAATACTAAACAATATGCTGCATGTGTTCTAGCTAAATACAGAAACTCTTCTATCCTTAACATTTGCACTATAGTAAGCCACAAATTCCCACCAGTTTCCTACATTATAATTAATTATAAGCTGGGCTTGTATTACCATATGACCTAATCTGCTTTGTAGGTTTAAACATAGCTGCTGACTTTCATAATTGCACCAACGATAAATGACACTTAGGGGGTTATTTACTATACTCTAAATGTAAAAATCACGAAAAATGTGTGATTTTTTTATATAAAATCAGACTTTTAAAGAATCACGATTTTTTCGGAATTTATTAAACCCTGAGGATGGAAAAGTCAGAATCTGAAAATCCGGCATCTCAGACCTGTCGAGGTTGCATATAAGTCAATGGGAGAAGTCGCAATGATTTTTTGATGTGCGCTGGGTTTCATGCAATACTCCAAAGTTTTGAGAATTCCGAAAAAATCGTGAAATTCGTGAAAATCAGAAGAAAAAATATGTTTGTACTGTACTGGAAATGTCATTGACATAGTATGTTCAAGTACTGTGGGTAGGAAAATAGCATCAGGACCTTGGGTACGAAAAGGACTTAGAATAGAATTTATAGAACATGTTTTAATTAGCCAGTTAATTAGCTAGTGCTGCCCTTGTTCCTGCTGTTAATGCTCTTGTTATATTGATTACATAGATAATAAATGAAAAACACCAATGTAATTATGTACAAACAGTTCCAGCAAAGTGGTGGAAGGATTTAATATGTTATATATTGGAACATATCTTTATATATATATATATTAGAAATATTTCTGCTCCTTTTAACCAACTTTGAAGTGTATAATGATAAATGAAATCAAATATGAAACCTAAAACACCTAGGACCTTACATTAAATGGCTGTAAAGTACAGATGCATAGGGCACCCCTGTGGGTTCCAGTGTTCAAGGACTCCCTTTTGGGGCCCCAGCCTTTCTGCTGCAGAACTGAACAAGGGATTGTGCAAAAATAGAAACAAGTCCAAAGCAAGGTACCGGCAAAGATTAGGCGAAAGCATAGTCGAAGGTCAGGCAAAGGGTTCAAGGCAGGCAGCAGGAATCGTAGTCAAAAAGTCAGGCAGTAGTCAAGAACCAGGAATTCAAACAGGATAATAATGCTTCAGCAGGATCAGTAAACTGAAGCCAGCTTGGGCACTCTCAAAATGGAGGACTGGGCTTTTAAAGCTGTTTTGGTACCAAGAATTTGAATTTGGCACCATTTTGTGATGTCACGATGCTCTGCATCACAACGCGAGAGTCATAATGATCGGTGTCACTTTGTCCCTGAACCCAGAAGCGCGCCCGCACAGGAAGAGAGATGCGCCGGCAGGTAAGAGACGGAGAGAATCTACCAAAACATCTCACAATGGCATGGAGACAATCTCCTGTATTTAAATACCCCTGGGTACCAACACCCATAAATGTATAAAAGGGACACCATTTACTATCTTTAGCTATTCCTGTCTTTAACTTGTCTTTATTGTATGTCTACCCAGTGCATATTTTAATACTTTTATTGCGGCTATTTCTGGTACTCTTTTCCAAACATCTACTTCTGCTTCAGAGCAAATAGATACCAATATTGCATTATAGCATTAGAGCTTGTGCAAACACTGACTGAAGAGGGGAATTGATAAAAGGCACCATAAAAACCTTCCAACTGCCTGTAACTTCAGAAAATGTGTGCCTTCATACATAACATAGGCACCTTTTGACAATTCTACATCATTTCTTTTTTTTAATAAAAAAAAAACAAGTTTACTTTCATTTTGTAAGATGTTTGAAATCAAGTCTTTCACAGTACATAGATAAGAAAATGTAAAATGTAATGAATGGGTGTCAATTTAAGAAAAAGATGTAGGGGCACATTTACTAAGGGTCGAAGTGAATTCGAAGTGAATTTTCAAAAACTTCGAATTTCTAAGTAATTTTTTGGTACTTCGACCATCAAATTCGACTTTGATTTGAATTGAAAAACCTTTGAATATTCGACCATTCGAAAAACGAAGTACTGTCTCTTTAAAAAACGTCGACACTTCGCCACCTTAAACCTGCCAAATTGCTAGCCTATGGGGACCTCCTAGAACCTATAGCCAACATTTGCCTAAGTTTTTAGAAGTCGAAGTTTTTTTTTTAAAATCGTTCGATCGATCGATTAAATTGTTAGAATCGGAGGATTTAATCGATCGATTGGATGATTTTACTTCGAAAGAATATGGCCATATTCGATCAAAAAAAAATAAGAATTCGACTTTGAATATCGAACTATTGCAATTTGATGGTCGAATTTCGAAGATGTGTCCAGGAATCAGAGCAGCAGCCAAATGACTAGAGACAGGATGTTCCTGTCAAAGAAATTATTTTTACACAAACTGGATAGAAATAATGGCTCTACCTACTAATATGAATGATTGCTTTAGTTGCTAGACATTTATTCAATTTGTATGATGTCACATAAGGATGTTTTCATGGAACATTCCTTAATCAGCCACTTATCAGTTTTGTCTGACTTATTCCATGAAATGGGACCATTATATACATGACGTTCATATAAGGCAACATGAAAATATCATAAATACTGAATCAGTTTCAAATATCTTCCACTACATTGTTCTAGTGAATCTAAATGTTTTGTAAAAACATTCAAATTTGGCCTTAGCGGCAGATTTATCAAGGGTTGGATTTCGAAGTAATGGGAGTTTTTTTGAATTCCCGTAACTTCGAAATTCGGATAAAAAAAGACCAACCGAAATTCATTAAAAAAAATCGCAGTTTTTTTTTTTGCAGGTGAATAGGCTGTATTTGATCGTTCGAATCGAAGTAAGATGGAATTCGAAGTATTTAAAAAAAATAAAGTCCACCAATTGACTCCATATAGGTTCTACGAGGTCCCCCATAGACTAAAACAGCAACAGGTTTTAGATGGCGAATGGTCAAAGTCGAAGTTTTAAAGAGACACTACATGACAAATTTTTCTTTCAAATTTGAATCGAATGTGGACTATCCCCTAGCTGAAGTACACAAAAATAGCTCGTTTTTTTACTTCGAATTTTCACTTTGACCCTTGATAAATCTGCCCCTTATTGTTGGCTTCTAACTGTGGATATGACTAGGATTATGATGCAGTATAATTGCTTCCATTTAAATCTTTGTCAAAATTAATGACCAATTTGCCAGTCTGATCTGCAAAATTGTAACTAATAAAAGGAAAGTGAAGGGTTAGACATGCAACGATTTTTTGTGGATATGGTGAAGTCAAAATACTCATCAAATACTTGGAAAAAGCAAGATGAATATTCTACAAACAGCATTGGGAATCCTCTTTAATAGGAGGAAAAGGCGAAAGATTGTCTCGAATAGGGATGTAGCGAACTGCCGATTTGGTGTTCGCGAACGCCGTTCACGAACACCGGCAAAAAATGTGAACGTTCGCGAACAGTTCGCGAACTTCGAACACCCGCTAAAATCGTTCGATTCGAACGATCGAAGGATTTTAATCGTTCGATCAAACGATTTTCATTCGAATCGAACGATCGAAGCATTCGATCAAATGCTTTTCATTCGATCGAATGCTTACAATCGTTCGAACGAATGGAAATCGTTCGATTTTTAGTGGTCGAAGGAATTCGAATGGTCGAATGGTCGAACGATTTGTATTCGAATCGAACGCGAATGCAAAATGCGAACGTCGCGCGACGTTCCTGAACATTCGGTGGACGCGAACGGTCGAAGTTCGCGCGAACAAGTTCGCTGGCGAACAGTTCGCTACATCCCTAGTCTCGAAGCCACCGTCTGGAACTTTGTGGTTATTAGCCGAATAATTTCATTTCTGAAGCATATCAACTAAAATTCAGCTGTATGGTCCCTTCCTGCATCATTTTCTGTAAATAATATTAATGTTGGTACGCTAATATATTTAGGAGAAAGAAAAAGCCCTTATCTAAGTTAAAGTGACTCACAAGCTTTTCTGCATGAAAATATTTATACCAGTTTTGCCACTCTTCTACACAGGGCTGGCCTTAGGCCTATTGGATCAATTGGGCCCAATAGGGCCCCGCACCTCTGGGGGCCCCGCACCACAGGGCAGCACAGATAATATTTCCCTCAACACATGATGCTGCCTGGCCTGCCCCCAAATTTGAGAGTTCAGCCCATCCCCAAATCCATAGGTCCAGCCCACCCCCAACTCTGATAAGCCAGCCTATCCCCCAACTCCATAGGTCTAGCCTGCCCCCAACTCTCATAGGCCCAGCTTTCCTCCAACCTTGATAGGCCCTGCCTGCCCCCAATCCAACCAAGCCTGCTCCCAAGCTGAATCGGCCCAGCCTGCCCCAAACTAATTGGCCCAGTCCACTCTCCTATTTCCTCCCTCTCTCTCTTACCCTGTGTGCCCCTATTATGTGCCCCTATTTCATCACTCTCTTACCTTGTCTGCCCCTTTCCTTTCTATTTTGTGCCTGTTTGCCCTTATTTTCCTAAATACTTGGTGTGTCAGTAGCCAGCAACACTTTGTCTAGGGGCCCCGCCAACATGGTCCCAATTGGGCCCCACATTTGATAGGATCAGCCCTGCTTCTACATATGCACTTGTAGCTGTTCTCTTTGCAGCTGTCTTGCCTGAAAGGAGGTCAAACATTTGCCAATTTGCATGTTTATCTTCTGTTTTCACAGAGCATTTCAATCATGGAAACCATTCTCCATGAAAGATGTGACTGCCCTTTCTCCTGACCATGAACTGCTCTGACTGGGACACATTATATATAAACTGAAGACAAGGCTTTCTTGAAAAAAAATTTGCAAGGTTTTTTTCTTCTTTTTTACTGCATGGTACTCAGGGAACGAATCAGCCAGTTAGTTTGCTAAATTGGCTTTCTCACCTTTAACTTTTAAAGCTATTCCATTATACAGGATCACAAATAAGAGCTGGGGAGTGCAATGCGAATATAATCAAGTCTGAAATGCACACTTCATCCTCATCTTGTGATGAACTCTCATTAAACCCAACAATGCTGGGTTGCTTTCTCCAAGGGATTCAAGCAAAAAAAAAAAAAAAAAAAAGTAATTTTCCAGCCTAACCACTCATATATCCTATTTCATGAAGAGGGCTAACTGGTTACATGTATATATTTGTATCAACTCAGAAACCAGTATAAAGAATACATGAGCACTCTGGTTATGATATTGTGATCGTATCTGTTTATACACACCTAAATATATTCCCCATTTTTTTTTTAAAGTCCTCTTTGTCATATGGTATGATAATGTAGCTGTTAATAGTAGCCTGTCACCTCCTCCCTCTTATGTGAATGTAAATTATACCTTTTATAATGATTCCAGATTGAAACGATTGTTGGAAATCAATTGCCTGTTTGATTTGGCTCTTCTGACTGTTACATAGTTACATAGTTACATAGTTACATAGTTAAATTGGGTTGAAAAAAGACAAAGTCCATCAAGTTCAACCCCTCCAAATGAAAACCCAGCATCCATACACACACCCATCCCTACTTTTAATTAAAATTCTATATACCCATACCTATATTAACTATAGAGTTTAGTATCACAATAGCCTTTAATATTATGTCTGTCCAAAAAATCATCCAAGCCATTCTTAAAGGCATTAACTGAATCAGCCATCACAACATCACCCGGCAGTGCATTCCACAACCTCACTGTCCTGACTGTGAAGAACCCCCTACGTTGCTTCAAATGAAAGTTCTTTTCTTCTAGTCTAAAGGGGTGGCCTCTGGTACGGTGATCCACTTTATGGGTAAAAAGGTCCCCTGCCATTTGTCTATAATGTCCTCTAATGTACTTGTAAAGTGTAATCATGTCCCCTCGCAAGCGCCTTTTTTCCAGAGAAAACAACCCCAACCTTGACAGTCTACCCTCATAATTTAAGTCTTCCGTCCCTCTAACCAATTTAGTTGCACGTCTCTGCACTCTCTCCAGCTCATTTATATCCCTCTTAAGGACTGGAGTCCAAAACTGAACTGCATACTCCAGATGAGGCCTTACCAGGGACCTATAAAGAGGCATAATTATGTTTTCATCCCTTGAGTTAATGCCCTTTTTTATGCAAGACAGAACTTTATTTGCTTTAGTAGCCACAGAATGACACTGCCCAGAATTAGACAACGTGTTATCTACAAAGACCCCTAGATCCTTTTCATTTAAGGAAACTCCCAACACATTGCCATTTAGTGTATAACTTGCATTTATATTATTTTTGCCAAAGTGCATAACCTTGCATTTATCAACATTGAACCTCATTTTCCAGTTTGCTGCCCAGTTTTCCAGTTTAGACAGATCACTTTGCAAAGTGGCAGCATCCTGCATGGAACCTATAGTTCTGCACAATTTAGTATCATCTGCAAAAATAGAAACAGTACTTTCAATGCCCACCTCCAGGTCATTAATAAACAAGTTGAAAAGCAAGGGACCTAGTACAGAGCCCTGCGGTACTCCACTAACAACACTGGTCCAATTAGAAAATGTTCCATTTACCACCACTCTTTGTAGTCTATCTTTTAGCCAGTTCGCTATCCAGGTACAAATACTATGTTCCAGGCCAACATTCCTTAATTTAACCAGTAACCTTTTGTGTGGCACTGTATCAAATGCTTTAGCAAAGTCTAAGTAAATCACATCCACTGCCATCCCAGAATCGAGGTCTCTACTTACATTCTCGTAAAAAGAAATTAAGTTAGTCTGGCAAGATCTATTACGCATAAAACCATGCTGGCACAAACTCATAGTATTATGATTTGCTATGAAGTCCAGTATCTTATCCTTTATTAACCCTTCGAAAAGCTTTCCTAATACTGACGTCAGACTAACTGGCCTATAGTTTTGAGGCTGAGAACGGGATCCTTTTTTGAATAGAGGCACCACATTAGCAATTCGCCAGTCTCTTGGCACAATACCAGATCTCAATGAATCCTGAAAAATTAAGTAAAGAGGTTTGGCAATCACAGAGCTAAGCTCGCTAATTACCCTGGGATGAATACCATCTGGCCCTGGACCTTTGTTAATCTTAACCTGTTCAAGTCTCTTTTGAATTTCTTCTTGTGTGAACCATGCATCATTAGTTGTATTACTAGAATTGGGAGTGTTAAGAAGGAAACCTTCACTTACTGGTTCTTCATTTGTGTAAACAGATGAAAAATACGAGTTCAGAATCTGCGCTTTTATTTTGTTTTCATCAACCAGCTGATCCCCCTCTGATAGTAAGGGTCCCACCCCTTCCTGCTTAATTTTTTTACTATTGACATATTTAAAAAATAATTTGGGATTTTTTTTACTGCTTGCTGCAATATCCTTTTCTATAGCAATTTTAGCTTGCCTTATAGCTTCTTTGCATGATTTATTGGCCTCCTTGTACCTTATAAATGTTTCGGCTGTACCAGCTAACTTGAAAGCCTTAAAAGCACGTCTTTTCTTACCCACCTCAACACCAACGCTTCTATTGAACCAAAAAGGTTTTGCTTTGCAACGACGTTCCTTGCTTACAAGTGGAATATACTGACAAGTATATTTATTAAGCAGCATTTTAAAGACTTCCCATTTTTGTTCTGTGTTTAACCCTGTGAAAAGCATTTCCCACTTAATATGTTGCAGAGATGCCCTTATACTGTCAAAGTTTGCACGTCTGAAATTTAGTGTTTTAGTTACTCCCTTATAGAATTGCTTCTGCAACAGAATCTCAAAGGAGACCATGTTATGATCACTATTCCCTAAATGCTCACCCACACAAATGTTAGAGATGAGTTCAGTATTGTTAGTTATTACAAGGTCCAAAAGAGAGTTATTCCTAGTAGGTTCTTGAACGAGCTGGAATAAAAAGTTGTCATTCAGCATATTTACAAACCTACTAGCTTTTTCTGTCTTAGCAACCCCATTACCCCAGTCAATGTCTGGATAATTGAAGTCACCCATAGCAACAACTTGACCCAGCTGTGAAGCCGCTTGTATCTGCAAGAGTAGCTGGGCTTCATACTCGACACTTATACGAGGTGGTTTATAGCATACACCAATGATAATTCTTTTTGATACCTTTTTTGTTGGCAATGTAACAAGCAGCTACTGCTTCCATCATGAAAAACAATTTAAAAAAGAGCGGCTTAATTATGGTGTGGACAAAAAGTGAGTGCTTTACTGTTTTTCCCAATCTGGGTAGTGTAGCTGGTGTCAATATATGTAACACAATTTTGTGTACCCATATTTATTAAAAATCGTTCAACTATTCGACCATTCGATAATCAAAGTACTGTCTTTTTAAAAAAAACTTCGACTTCATACTTCGCCAAATTAAAGCTACCGAAGTGCAATGTTAGCCTATGGGGACCTTCCACAGCAGTTTTTTTGATCGAATAGAAATCCTTCAATCGATCGCTAAAAATCGTTCAAATCGTTTGATGCGAACGATTTCTATTTGAAGTCGAAGGATTTCAATTCGAGGGTCGAATTTCAAATTTTTTTAACTTCGAAATTCGACCCTTTGTAAATCTGCCCCTAAGTGTCTGCAAAATAGCCAGTGCAAAATCATATAATATATGTGTATGAAAAGGCATATATCATTCATATTTCGGAATTCCTGATCCAACTAGCCTATAGAGTCTGATCAATTCTATAGGTCAAATTAATATTTTTTTTATTGTGTGAGCCTTTCATGAATTCTGTATCTCCACTCTCCCCCCAAGAGAACCACTGGTCTGAGATATTGAATACCACAGAAGTCTCTGAGCATTGTGTTATAATAGTTTTCTTCCAGTTAAGTTGATCAATATGGATCAAACTAACGTTTTTTTTCTTATCTGATTGTTCTGATTTAGATTGAAAACCATTCATAATAAATACATTTAATAATACAGCCCTAAACCATAATATAGCCTTCACAATTGATTGGTTGATAATGATTATTGATACATCTGCTGCAAATTTGTATGAATTCCATTGCTGGCAATGGCAAAATGATATCAAAGTGCAACATGTGGGCGCACAAATAAAAACTTGATAAACAGGCAAAGTGTTCATATTTCTTTGTAAAACAAAAAAAGAAAAAATCATCATCAAATGATGTACAGAGAGATGTCACTGTAAGAGGACACTGACAATTACTGTGGGGTAATCTGAGAGTAAATTAATCTCATAATGTGTCAAATACTTATGTGAAACCCCCGGTATATTTTTCACGCAGCAACCAGGAACATCATATCAATCAACACAATATGATGTGCTGCAATCAATGCAATCAATGCGCAAATCAATGGGCTGCTCGATCTTATTTCCCAATATTAGGTATAATGGCTATCTTTGCCTGCCTGCCTTGCCTAAATTTTCCTTGAGGTCATTCCAAATTGTAATAACAATTGTCTCCTCTGTAATCACTGGAAGCAACATGTAAATTTACGCTGATTACTGCTGCTTTGTTATGACAGTTGAAAAGTAAAGTCACAGTGGAGGTGACTCTGTTAGAAAGTTTGACAAGCTTCTGCAGCTATTTATATTGGGCTAATGCTGTCACAAAGCAAATAAGAATTGACAGAGCCCCTCTTTCCTTCCCCAGCTGCTGTCTGCTCCATGTATGCAATTATTTATTATATGTCACAGAGCGATGCATATGGAACAAACAACTTGGATCTGTGGATTTTACAGAGCAAACAAGGCAGAGCTGGGAAACTTTCTTACCTCAACTATTGTAAACTGCAAGTCCCGGCAGCTAGCCTAGGGATTATGTTAACCATCCATTCCAAGAGTAGATCTTGTATAAATGTCTTATTTTTTGCATGAGACCTGACCATTAAGGCCTAAGAAGGATATAAGGAGACCTATTTAAAGGTTGAATTTTATTGGTTTTAGAGGTTTTCGAAACTACGTTTAAACTCTATTTTTCTAAAACTACGATTGCCATGGAATTTATTATACTGGCAGCACAGGAAGAGGTATCGGCACTGAGAGCTGGAGAAGGAGATGGGGGCAGAGGACACGCTGTCAGTAGAATAACCAGGGAGGAGAAATTGAGCGCCGCAGTATGGATGATTGCCCTGACGCCTTTTCTGAAGAGGAGGGGAAGCGGAATTTCTGTAAGTTATTTCTTAATAAAGGCTTTGCTATTTTAAAATTTAATTTGTCTTTGTGGTTTTTTTTCCCGTTGTATTCTAATGAATTTTTTTATAACATGTTTTTTATGTTACTGGTGCTTTAAGAGCCCTCTATACACTTTTTAGCTTCCAGGTGAATGCTCCTCCTCTAATATCATCACCCTCATTTGACACTGAGTAACATTTGAGGAATGAGATCTGCCACACAAAAAAGATTAGAATTAAAATCATCTTCATCCTCACAACTATATACCGCAAGGAGTGAACTCTTTTTAAGGCAGACTTACTGATTTTATAGGCCTTAACTTTTAGGGCCTTATTTATCAGTATTTAAATTAAAAAACATCTGACCAAACTAGAATCCACGATTGGACCTTATTTGTTATTAAAAAAAAAGCACAATTTAAACTCTCTATTAAAATCACCAGACACCATGTGGGACATTCACTAAGATTCGTTGTTGTGTCAGCGTCCCCTTCGCCGCGCTTCACCGCACTTCGCGAGGCGTATTTTCGCCAGCGCTACGCACATTCACTAAAATCCGAAGTTGCGCTCAGGGGTAGCGTAAGGTTGCAAAGCTGCGCTAGCGTTAATTCGCCAAGCAAAGAAAAGTTACGCTAACGATGGTTAATTTGCATACGGTGCCAAATTGAAGTTACAATGGAGGTATATGTAGCATCACTACACAAGCCTGGGAAACCTTCAAAACAGCAAATAAAATGTTTATTTTGCCCTAAACATGTGCCCACTGTATAGTTAAGGTGCCATGAGTTAGGAAATGTAGGGGGGAAGGAGGGGAGCCCCAAAAAAAATTTCAATCTTTTTCAGCCTATCACCCATAAAAATTGAAAAAATGCCAGCGTTTTTTGGGACTTAGAAAATGTTTTAACTTTTTTTTAAGCGAACCCTATCTACTCTATTGCACTTCGCCTGGTCTGAGGTGGCGAAGGAAGTCTGGCGTAAAAGGTAGCGTTCAGAAAAATGCGCACTTTAGTGAATTTGCGTAGTTACGTCCGTTGCACAAATTCGCTAGGTGTAAGGGTACGAAGTAACACTAGCGAATTTACAACGAAAATGCGCTATGCTGGCACATTCACGCTAGTGTTAGGCGCTTCATTGTTTACTGAATTTGCCCCCATGTCTCTCTACATGCAGAATTTGTGCAAATGGCAGTTATTTTGTTAGATTTTGTTTGTACTGGAATAAGTTATTTGAGTGAGCTCTAATACATCTGCTAGGAAAGGGAGCCTCTCCTATAAGATTCATTGGATCATTCATCTGACCCAACTGCTGCATGAAGAGAGAATGAAGAGAAACAGATGCTGAGAGTGAGATATAGTGAAGATAAACTTGATTATTTCAGGGACAATGCAGAGTTTTTAATTGATTGTATTTATAAAGGTTCTTACTTCAGTATGAGGCTTATATTTAATTTTAGAAGTAAATATTTGCAGTGCTTTGACTTTGCTTTTATACTGTACATGCTTTCTTCATTTCCCATGTACATGTAGGTATGCAGAAGAGAAAAAATGTACCGTAGGGTTTTTTTTTTTTTTACTGCAGGATTTAAGATGCAAAGGATATTGCACCTATAAATGTATAAAAATATATTCTTCATTACTTTCTCTATGTGTGCCAGCTCCCCATTGCCAGCAATAAGAACATAGCACTGTAAAACAGATCTCAGATTCGCCATAAAACACAGCTCTCTGATCAATTTAATATGCCCATCTTGCAAACATTTTTTTTCCAGGGGCAAACTGCATGCCAAAATAAAATAACTATTCTTTAATTGTTCTTTGTGTAAGGTTCTTTGTTTTTTCATAATGTTATATATTTTTCAAAATGGCTAATGCATATTTTTATGTAAAAATAGGATTTTTATATGTTTTAGTATCTATTTCTAGTTTTTGCCACATTTAGGGGCACATTTACCTAGGTTCGAATATCGAGGGTTAATTTAATCCATCGATCGACGGATATTCCTTCGATCAGATAATTGTTAGGAAGCCTATGGGGACCTTCCCCATAGGCTAACATTGGCCTCGGGAGGTTTTAGGTGGTGAACTAGGGGGTTCGAAGATTTTTTTAAAGAGACAGTACTTTGACTAACGAATGGTTGAATAGTTTTTAGTTTGAATCATTTGATTCAAAGTCGAAGGTCGTAGTCGAAGGTCGAAGTAGCCCATTCGATGGTCGAAGTTGCCATATTCGACCATTCGAAATTCGAACTATTTTTCCTCTATTCCTTCACTCGAGCTAAGTAAATGGGCTCCTACTTTTCAGGAGTGCAGTACACTAGTAAAAAAACAAAAAAACAAAAAGAAAACAAAAAAGCAGTTGACAGGAATTATTTGAGTGATGTGTCAACAATAGTAATATTAATCTATGCCAACATTCAGCAATACAAAGATCTTTCTTTTTGCTGCATAGGCTCATAATACTGGTATGATGGATTATTTGGAAACCCTTTATCCTCATTATTAATGGTGACTAAGCTGCATAAATCTTTTTACGTGGGGGTCGCCAGTTAGACAGGTATAAGGTATGCAGGTGTAAGGATGTTTTTATCTGGTTACCTTCCTATTGTTCTGATGATGGGCTGCTGGGGGGAGGGGGAGGAAGAGGAGTGATATCACTCCAACTTGCGTTGCAGCAGTAAAGAGTGACTGAAGTGTGTCAGAACACAAGTCACATGACTGAGGGCATCTGGGAAACCTACAACATGTCTAGCCCTATGTCAGATTTCACAATTAAATATTAAACATTTTTTTTGCTCTTTTAAAAACGGATTTCAGTGTAGGATTCTGCTGGAGCAGTACTATTAACTGATGCATTTTACCATGACATAATCCCTTTAAATGCATCCAAATAAATCCTTCATTTTGAGTACAGTCAAACAAGGAATTCAAATATGCCATTATGAAGGCATTATTTGTAGTGTCAGTTCATTATTTTAGTATTCACTGTTATAAGTCATTTATAGTTCGTTTACAGCACCACTACCAGCATATTGGAAATAGGGCAAAATTATTTCACTGAAACCTTTATCTCTTAAAGAGAAATAGATGCATCACCAACTCTTCTGACTGTAAAAGAATTAATAGGTGTCACACTTCTGAGATAAAACAGTGCTTAACCCTGTGAACTTTCATGATGGTATATTTCTATAAAGCCAGTCTATTTTCCAGAGGTTGCATATTTCCCCTTCACCCCCTGAATAGCAAGTACTGTAAGGCAATAAGGTGTCCTATTTGGTTGTGGCCGGGTGATATGAGTGTTCTCTCTGATATTCAATGATTTCTAAATCAAGATTTTAAAAGGTTCAACCACTTATTCAGAGTGTCTGATTTATGAGCTACTTTTGATTTATTCTTCCCAATAACTGGAATATTGAGAATCGGTTTGAAGGTATAAGGCTTCATGGTATAAACTAGCAAAGCGAACAGTTGTTTTCCTATTTGAAATTGAAGATAGTACTAAATAGGTAATGCTTGTAGAGTATCATAAAATATGCAGTACATTCTTGCACCATAAAAATTCGCAATCGTTCAAAGAAGTTGTTAAGTCTCCAACTTTTTATAGGAAATAGTTTGAACAGTTTTGTTGTTGTTGTTCACATTGGAATTAAGTTTTAGTATGAGGTAGGGAGCAATATTCAGAGACAATTTGCAATTGGTTTTCTTGATTGATTTGAATGAGAATATGGAATATTAATCAGGGAGTGTCGGAACAGAAAGATGAGTAATAAAACGTAGCAAAAACAATAAGGGGCATATTTATCAAGGGTCAAATTTCAAATTTAAAACGTTGAATAGGTCCATTTTTGATCGAATTGGTCCGTATTCGGCCAAATTCATACAAATCTAATCAATTGCGCATTCGATCGAATTCGATTCAAAGTTTTTCCCCAAAAAACCTTCCGTAGGCTAAAACAGCAATTTGGCAGGTTTTCGATGGCGAATGGTCGAAGTTGAATTTTTAAAGAGACAGTACATGATAAATTTCGATATTCGAATTTTCAATTTTTTTTCAAAATCAAATCGAATTTGGACTATTCCCTAGTCGAAGTACACAAAAAATAGCTTGAAATGTGACTGTTTTTCATTAGAAAATTGACCTCGACCTTTGATAAACCTGCCCCTAAATGTGTAGCTTTAGAGAGGATTCGTTTTTAGAGGGGGTCAGTGACCCCCTTTTGAAAGCTAGAAGGAGTCAAGAGAAGAAGGCAAATAATTCATAAACTATAAAAAAAAATAATGAAGACCAATTGAAAAGTTGCTTAGAGTTGGCCATTCTATAACATACTAAAAGTCAAACTGAAGGTGAACCACCCCTTTACGTTATTTTCTGGTGCACACAGTACTGGACTAGCCAGCACCAGGTCTCACACACATACATGACCATTTAAAAAATGTATAATTTAATCTCATAGCAGATTTATAGTAACACAGGTTTCTTTTGGTTATAGAATTTAGACAAATGTTTGCTCTTGTAATAAACTGAGTTTTATAGTATACAAACACTAACAACATTAACAACTGCTGCAAATTCCTAGATGTTATTATCCTTGGCATAACCGTGCTTATTTCTGTGCACAACCCCTATTTTGTGGATAGGTTATTCAGATCACACAACCACCTGGATCTCTTTGATTATAACTTTAAACATTTCACAATGTTTCGCAATAGCTCAATTACAAGGAGCCAGCCGTGGCACCAAGACATTTAAAATAAAGGATAACGCAATATCAACAGTGTCGGACTGGTCCACAGGGATACCAGGTAAACTCCTGGTGGGCTCAGGTATCAGTGGACCCTCTTGCTTCTAAACATTTGGTCTATTTCATGGTCATTCCCTATTCCCATAGTTTCTGTTGTTTCAGTAGAAGTACAGAGGGCCTTAATGTCAACAATTGGGGCTGCCATCAGAAATCTTGGGGTCCTGTACAAGTTATTTGTCTGGTTCCCACCATGAACATAAGCATGTAGTACCAACATTTTTGGCTTCACCCCTTGTATGCACTACACAAAAGATGGCCTATGGCCATACACTGGAAGATTTAAGCTGCCAATTCAGCCTCTTTGACAGATTTTCTGCCCATGTATGGGCCACACCTATGGGTCTGCTTAACTGATATCTGGGTGAAAATCAGCCAGATATAAATTGGGCAGATTTGACAATACTGTCAGAACATATTGGCAGTCTCCATTGGGCCCAGATTCACTTGTTTGCAACTGCTGTGGCCCTAGGAACTATAAGGGACCCAGTGGGATGTTGAGCTGTAATATATATTTATTAAAAATGTCTACTTCCCAAAGTATAGGCACCCAATTGTCTTGCTGTTGGCCCATTAACTAGTCGTTCCACTGCTGAAACGTTTATATAGGTGACAGCTCATATAAATAGATATAGCTATAGCTATATGTAAACAATATTAACAGTTGACATTACTCTCTACCAAAGTTTTGGGGAGCCACATGAGAAAAGATCCTGTGAGTTGTCAAATGAGTTTTGTGATTGGCTATTTAGTAGCTCCCATGGACTTCCAGCCAGCAGCACACTTTTATATAGGAAGTGCATTTTTATTTTTATGCCTCCGAAACTTGTCTATTAGCCAGGAATTTAAAAATCAGCATTTGCTTTGAGACAGATGGGAGTTACAATAAAGGAGTTGGCGAGCCTCATGTTGCTCATGAGCCACTGGTTGGGGATCACTTATAATAAGTAGTAGACATAAAACAGTGCTCAAAGCCTTGAGCTTTCATGATCTTGTATTTATAATATTTATATATAAAGCCAAACTATTCTCCAGAGATTGCTTATTTCCCCTTTACCCTCTGAATGGCACTGGCTGTAAAGCAATTAAGTATCAAAACATTTAGTAGTGTAGATATTGATTTTGTTTTTAAAAGTAGGTAACTGATAGTAGTAGGCTAGTGTGGTGTTTATACAAATGGCCTGCAGGTGTCACTGTGCACACTAGTTTGTGAATATATGCAATACTGCTTATGAGTGATAGAGTTGGAAAAGTTACTGTTGTGTAATGGCTGCATGAGTCTGCTAATAAAGCACTGTTATACTCTACTAATCCTCGGCTACCAAAACATAACAACTAGTAAACTAGATTTCCCATATAACAGTAAGCAAGGGTATCCAACCTATCACTTTACCAAGCCTTCTGGGCAGAAACAGATGATGACTATGGTTATCCTCACTGTTGTCTGTCTCTGTCCTTCCTAACATCCTCAGTATTCCCTATATGTTTCCAGCAATCACAATAATCATTGTCTCGCACAACTGGCTTTTGCTTATTACTCTATTTGTCATGCCCAACTCTTCCTTTTAGTGTCTGCTAGTCTAGTCTCAACGATTAAAAATGGAAGATGTTTCACACTGAGGCCTGCAGCTAATGATGAAAATGAATTCAGTATAGAGATTAAATTGATTGTTTAAAATCAAAAGGTGTTTTCTATTTTAAAATTTTCCTCTCACCTTTATTTCTTGAGTTCAAAGAGAATAAAACTTAATCACCTTCTATGTGTCCAACACCATCCAACATGCTAAGATCACATATAACTAGTGATGGGCGAATTTGCGCCGTTTCGCTTCACCGAAAAATTCGCGAATTTCGCGCGAAATGGCGAAAAATTCACGAAACGGCGCCGGCGCCCGTTTTTGACGCTGGCGTCCGTTTTTTCGTAAAATTTTTTTTTTGACGCCGGCGAATTTTTTCCGCGAATTTTCGCGGGCGTTTCGCAAATTTATTCGCCTGACGCGAATTGCTCAAATTCGCCGCGAATTCGCGCCTGGCGAATAAATTCGCCCATCACTACATATAACCACCATAATTACAATTTTCCAGCTGTCATTTTCTACAGACCAGCCGGACGATCATTTCCTTTTGCAAAAAATAAAAAGTACCTTTTCCATTTTTCCCCACGCACAATGACATGGTAATCAAAGCAGCCCTTGTCACTGAGTCAAAAGAATTCCCTGCGGACGGCAACAAAAGCCGGCACAAGGGAAAGCAGAGAATCTGACACAATCAGAGATGTTCCCTGGGGAAACTGTTGACAAAAGAGCTGTAGTTTGATAGGAGGAGAACATGAAATAAAAGGTCAGAGCTGAAATAACGCTACAGACATTTGTTGCTTCATAATTTTTTGATGCATTATTTAAAAATAAATAAATAATAGCAACTGCTGTTTCAAACATTTATGTTCAAAATGTCGTTTTCTTTTGGGCAGAGGCACCCTTTTCTCTTGGGAACATGTGAATCTGCACGAGCAACTGCTGTTTGTACATTCATTTAAAAAGCAGAAACAAACCCTTTTTCAGTGAAGAACATACAGTGGGAAGGTGTATATTATGTTTGCTATCATAGATGGAGTGAGTGATAGGGGAATTTGCTGACTGATACATTACAGGCTAAAATCAAACCCAGGAACAAAGGGATAACAGAAGCAAGGAACAAACAAGACAAACGAAACATTCTCTCTCTCTCTCTCTCTCTCGCGCTCTGCTGTCATTTCTCCAATAAAAATATGGAAGTGATTGGACTAAAAAGGTGCTTAATATATTCTCTGGAAATAGTTACATCTATGAGAAGGGATTTTTACATGTTTCATGTTTACTTGTACAGGTATGAGACCTATTCTCCAGAATGCTCTGGATCTGGGTTTTTTTTCCAGATAATGGATCTTTACGTAATTTAGATCTTCATTCCTTAAAGGAGAATTCAACCCTAAACTTAAAAAAACCCTACCTCCCTACCCTACATAGACCCCCCTCCCTCCTCCCCCCCAGCCTAAGTGTTACCCCAGGGCAAATGCCCTAATGTGCAGATTCAGGCATCGGATTGCCATCTCTTTCTCTTCGGAATTCTTCGGAATGAGACTGGCATGTTGGCACATGCACAGTTGGAGCCCTTTTCTGTTTCACGACAATTGCGCATGCGCCAAAACTTACGAAAATTGCCGAAGCGTCTGTCTTATTCCGAAGATTACCAAAGGGGCTGAAGATGGCACCACCTGAATCTGCACCTAAGGGTAAGTAAAATATTAGGGTATTTGCCCTGGGGTAACACTTAGGCTGGGGGGGAGGAGGGAGGGGGGTCTATGTAGGGTAGGGGGGTAGAGTTTTTTTAAGTTTAGAGTTGAATTCTCCTTTAAGGAATGAAGATCTAAATTATGTAAAGATCTGTTATCTGAAAAAACGTAGATCCAGAGCATTCTGGATAATAGGTCTCATACCTGTACAAGTTAATATGAAACATGTAAAAATAACTTCTCATAGGTGTAACTATTTCCAGAGTATATATATTAAGCACCTTTTAAGTCCAATCACTTTCCATATTTTAATTGGAGAAATGACAGCAGAGAGAGAGAGAGGGAGAGAGAGAGAGAGAGAGAGAGAGAGAGAGATGTCTCGTTTGTTCCTTGCTTCTGTTGTCGCTTTGTTCCTGGGTTTGATTTCAACCTGAAAAAATCATATAAACATTAAATGAACCCAATAGGCTGGTTTTGCTTCCACTAAGAATGAATTATATCTTAGTCTGGATCAAGTACAAGGTACTGTTTTATTATTACAGAGAAAAAGGAAATAATTTTTAAACATTTGAATAATTTGGATTCATTGGAGTATATGGGAGATGGTCTTTTCGTAATTCGGAGCTTTTTTGATAATGGGTTTCTGAAAAATGGACCCCATTCCTGTAGCAGCAAGCAACCTTTTAAAGGAAAACTATACCCCCAAAATGAACACTTAAGCAACAGATAGTTCATATCATATTAAGTGGCATATTAAAGAATCTCACCAAACTGGAATACATATTTAAGTAATTATTGCCCTTTTACATCTTTTCCCTTGAACCACCATTTCGTGATGGTCTGTGTGCTGCCTCAGAGATCACCTGACCAGCAATACTACAACTCTAACTGTAACAGGAAGAAGTGTGGAAGCAAAAGACATAACTCTGTCTGTTAATTGGCTCATGTGACCTAACATGTATGGTTTGTTGGTATGTTTGTGAGTACAGTGAATCCTACGATCCCAGGGGGCGGCCCTTATTTTTTAAAATGGCAATTTTCTATTTATGATTACCCAATGGCACATACTACTAGAAAAGAGTATTGTTATGAAAATGGTTTATTTACATGAAGCAGGGTTTTACATATGAGCTGTTTTTGTTTGGGGGGTATAGTTTTCCTTTAATTTCATAGATATTGATGAGTGAAATTGTCCGCTACCTTTTCAAAAACTTTGGAAAAGTCACAAAATAGTGGAATTTCACCAAAAGCATTGGAGTGAACGTGTTCTTTTCTCTAAATACTGTATGTTAAAACCATGAAGGCTATCACACAACTCAATAAATAAATGGCCGTATTCCTTGGATGAACCTGTGCAAGTGTAAATTTCACACATTACTATAGTAGGATAAAAATCGTATGAATAATGATAAACAGTTATAAAATGTGGCAGATAAAAAAATAGGGATTTTCTCACACATTGAACCCTGTACCTCCTTTCTGAACTTAAAGGACACAATGAAGCTATTATGCAGTTTTCCGGCCATTTTTTTTTGAAATAGCGTTAACTATGAAACTTGTAAATAATACATTCTGGAAACTTCCACTGAGCGTATGGCTGATATACTTTGCTGCGCTACAAGTAATGTTGTTACAGAAATAGATCTGAAAAACAGAACGGGTGTGGGGGGGGAGTCCATTGAGCTAATCAACACAAACTGTATCTCTTTATGGGATAAATGTCTTTCAATTATGATTTAAACAAATTTATAGAGAACTGTAATTTAGCACCTGCCGAAAAAGGCTGCATATGTAAAATAGTTCTAAATTCATTTGTAATGTGCATACAATTTTTCCCCGACACATTTCAAATTGATGTTTTCTGCATTCATCCATCTTCTTTTCAGGACATGTGCTAATATAATTCTTATATTCCATTATACTTCCCTCAGTGTTCTACGCCCATTTCCAAGTCTAAATAACATATTTATGAGTCAAATGAATTTCTGGATCCGTATTTCACTATATTTCCTCATTCTTGCCATACAGCGTTGTCCATCTTGTTTTCCCAGTATGCTGAGGAATGAGCTTATTCTTTTGTAATAAATTCCTTGGCCTTACATTGCCAAATGTTCCACAGCTGAGATATAAATCATTGCACATAGCGCAAACTGACACCCATGAACTGTTAATTAAATGTGAAATTAACACTGCTTTTTGAACAGTAAATCAAACATTCTTTTCCATCTGCAGAAGAAAGATGTGAAAAAAAGGCCATACAATTAAATTCTCCATTTTTCTAGCCAATATAATGTAAATTAACTAAGAGATCCATCAATATAGTACATGGGACTAAAATGTACCAAAGTATGACAAATTTGCCTAGGAAAACGAAACCTTTACTCCTGAGGTCTATTTTGCAGTCAAATGATTTGTGTTGTTTTGAGGATCTAAAAATTAAGAAAATGGAATAATTATGCCAAAGTGTATTTCCTCATAAAGGCATATTATTCTTCTTAATTTTTAAGACATTCTATTGGAAAAAAAATAAAGAAATCTATTATTGTATTTATTGTTTCCCAAGATAGATGGCTTGAGGGGATGGGGTGTGCATAGTTTTCACAGGTGCAATTGTATAGAAAATATGTACAAAATAGGGGTGTGGAAGCACTCTAAAGGCTAAGTAATAGTATATTTAAGTATAATGGAAGTGCTAGTTTTAATGCACATTCCCTGGGCCCCTGTCTCAAAAGTAAGTTTACAAAACAGGGGTTTTTAGTTACAAAGTTATGATCATAAAGTTGAAAAGCCACCATACCACGTCAAGGTAAACCCCACATGGCGGTCCCTAACTTGTTTGCTTTTCGGCCATAGTATAAAAAGTCTTACTGCATAGTAGCATTCAGTGTAATCAGTGTCTGTTGAACCATGGTTTCAGTGAAAAGGATCTATCCTCCCCCATCAGTATGCGGCTTTTAAGGGAGAGGAATTGTCCAACCAACGCTCATTTTTAAAAGTATAGGGCCCCATTAGTTTAAGGGGGGGTATGGGGTGCTATTAAAAACCACATGAAGCTCAGCCACAGCTTCTGGCAACAATACAATGTACAAAATAGGGGTGTGGAAGCACTCTAAAGGCTAAGTAATAGTATATTTAAGTATAATGGAAGTGCTAGTTTTAATGCACATTCCCTGGGCCCCTGTCTCAAAAGTAAGTTTACAAAACAGGGGTTTTTAGTTACAAAGTTATGATCATAAAGTTGAAAAGCCACCATACCACGTCAAGGTAAACCCCACATGGCGGTCCCTAACTTGTTTGCTTTTCGGCCATAGTATAAAAAGTCTTACTGCATAGTAGCATTCAGTGTAATCAGTGTCTGTTGAACCATGGTTTCAGTGAAAAGGATCTATCCTCCCCCATCAGTATGCGGCTTTTAAGGGAGAGGAATTGTCCAACCAACGCTCATTTTTAAAAGTATAGGGCCCCATTAGTTTAAGGGGGGGTATGGGGTGCTATTAAAAACCACATGAAGCTCAGCCACAGCTTCTGGCAACAATACAATGTACAAAATAGGGGTGTGGAAGCACTCTAAAGGCTAAGTAATAGTATATTTAAGTATAATGGAAGTGCTAGTTTTAATGCACATTCCCTGGGCCCCTGTCTCAAAAGTAAGTTTACAAAACAGGGGTTTTTAGTTACAAAGTTATGATCATAAAGTTGAAAAGCCACCATACCACGTCAAGGTAAACCCCACATGGCGGTCCCTAACTTGTTTGCTTTTCGGCCATAGTATAAAAAGTCTTACTGCATAGTAGCATTCAGTGTAATCAGTGTCTGTTGAACCATGGTTTCAGTGAAAAGGATCTATCCTCCCCCATCAGTATGCGGCTTTTAAGGGAGAGGAATTGTCCAACCAACGCTCATTTTTAAAAGTATAGGGCCCCATTAGTTTAAGGGGGGGTATGGGGTGCTATTAAAAACCACATGAAGCTCAGCCACAGCTTCTGGCAACAATACAATGTACAAAATAGGGGTGTGGAAGCACTCTAAAGGCTAAGTAATAGTATATTTAAGTATAATGGAAGTGCTAGTTTTAATGCACATTCCCTGGGCCCCTGTCTCAAAAGTAAGTTTACAAAACAGGGGTTTTTAGTTACAAAGTTATGATCATAAAGTTGAAAAGCCACCATACCACGTCAAGGTAAACCCCACATGGCGGTCCCTAACTTGTTTGCTTTTCGGCCATAGTATAAAAAGTCTTACTGCATAGTAGCATTCAGTGTAATCAGTGTCTGTTGAACCATGGTTTCAGTGAAAAGGATCTATCCTCCCCCATCAGTATGCGGCTTTTAAGGGAGAGGAATTGTCCAACCAACGCTCATTTTTAAAAGTATAGGGCCCCATTAGTTTAAGGGGGGGTATGGGGTGCTATTAAAAACCACATGAAGCTCAGCCACAGCTTCTGGCAACAATACAATGTACAAAATAGGGGTGTGGAAGCACTCTAAAGGCTAAGTAATAGTATATTTAAGTATAATGGAAGTGCTAGTTTTAATGCACATTCCCTCCTTTAAAAGCCTGATTGCTGGCTGGGGAGGATTTAGCCCTTAGTGAAAAAACAGCGTTCAACGGACATTGATTACAGGTAATGCTAAAATGCACATAAAATATAAAACAAGTTAGGGACCGCCATTCGGGGTTTACCTTGACGTGGTATGGTGGCTTATCAATTTTATGATCATAACTTTGTAACAAAATTACCCCTGTTTTGGGTACATATGCAATAGCATTTATTATACTTATATATACTTTAAAGCCTTTTAGAGTGCTCCCACAACCCCCCTGTTTTGATATTGTATATTTAGCCAGGAGCTGTGGCATAGCTTCAGTGGTTGTAGCACCCCATACCCCCCCTTTAAACTAGTGGTGATCCTATGCTTTTAAAATTGGGCGTTTGTTTTGGGAATATCTCTCCTTTAAAAGCCTGATTGCTGGCTGGGGAGGATTTAGCCCTTAGTGAAAAAACAGCGTTCAACGGACATTGATTACAGGTAATGCTAAAATGCACATAAAATATAAAACAAGTTAGGGACCGCCATTCGGGGTTTACCTTGACGTGGTATGGTGGCTTATCAATTTTATGATCATAACTTTGTAACAAAATTACCCCTGTTTTGGGTACATATGCAATAGCATTTATTATACTTATATATACTTTAAAGCCTTTTAGAGTGCTCCCACAACCCCCCTGTTTTGATATTGTATATTTAGCCAGGAGCTGTGGCATAGCTTCAGTGGTTGTAGCACCCCATACCCCCCCTTTAAACTAGTGGTGATCCTATGCTTTTAAAATTGGGCGTTTGTTTTGGGAATATCTCTCCTTTAAAAGCCTGATTGCTGGCTGGGGAGGATTTAGCCCTTAGTGAAAAAACAGCGTTCAACGGACATTGATTACAGGTAATGCTAAAATGCACATAAAATATAAAACAAGTTAGGGACCGCCATTCGGGGTTTACCTTGACGTGGTATGGTGGCTTATCAATTTTATGATCATAACTTTGTAACAAAATTACCCCTGTTTTGGGTACATATGCAATAGCATTTATTATACTTATATATACTTTAAAGCCTTTTAGAGTGCTCCCACAACCCCCCTGTTTTGATATTGTATATTTAGCCAGGAGCTGTGGCATAGCTTCAGTGGTTGTAGCACCCCATACCCCCCCTTTAAACTAGTGGTGATCCTATGCTTTTAAAATTGGGCGTTTGTTTTGGGAATATCTCTCCTTTAAAAGCCTGATTGCTGGCTGGGGAGGATTTAGCCCTTAGTGAAAAAACAGCGTTCAACGGACATTGATTACAGGTAATGCTAAAATGCACATAAAATATAAAACAAGTTAGGGACCGCCATTCGGGGTTTACCTTGACGTGGTATGGTGGCTTATCAATTTTATGATCATAACTTTGTAACAAAATTACCCCTGTTTTGGGTACATATGCAATAGCATTTATTATACTTATATATACTTTAAAGCCTTTTAGAGTGCTCCCACAACCCCCCTGTTTTGATATTGTATATTTAGCCAGGAGCTGTGGCATAGCTTCAGTGGTTGTAGCACCCCATACCCCCCCTTTAAACTAGTGGTGATCCTATGCTTTTAAAATTGGGCGTTTGTTTTGGGAATATCTCTCCTTTAAAAGCCTGATTGCTGGCTGGGGAGGATTTAGCCCTTAGTGAAAAAACAGCGTTCAACGGACATTGATTACAGGTAATGCTAAAATGCACATAAAATATAAAACAAGTTAGGGACCGCCATTCGGGGTTTACCTTGACGTGGTATGGTGGCTTATCAATTTTATGATCATAACTTTGTAACAAAATTACCCCTGTTTTGGGTACATATGCAATAGCATTTATTATACTTATATATACTTTAAAGCCTTTTAGAGTGCTCCCACAACCCCCCTGTTTTGATATTGTATATTTAGCCAGGAGCTGTGGCATAGCTTCAGTGGTTGTAGCACCCCATACCCCCCCTTTAAACTAGTGGTGATCCTATGCTTTTAAAATTGGGCGTTTGTTTTGGGAATATCTCTCCTTTAAAAGCCTGATTGCTGGCTGGGGAGGATTTAGCCCTTAGTGAAAAAACAGCGTTCAACGGACATTGATTACAGGTAATGCTAAAATGCACATAAAATATAAAACAAGTTAGGGACCGCCATTCGGGGTTTACCTTGACGTGGTATGGTGGCTTATCAATTTTATGATCATAACTTTGTAACAAAATTACCCCTGTTTTGGGTACATATGCAATAGCATTTATTATACTTATATATACTTTAAAGCCTTTTAGAGTGCTCCCACAACCCCCCTGTTTTGATATTGTATATTTAGCCAGGAGCTGTGGCATAGCTTCAGTGGTTGTAGCACCCCATACCCCCCCTTTAAACTAGTGGTGATCCTATGCTTTTAAAATTGGGCGTTTGTTTTGGGAATATCTCTCCTTTAAAAGCCTGATTGCTGGCTGGGGAGGATTTAGCCCTTAGTGAAAAAACAGCGTTCAACGGACATTGATTACAGGTAATGCTAAAATGCACATAAAATATAAAACAAGTTAGGGACCGCCATTCGGGGTTTACCTTGACGTGGTATGGTGGCTTATCAATTTTATGATCATAACTTTGTAACAAAATTACCCCTGTTTTGGGTACATATGCAATAGCATTTATTATACTTATATATACTTTAAAGCCTTTTAGAGTGCTCCCACAACCCCCCTGTTTTGATATTGTATATTTAGCCAGGAGCTGTGGCATAGCTTCAGTGGTTGTAGCACCCCATACCCCCCCTTTAAACTAGTGGTGATCCTATGCTTTTAAAATTGGGCGTTTGTTTTGGGAATATCTCTCCTTTAAAAGCCTGATTGCTGGCTGGGGAGGATTTAGCCCTTAGTGAAAAAACAGCGTTCAACGGACATTGATTACAGGTAATGCTAAAATGCACATAAAATATAAAACAAGTTAGGGACCGCCATTCGGGGTTTACCTTGACGTGGTATGGTGGCTTATCAATTTTATGATCATAACTTTGTAACAAAATTACCCCTGTTTTGGGTACATATGCAATAGCATTTATTATACTTATATATACTTTAAAGCCTTTTAGAGTGCTCCCACAACCCCCCTGTTTTGATATTGTATATTTAGCCAGGAGCTGTGGCATAGCTTCAGTGGTTGTAGCACCCCATACCCCCCCTTTAAACTAGTGGTGATCCTATGCTTTTAAAATTGGGCGTTTGTTTTGGGAATATCTCTCCTTTAAAAGCCTGATTGCTGGCTGGGGAGGATTTAGCCCTTAGTGAAAAAACAGCGTTCAACGGACATTGATTACAGGTAATGCTAAAATGCACATAAAATATAAAACAAGTTAGGGACCGCCATTCGGGGTTTACCTTGACGTGGTATGGTGGCTTATCAATTTTATGATCATAACTTTGTAACAAAATTACCCCTGTTTTGGGTACATATGCAATAGCATTTATTATACTTATATATACTTTAAAGCCTTTTAGAGTGCTCCCACAACCCCCCTGTTTTGATATTGTATATTTAGCCAGGAGCTGTGGCATAGCTTCAGTGGTTGTAGCACCCCATACCCCCCCTTTAAACTAGTGGTGATCCTATGCTTTTAAAATTGGGCGTTTGTTTTGGGAATATCTCTCCTTTAAAAGCCTGATTGCTGGCTGGGGAGGATTTAGCCCTTAGTGAAAAAACAGCGTTCAACGGACATTGATTACAGGTAATGCTAAAATGCACATAAAATATAAAACAAGTTAGGGACCGCCATTCGGGGTTTACCTTGACGTGGTATGGTGGCTTATCAATTTTATGATCATAACTTTGTAACAAAATTACCCCTGTTTTGGGTACATATGCAATAGCATTTATTATACTTATATATACTTTAAAGCCTTTTAGAGTGCTCCCACAACCCCCCTGTTTTGATATTGTATAGAAAATATGGATTGGTTCCCATTTACCTATTTCTTCTTCTAGGCTGAAAGTTAAAGGGAAACTGTCATGGGAAAACATGTTTTTTTCAAAACTCATCAGTTAATAGTGCTACTCCAGCAGAATTCTGCACTGAAATCCATTTCTCAAAACAGCAAACAGATTTTTTTATATTCAATTTTGAAATCTGACATGGGGGTAGACATATTTTCAATTTCCCAGCTGCCCCTGGTCATGTGACTTGTGCCTGCACTTTAGGAGAGAAATGCTTTCTGACAGGCTGCTGTTTTTCCTTCTCAATGTAACTGAATGTGTCTCAGTGGGACATGGGTTTTTACTATTGAGTGTTGTTCTTAGATCTACCAGGCAGCTGTTATCTTGTTTTAGAGAGCTGCTATCTGGTTACCTTCCCATTGTTCTTTTGTTTGGCTGCTGGGGGGGAAAAGGGAGGGGGGGACATTACTCCAACTTGCAGTACAGCAGTAAAGAGTGATTGAAGTTTATGAGAGCACAAGTCGCATGACTTGGGAAAGCTGGGATATTGACAATATGTCTAGCCCCATGTCAGATTTCAAAATTGAATAAAAAAAAAAAATCTGTTTGCTCTTTTTAGAAATGGATTTCAGTGCAGAATTCCACTGGAGCAGCACTATTAACTGATTCATTTTGAAAAGAAATTCCCATGACAGTATCCCTTTAAAATATTTAGATGCAATTTGCATTGTGTATTAAAGTGATAGTGACTGTGACTCCTCTTGTTCTTAGATCTCTACTTTGATTGTAATAATAACTATTAATCACAAAATTACTGATTGTAAACCCACAAATTAATAAAATACATTATTTAAAAAAAAAACAACACTCCACTTCTTCATTTGAGAAGGGTACTACTTCCTGTAGGGGGCAAGTACTACTGCTTTCAGCCTCTCTTATCTCACACCCACTCCTGCAAAAAATAAAAGCCTCCTCTTTCTGAAAATCTCCTCTTCCGCTATGCTCAGGTTTGGTTATTTTTATTTTATTTTATTTTTTCAGGTTTGGTTATTTTTTTTGTTGGCGCTTTCAACTCATTCCCTCTTACTAGGTTATATATGCATGTCCATTTGTTGCCTGCTTGACTTTTCCTGCACTAAGGATCTTCTCTAGCTCTGGGGGTTAAACAGTTATTCTTGCAATAACTCCTGGCACAGATCATTCTGTTTGTGCAGAGAAGGCAGGCAAGGGCCACACATAATTAAGTAAGGCAGAGTAAGTTAAAAGCACCATTAAAAAAAAATGAGTAGCACAGAGCGGTTCAAAAAAGGAGTTTTGCAGTTCGGTGGAGGAGTGGAGGATTGTTATTGTATAGTCACATACCTGAACATGAAAGGAAGCAGCAGCACTGTGATAAGGAGGCTGTAAACCCTGGCCCTGTGTGGCTACGTAGTATAAGCCATTTAACTGTGCTGCTAGATTCTTCCTGTCAGTCAAACATTTAACTTCTGGCCTTGCAAACTCTGATTGACAAGCACCAAGGGGCCATAAGAACATGTCAGAGTCCGGCACACTCTTAAAGGAGAAGTAAAATGTCCAATTTACATAGAAAGAGGTCACATTGAGGAAAATTGTCTAAAGGACATATAGGCATATTTTGATGAAGAATTAATATATGCTTAAGCCTGAAAAGTATCACTATCCCTTTAAGAATTCTGAGGGGTGCCAGAGGTTGCTCTAACACCTCATAGAGCAAAATATTTTTTATTTATTAAAAGCACCAGAACATATTCTGGTATGGGTTTCATGTCCCAGAAATTCTTTGAAACTGCAAAATGTCTCCAAGATCTATTGGCAAAGTACATTTCAGTTAAAGGGGTTGTTCACCTTTAAACAACTAGTTTTTAGATAGATCACCAGAAATAATTACTTTTTTCCAATTACTTTCTATGTTCTTTGTGTGACCGTTTTTCTAATATTGAAGTGTAAAGTGTCATTTTTCACCTTCTAAAGCAGCTCTGGGGAGGGGGGTCGCTGACCCTGTAAACTGTTCTAAATTGATACATTTAGGGGCACATTTACTTAGCTCGAGTGAAGGAATAGAATAAAAAAACTTAGAATTTTGAATGATTTTTTTTGGCTATTTCCACCACCGAATTGCCTACTTCGACCTTCGACTACGACTTCGAATCGAATGATTCGAAATAAAAATCGTTCGACTGTTCGGCCATTCGATAGTTGAAGTACTGTCTCTTTAAAAAAATTTAACCAAGTACTTCGCCACCTAAAACCTACCGAACATCAATGTTAGCCTATGGGGAAGGTCCCCATAGGCTTCCTAACAATTTTCTGATCGAAGGAAAATCCTTTGATCGATGGATTAAAATCCTTTGAATCGTTCAAATCGTGGCAAGATTCTAGTGTAGATTTGTGTAATTTCAATGCTGGAAAAACAGCAAATCCCAGTGAAACTGTACCAGACAAAAAGTTTGCTTAGACCTACTGATCACCATTTCAAGATTTACAATTACATCATGTTATTTTTAGCACTGCACTGTATATAAGAAGGGAAAAAGATGACTATAGAGTATAGACGTCTTGCTTGTAAACTCTGCTGGGGCAGGGAAAGGTGTGAATAATGTATAAACTCTATTCAGCTCTGTAGAATATGTCTATACTATATGAATAAAGGATAATAATAAACTGTTCTGTGTTGTGACAGAAGATGTAAGTTATCTGTAGGCAAGCCATTTTCTGCAACTATTAATGGAAATGTAGGTATCCCAGCCTATTTCCCAGGATATTTTTTTTAGCTATTGTTCATTATAAGTTGAACTCTTTCTGCTACTTATTACAAAACTCGTTACGCTCACTTTCAACCACACTAATCAAATGATCGCCCTGGAATACAGTTTTGAAATTCTCTGGCAATCGAATATGGAAAGTATAAAAAAAAATAAAATGCAAAAGTAAATGATTTCTGTAGCCAAGGCTTTTATTTTTGAAACACCAATGTAATTGCTTTGCGAATATGATTTCTTTGAAGAGTACAGATACACCAGCTCTCTTTTATAGACGATGCTCCTATGAAAAAAAGCCATTGTACGAGTTTAGTAAATATAACCCATTTACAGAATAACAAATTGATTTGCAGCTTCTACCCCTTCCTAATTGAAATTTACAGGGAGATCACCGAATTAAGCTGGCACTTTAGTTAGTAGCAAGGAGAGCCAATAAATTTCACACATTCACTTGTCAGATTATAACTGAAACATGAGCATCCAAAGCTATTATCTGCACTAAAAGGATTTTTCGGCTTTGCCTTCACTTAGACAGAACAGTTTCAGTAATAAAACAAAGTGGCTTGGTCTAGAACCACACAGCTGATTATTTGCTGTCCCTAGGCACAAACAGCAGAAGCTATACAAAATAATAAGGTCTTAATAGTTATTACTGCCGTATACTTTATGGTCTTCCAATCAATACTGGTGCACAGACACAGTTCTTTAGCAGTGATAAAACAAGACATTATAAATGCTGCTGATCTAAACTCAGCAATTATCACTTTCCTCTCTATTAGCAGATATCTTGGTGAGTAATGTCCCAGGCCAGTATTAAAGGAGAAGGAAAGTCATTTTTACTTGATCGCATTTACTTACCTGACACCCTGTACACATATCAGGAGAAAACTGCATTATTCCAGCAAGCACCATAGAGCGACCATCTTTCTGCTTCTTCTATCTTCAAATTTCCCAGGGCAGACACATGCGCAGTAGAACGCAATAGCCGACTTTTTTGTTAAAGTTCGACTTTTCGATCTACTGCACATGTACAGCCTGAGAAGAAAGAAGAAGCCGAGTGATGATGATTGCTCTGTGGTGCTCACTGGAAAAGCCCTGGGCCGGTGCAGATTTCTGCTAAAAGGAGCACTGATCCAGGGTGTCTGGTAAATAAATGCAATCACTTGGGGGTGCTTAACTATTGGCACTACAAGTATAACAGGATTTTCCTTCTCCTTTAATGAATCCTTGTGAGACACCAGTTTTCATCCCCGGAGCACTGGATCTGTTGACCCAGCGAGTAACTTTGGGCTCCCCCTTCATTTTGTTATTCTATTGCAATTATGATATAAATATGTATGATACCAGCAGAATTCATAGCAGAATGGCACAGTGAAAATTCCATGTATAATATCCCCAGAATTCATAGTAGGATGGCACAGAGGCAATTCAATGTATAAAACCCCCAGAATTCATAGTATGATGGCACAGAGGCAATTCCATTTATAATACCCCCCCAGAATTAATAGCAGAATGGCACAGAGGCAATTCAGTGTATGATACCCCCCAGAATTCATAGTAGGATGGCACAGAAGCAATTCCATGTATGATACCCCCCAGAATTCATAGTAGGACGGCACAGAAGCAATTCCATGTATAATACCCCCCAGAATTCATAGTAGGACGGCACAGAAGCAATTCCATGTATAATACCCCCCAGAATTCATAGTAGGATGGCACAGAGGCAATTCCATTTATAATACCCCCCCCCCAGAATTCATAGCAGAATGGCACAGAGGCAATTCCATACAACCCCAGAATTCATAGTAGGATGGCACAGAAGCAATTCCATGTATAATATGCCCTGGCACAGAGGCAGATTCCCAAATGATTCTGACTGCACAGTTATTTATATGTACAACAGCCTCAGCATATTTTTATAAAAATAAACATACATCACATTTTCAGAGGTAATGGCAGATGACAACAAGGAAAGAGTTACGGTTGGAGTTCTTACTGTTTTTCTCCTTCCTGGGGTGAGAGAGGATCTGAAAAGTAGCCTGCCATAAATTTCTGCAGAGCCCAGCATAAAATTTTTTCCTGCACCTCATCAACAAGACCCACATTAGCCCTCACCCCCTCTCCATCTCAACTTACCTGTTCCTGGGGCTCCAGCTCCCCCACATAATACTGCTCCAGCTAGCGGTGCACATTCTCCGAGTGCCAATGCGGGGGTCAATTCAAGTCAGTTTGGATATCCCCAGTCCGGTCCTGCAGCAATCGTTCCCCCCAGGATGGAAATTGTCAAAAGCCGACACATTTTACACTTTGTTACCGACAAGGACCCAGCATTTCCCGGGGGAGCACTTGTCGTGCAACTCAACAAGTTCCCTAATACTTAGGGTCTCCCGGGGCCCTTCAGGACTCGGGCCCCAGCATTGCAGGGTCTGTGGGGGCCTTAATTACACCACTGGATCACACACAAACACACATACATGCTAGGTTACATCAGACAAAGAATGGACAGAACTCTGTCTTTCACTCCCACATTTCTTCCTGTTACAGTTGCATCATTCCTGAACAGTGTGGCTCCACTTGTACTGATCTGAGGAGTCATCTTTCAAATTTGTGTAGACTTATGTTTGGCAAAAGAAAAATCAAGAGTAGATCACTTTGAGTTTGCCTTAAAAACTGTATGCCACTTTAAATGTAACCTCATATTAGTGATTGTATTCTATCATATCCATGTTCAGCATCTGTAATTTTCATTTTGGTGTTTTTTATTATTTTACTTTTTTCCTTATAAAGGGCCATTTGTTTGCCTTCATTGGAGAAGAGTTTATTAATATGATTGAACGGCATATTTATCAAGGGTCGAATTTGAAAAGCTTCAAAATTTGAATTCAAAAAGACCAACCGAAATTAATTTGAAGGGTTTTTTTGGCGGAATAGGTATGTATAAGGCCAATTATAAATTAAAGTAATAGTGCATTCGTTCAAATTCGAATCGAAGTTTTTTACCAAAAAAAAACTCCAAATAGGTTCTAGGAGGTCCCCCATAGGCTAAAATAGCAATTTGGCAATTATTATATAGCTTAGGGTCAAAGTTGAATTTTTAAAGAGATAGTGCATGATAAATTTCAAAATTCGAATTTATTATTTTTTTTCAAATTCAAATCGAATTTGGACTATTCCCTAGCCGAAGTACACAATAAAAGCCCATAATTCCAATTTTTTTAATTTGAAAATTCACCTCGACCTTTGATAAATCTGCCCCTTAGTGTTGAAAAACTCCCATTTTTTCCATAAAATATTGTAAAGTATTACAGATTCTATCCCAAAACCTCAAAAAACTGCTGGAGATGCAATTTTGAAGAAGGGACTCATACACATATGGCTCATGTGTCCTAGTCTTAAGCCCTCCTGGATAGTTGTGTTAGGTATAATAAGTAAAGTAACAAAGAACGATAACAAAGAAGGAAATATTGATAGATAACCTACCATTAATTATACTTAATCTATCACCTTTAACCTTTAAGGTGATTAATGATCCCCTCACCTTAAACCTACTTCAACCTGTAAAAGCCTTAATCCTGGGGAAGTAGAAATCCATGTTTGCTCCTACCTTTGTAGAATGGTTAAAGTAAATAGAAGAAATAGACGCCATGAAGAATTAACACACTTACTGCATAATAATAGTACTAAATATTGGAAAATATGGTCCCCTTGGGTGCACTAGATAAACTCTCTAGGTAGAGACTGAGACTTTTATGCACATCCAACAGGAACTCTCTTCATTTCTCACTCAATTAAATAGCATATCCTTTAGCTACATTTAAAATGTAGTGGTTTACTGCTATGCAAAATGTTGATTAGTTTTTATATCATAGAAATACCTGGTCAGACTCTTGCCTAATATTATGTATACCTTCTGTTCTGTCAATTCTATCATTTTTCTATACCCCCTCCCTCTTGCAAAATGGAAAAATAATAATAAGTGACAAGAAAAGTATTATACAACATTTTGCTTAACAAGTGTTTATTATTCTTTTCTTCATTCTTTTGAGATTGTCATTTCTAACAATTTAGATTTGATCTGTTAACGTACCATAAAATGTCAGATAAGATGCTAAGTTCTACCTTTGTGTTTATTCGGTTTTTTTTCCATTTCAGTCACCACTGTGAAACATTGACAAGATACTATTATTACATTTGTTCATCCTCAGGGGTTTATAAATTACAAACACATGCGCAATAATATGGAGTTCATAGGCACAACAGAAATGAATAACAGAGGATGCAAAAATAAATCATACGCTTCCAAATGATTTACAGTTTGTAGTCATTTTGGAATAAGAGCAACTATTACATGATTATTGTTTTATGTTTTGTATTAGCTCATCATCTCTAAACATATAAGTGCCCATTTACTTAGGGCTGGGTACAAGTACAAAAGAGCTGAGGCCCCCTTTAAAACTCCATACACTGAGGGGATGATGATCCTTTTAAAGGGCTTGTAAAGTCTAAAATAGAATAAGGCTAGAAATGCTGTATTTTGTATACTAAATATAAACATGAACTTACTGTACCACAAGCCTAATCAAACAATAATTTATGCTTTCAAAGTTGGCTACAGGGGCTCACCATCTTGTAACTTTGTTAAACATCTTTGCAAGACTAAGACTGTGCACATGCTCAGTGTGGTCTGGGCTGCTTAGGGATCGTCATAAACAAAGCTGCTTGAGTTCTGCATGGCTGGTAAGTAAGGTGGGGGCTCCCCCTGCTGTTCATAAGTATGATTGTTTCCCTGCTCAGCAGTTAGGGACCGTCTGACAATTCCTATCCACAGCAGTAAATGAAGGGAGAATTTCACTGCATACAGTCAGGTTTCTTATAAAAATGATGCACATTTTTAATTAAAGTATATTGAAGATAGGTTTCTTTTTCATTAAAGAAGGTAAAAATGGGATTTTATTTTTTTGCCTTTACATGCCCTTTAAGCACTGTTACTGTCCTCTGCTGAGTCATCGAGTTAGGCAAGAGGGCTGGTAGTTTGTAAGTGCCTGCTTACCAGGTAAGTAATAAAGAGACTTCAGATTATAGGTGAGGTATAGTGATGGGTGAATTCGTCCCGTTTCACTTTGCTGAAAAATGTGTGATTTTCCAGAGTAATTCGCGAAATGGCGAAAAATTCACGAAATGCAAATTTTGCCGCCCACGTCAATTTTGACTCCCGCATTAAAGTCAATGGGTGTCTGAATAATTTTGACACGCGACAGTTTTATGCGACTATTCTGAAGCACGTCCAATTTTTTTTGACGCGCTGAATTTTCGCAGCTGTTTTGCAAATTTATTCGCCACCGCCGAAATTCACAAGTGAGGTGGTGCAAAGGCCATAGCTTGTTTTATTTGAAGACATATTAACTAGCTTCCAATAGATTTCTTCATAACTTCAGCTTTGAATCAAAAACCAGCCAGCTTCTGCTTACCTCAGCAGGCCGCCTTACCATATGTATTAACAAAAAACTGCCATTTACCAGGCCAGAATTTCAAATAATACTTTCCAAACTTAATTTCACCTCAAAGCAAGCTGACAACCACAGTAATAATAGTAGGCAGGAGGGGCAATGCATCCCGCCCTTCCTCCACCAGTTCGCTGAACAGAAGGGTAAGCCCGCTCTCTGCTTCAGCATTTAACCCCTCAGCCAATACACAACTGCTGAACCACCAATAAGAGCTCCCAAACAAGCGGTGATATGGAGGGCCAGCCAACGGTGGAGCTTAGGCGAACCCTGCACGCTCACTTCATGTCAGGACTGCCAGACGTACCCGACCCAGAAGTATCCGACGGTGCTGTTTACATTCCCGGCGGTCACAGTGAAGATCCAAGATGGCGACGCCCATGCTGAACACATGGCTGCAGCGTCGCTGTATGATGATGTCATCTCTGGTGCCGGGATCTCATCATAAAAGGGCGCCCAAAACACTGTGACGGCGCCCAAGAATAGGATTTGCTGCCATTAATCCTGGGTTCCTGTTTGTATTTCCTGATTCCTGATTCCAGCTTTATTCCAGCCTGTTTCCAGCCTGTTTCCAGCTCCCAGCCTGAATCCTGCTCCCAGTCTGTTTCTAGCTCCTACCTTGGTTCTGACCCCCTGCCTGAACTCTTGATATTTGCATCTGATCTGCCTGCCCTCGTTAACTCCTGCCTGTGACCACTACTACTGATTCTGCTTAACCCTTTGGATACCGCGACCTTGCTCCCTCAAGAGGGCTTCCTCCTTGATCCAGACTACCTCCCTGGAGGGAGCTCCTGGCTCCCTGACACTCCAACCCCATGGGATCGCAGAGGGGTATTCACTCCTTGCTCCCTTATGACATATACAGTACCTGTTAACTGATATAATGCCTATAATGTTTTAAATGTTTGAGGCCACTGTATTTATTAATATGCATGTAAAGTACTGGGTTTGAGTTTTCCCTGAGAAGAGGTAGTTTGAACGTTTATTCAAAAACTGGAAAAGTTTCAGAAAAGGGCAGTCAAATAAATGATGGAATAAATCACTTAATTTATGTTTCAATAATTTTTATTGGAATTTTTTTTCAATTATTAACAGCATTTGTCAAATTAATGACATATCAACATACATAACTGTTTACATAACATATGTAGTATTACATTTTTAATAGGACCTTTATACATTTCATGGAATAATCTTTTGCAGCTTGTTATATTTTTCCTTCGCATTCTGTTATTAACATGTAGCATGTAATCCTTAAAATGTAAGGGGCCGATTCACTAAATTCGAGTGAAGGATTCGAAGTAAAAAAACTTCGAATTTCGAAGGTTTTTTTGGGCTACTTCGACCATCGAATGGGCTACTTCGACCTTCGACTACGACTTTGAATCGAAGGTAAAAATCGTTAGACTATTCGACCATTCGATAGTCGAAGTACTGTCTCTTTAAAAAAAACTTCAACCCCCTAGTTCGGCAGATAAAAGCTACCGAAGTCAATGTTAGCCTATGGGGAAGGTCCCCATAGGCTTGCCTAACTTTTTTTGATCGAAGGATATTCCTTCGATCGTTGGATTAAAATCCTTCGAATCGTTCGATTCGAAGGATATTATCGTTCGATCGAAGGAATAATCCTTCGATCGTACGATCGCAGAATTTGCGCTAAATCCTTCGACTTCGATATTCGAAGTCAAAGGATTTCAATTCCTAGTCGAATATCGAGGGTTAATTAACCCTCGATATTCGACCCATAGTGAATCAGCCCCTAAGTGTAGCTCGTTTTTATTGTTTAAATATGTCTTATTTATTTTCTTGAAGAAGCATCATTTGTTGTTTAATGCATATTCCATTGTGAGCTTTACCGCGTGTTTTTACGCATAATTTTACGCGTTTATTTCAAACCCATGTGTAGTGACGTGTTTTACATCCGGTTTTTGATGCATAGATTTATGAGTAAATCACTTAATTTAAAGGCACGTAGGCCTGAGGAACTGGACCAACTTTTTCAGTTTATTGAGACTATTGCAATGTCATTCATAATTGGCGGATGAGACAGGCTATGGGATATTCATATCATATGTAGGGCTTGGATTTCTAGTTGGACCACACTGATATTCAGATGCTCGGGGTTATGTGATAAAAGGTACAAGGTGCACTAATGGCCTACCTATCAGCAGGTAGTATTTACGGGTCACCTGTTTAAAGTAAAAATCTTATTGGTTGTTATGGGATACACCAGGCTTACAATTAATATACAATCTACTCTGTATAAATGGCCTAATGCTGCATTGTAGGTTAAAAACATAGCAGATTGCCTGGTGAATAAATGCCCCTTGTTTGTGCATTTTATTAAAAGTAAGTCTTTGTTTTTCCACCTCACTGCCAAGTTTGAGTAAAGTTATATTTTATTTAAGGTGGCACAATCCATGTGCAGTTCCTTGTGCTGAACCAGTCTCATTATAAAATGCCTTTTTGTAGAAATATTTATTAACCACTAACTCTTTTTCTTCACTTGAGGAAACAAGAATTCCCACTGCACTTATTCACATTAATGGGTATGTAAATTATTATAAACCAAGCAGCAGGGAACATATGGCCTCAAGTAATTAGCATGAGCCTCCTCTGTGTACTGTCATATAACTTCCATTATCAACAAAGTATGATATTGAACACATGTACATTGACTATATATGTTAAACCTACACTAGATAGCAGTGAGTGTAAATGGATAGTGATGGGCGAATCTGTGCGAATTTACTGCAAAATTCGCGAAACTGCAAAAAATGTGAGAAATGCATTGAAGTCAATGGGTGTCAAAATAATTTTGAAGCATGTCAATTTTGACGCAATCTAATTTTTTTATACGCGTGACTAGCTGCTCCAAATGCATTTAAGTCTATGGGCGTCTGAATAATTTTGACACGCTACAATTTTTAGGCGTGTGCCAATTTTGGCTTGCAACAATTTTTTTTGACGCAACGGTTTTTCCACTAACAAATTGTCACCTCAGCGAATGAATTTGATTATGAAAATTCACCATGAATTTTTGTCTGGCAAATTTATTCGCCCATCACTACAAATGGACATAACTTTTATTTTTTATAAAGATTATGAATGGGTTTTTTCCAATGAGTTATGGTGATTTTACTTGGTTATTTATCAAAATCCAAAATTTTCTCATTCTGAAAACCACTCCACGACCAAATGAGCAAGGACTTTTTCCCCCATTTATCAATACATTTTCTGGAAATTTCTTATGCAGGAAAAGACTCAATAAAATTGAGAAGAAATCCAAATCGTATGATTTTTTCGGATTTCTCACCCGAAACCACAAAATCCTCCACAGATCAGGATATGTTCAAAATGTCAATGGAACATTGGCCATTGACATGTGATGGGTGAATCTGTCCCGTTTCACTTCATCGAAAAATATGTGAAACGTGTTGAAGTAAATGGGTGTCAAAATTATTTTGAAGCGCGTTAATTTTGACACAAGCAACAATTTTTATACTTGCAACTCTTTTGTCCAAATGAATGAAAGTCAATCATTTTTACGTGCAGCAATTTTTATGTGCAACAATTTTATGATCGCTGCGAATCCATGCCTGCTGAATACATGCGCCCATCATTACCATTGAATTCTACATGAACTTGGCAAATCTTAGTTGGAGTGCTTTTTTTATTCGGACTTTTAACATCATCAGGGGTTTAATAAACCTTGAAAATTTCTATTTTTTTTATAAGAAAAAATTGTTTTTCCCCTTTAAAAGTCCAACCAGAAAAAAATGCACTTTAATAAATAACCCCTTACTGTTATACTATATAGTAGTTTGTTAAGCTAGAGAGAAAACATATGCATGCACAAGTGTAGACTAGTCTTTAAAGGTTAACATTTGTAAATTGTACTAAGATGAGCATAACTGTTATAATTTAATGTTAAGTTATTTTCCCCTGGCCAATTAGCTCAAGTGGGCTGTAGCCATTCTGAAACTATAGTAAGCATTTCTAATATCCTAATTATTCTTGCACTGAGCAAGTTGTAATCATAACACCGATAATTAGATCACTTTTTATGGGAGGGGCCCCAAACTTTTTCCACCCATGAGCAACATTCAGATGTAAAATGAGTTGGGGAGCAACACAAGCATGAAAAATGTTCCAGGGTGGTGCCAAATAAGGGTTGTGATTGACTATTAGTAGCCCCCTATGTGGACTGGCAGCCTACAGGAGCCTCTGTTTGGTAGGACACCTGGTTTTTATACAACCAAAACTTGCCTCCAAGCCTGGAATTCAAAAATAAGCACCTGCTTTGAGGCCACTGAGAGCAACATCCAAGGGGTTGGTGAGCATCATGTTGCTCACGAGCTACTGGTTGGGGATCACTGCTCTAATGTGTCCATGACCTGGAGTTTGTCTATTATGTTAGGGGCCATTTGTAGAGTTTTCTAGAACACATCCTATAGATTGTAGAAGTAAAGGAATTCCCATTGTTCTAACTGAAGGCCAATCATTTCCCATGAGTATGATGTCATGTTATAATAAACTTAAAGCATTTTCATTTGTAAAGTCATTCTTGTGGGATGTAGATACAAGTGTGCATAAAGCTTACCTCCTCGGTCCTGCTTGGTATGTTCAGTTACTCTCTTCTGCTTTCCCTCACTGCACTTAGCTCTGTTCAACCCTTGCTGTCGTTCTTGTGGCATGGTGCATGAGACTCCTCACGTCTTGAGCTCCGCCTACCAGATAATCCTTACAGTGGGGTGATTAGAAGCAATGTTCTTCACTCCTCCAGTCTCCTTTTTCCATTGTCTTTCAGACTGGCGATAAATAACTCCATAGCAGCAAAATATATTGGTGACATATTACGATGATAATGGGACTTAAACCATGAAAATTAATTCATACTATGTGGCAAAAATCTAGACAAAAAAGCTAATACCAAATCCAAACCAGCTATGTGTAGTCCCGGGAGCAACTTCTTTTAAGCCTGTTTATGCTATGATGGAATCTCCTCCAGCTCTCACATTATTTTCTGATTAACCAATGATTTGGTTTGCACTCATTTAGTCTCATCTTGAATTCCTTTTGGTAAAGGTCTTGTCAGAACCAATCCTCCATCTTTATGTTTAAATATGGTGGGGCTTTTCTGTTTCTGGGCACACTGTTTTTTTTGTTTTCTTTTAATTAAATCTACATATCTCTGAGAAGAAAGTCCCAATACTTCAGGTAGAACATACAATTGTCATGGGGGTCAAAAATAGTGTAGGACCCCACCCTTTGGGGATCCCCAACAAGCCTGGAAACTTTAACATTGATTGTGATAAATGTCCCCACTGTGGGATGCAACAGTTGTCTTTGGTTTGAAAGAGCTGCATTCAAATGAGTGACAACTACCGTATAGTTCTTAATCAGAGGTATATTTTATTCAGAAGACTGAAATTAAACAGGAACTTGCAATGGTGATGGTTGTAATTAAATTAAAAATATTTGGATACATTTAAGTAATTACTCTTAAAATAAATAGCTGAAATAAAAGCTATTGAAATATTTTTTTTTTTTTTTAATTGATGAATTTTTTTTTTTATCAGCAATAATCAGCATTGGCTCTTTTAATTGCTTTCTAATACAGGTATGTCCATCATCTGGTAGTTGGTAGTTTTATTTTGCCCTACACATGTGCCCACTGTACAGTTAAGGTGCCATGAGTTAGGAAATGTAGGGGGGAAGGAGGGTAGCCCCAAATATTTTTTAGATCTTTTTCAGCCTATCACCCATAAAAAAAGAAAAAACGCCAGCGTTTTTCGGGACTTAGAAAAATTTTAAACTTTTTTTTTTTTGAAGCAATCCCTAGTCTGGCGTAAAAGGTAGTGTTCAGAAAAATGCGCGCGTCAGTGAATTTGCGTAGTTATGTCCATTGCACAAATTCACCAGGCGTAAGGGTGCGAAGTAACACTAGCAAATTTACGCCATTGTCCGTGAATCGGGGAATTAACGAAAATGCTATATGCTAGCGAATTAACGCTAGTGTTAGGTGCTTCGTCCTACTGCTTTCTAATGGATCCTCACCCCAATTTAAGAAAAATTATCTATTTCTCAAACAAATAGGAAAATTGGTGTTCAAGGAGGATACCCACAAGGCCTTCTGTGTTCCTTGGCTCCCCAGTAGCTGTTAGGTCTGCTATTTCTATTGTTGTGCCCCAAATTGGTATCGCTAAGCAACAGTGAAGTTAAAATACAATATACCATTTTTTTTTTTAATGAAAAAACCCCTAAATATTTGAATGCTACAATTATCATTTTAATGAACCTAGTCTTTAGGTGTAAAGGGCCCTTGTTTTTGCGAAATATCAGTGAATATCTTTTAATCAATTGCACACTTAGCTTGAGTTTTGAAATAAATTGAGCAATATACATAAAAACTGTATAAACCCATGTGTCCATTTGCTTTACTCTATCATTATGTAACAGGGAAGAAATAGCATGCAGCATGAAATGTAGGTTACTATGGCAACAGGATGCTATAATTGGAATGTTTTGCTGGGACAAAAAAAAATTCTTTGATGAAACACTAAAGGGAGTAGGTAAAGGCTTGTAAAAGAGAAGCAGAATGAAGATATAGAATAAAAAGTAGCATATGGATTAAATAAATTGTTGAACAATGTATGTTTAAATGATAAGGAAAGCCCTATTCACTAAGGGGTGCCAAAATGTTAGTGGCCTCTCAGTGAACAGAATCCCTATGTTTCAGTGGCATAACAAAGTTGCACCGTACCCCCCCCCCTGCAAAAAAAACACACACCTGCCCAGTTGCATTCTCTGCTTCCCCTGCCACTCGTGACCCAACGTCACCCGTATGTTTGGGAATCTAAAGCAGCTGAAGGTTACCACAGCACAATAAAGATCTGTGCCTCTGAAGATGTCCACAGTGGTTTGCTGTCTATCTGCTGTCTATCTGAGCTTAGGGACCAGTTCACAACTCCCCTTTGCAGAGTGAGGTTTAGATCTAGTTTAAAATGGTCTGTCTGCAAATTGAATCCACTCTTCAGGAATACTTTCAAATAAATGAAGGCTCAGTAGCTTAATTGGCAACACTTTGGGAGGCCCATAAGGCCATGATTAGAGGTCACTATCTGCTTCACGTCCCAAAAAAAGAAAAGACACACAGATAAAAGCCTACACAAAAGCAACTACAAGATCTTGAACACCACTACAACCACTCCAAAACAGACTCCCTGCTCACACAAATTCTTACTCTACGTAAGGAACTAGCAGAATACAAACGTAAAGATAAAAGGGCCATATTATAGACCAAACAAATATATTACGAAAAGGTCGATAAACAACATACATTATTGGCCAAGAAGTTATGGGACCAACAGGCACATTCTAGAATTACATCCATAACGACTTCAGGACAGGTAACTCATGATCCTGAGCAAATAGCTGCCCAGTTTCATAGATATTATCAAAAATTATATAATCTCTGCCCACAAGTAATGTTAGACAAACAAGACCCTGAACCTACATTAAAGTTTTAACAACCTCACGCTCCTGAAATTCTCCGATGAAGATTTAGAAACCCTCAACTTTTTCGGATTTGATGCCTGAAAAGTCCGAATTTTTCATGAAATCGTCAGAAAAGACCAAAATGTTTGGATAATCGTATGAAACCTCAGACAATATATTATCTTTAAATTGCAAATAGGACCTCAGCCATGGACTTGTACAGGACCTCAACAGGTTGAAGATGGAGTATTTTCAGATTCTGACTTTTTGCAGCCTCAGGGTATAATACATCTTCGAAAAATGTAGTTTTTTTTCCACTAAAAATTCAGATTTTATAGTAAAAAAAACTAGAATTTTTTTGAGTTTTTAGCATTAGGAATTAAATAACCCCCCAAATGTTATTTCACTGTATTAAATGTTCAACAGTGATATATAGAATGTCAAGGTGCAGTAATCTACAGTATAGCAACCAATAGGATATTTGATTTTGGACAGGGAACCAGTAAATAGTGATGAGCGAATCTGTACCATTTCGCTTCATGGGAAAATTCATGAATTTACCAAAACAGTGAAAAATTTTCAAACGCATTGAAGACGCGAGCAACAATTTTTATACGCATGATTATTTTGTCCAAATGCAATAAGATCAATGGACAATTTTATGCACGCTACTATTCTGAGGCGCGACAATTGTCGTGGTGGATTTTTTGCCGGAAAATTTTCGCTGCAGTTTCCTTAATTTATTCGCTGGCTGTGAAACGCAGAAATTCACCGCGAAATTATGCCTAGCAAATGAATTTGCCCATCACTACCAGTAAATACTTTATGCGACCGGTGACCAGACATGCAAACTTTGCACCCTTTATTACATAACCCCATAAAGGTCTTAGGATAGGACTCCATTTCCTGTGGAGTCTGCTGGCTAACTATAGATTGAGTTGCATGTGCTCCTCAATCTATGGTTAGCCAGCAGCATTATTCTTTTTTTAACTGTTTTATTGACAGAATCATGACTAAATAAAACCTTGTTTCACTGACTAGCTAAAAGGTAGCATCAAGAGAGAAGAAAAGTAATATCTGACTGGCGACAAAGTGAAACTGCAGTTCTTGCACAAGCAGTATAAGTCTTAAGAACTGACAGCCTTCAGAATTGTGTCAAGTTAATGAGAATATTGCACAATGAAAAATGGTTACAAAGTGTGGATAATAAAAGACCAAACCCTATACATCAAAAATACACTGCAGAGACTCATGAATAAGAATGAACTTTAAAACATGCTGTCCAACTGTAAAGTTTATTTCTGCTTAAGTATGTGTTTATCTTTGTTCAGAAGATCTACAGATCTGCTTACTATAGTGATAAATCCTGAGGAACATAAGGACAGACTTTTGCCCAAACTACTATTGCATACATTAGTAAAAGTTAATATGTAGTACAATCAAATTTAGATATTTGTATTCGCTACTAAAAACTGGTGACCAATTCAGATTTTTTCAATTTAAATTTTTTTTTAGTTTTTTATTTATATTTTGAGGAAATTTACAAAGAGTCTAAAGGAAAAATTAAGAAAAGCAAAGAAAACATAATATTTTTTTTTTTTAAATAAACCTTATTCTCAGAAAGCAAGGATGGGGATGTCATGTAACTAAGCCTTGCTGAAATATTCAGAGCACCCATATACCCTGTCAACCTTCTTAGGGGCATATTTATTATGCAATGTAAAATGAAATTGATGAAAAAAGGTAGCGTCCTGTGCGGGTCCATTTTGAACCCCTTACCCGCAACCTACAACTTGAACCCGCAACCCACAATTTGACCCACATGTTCTCTCTAACCGACAAGCTTATCAAGCTTGATAAAAGGCCATGTGGCCTGAAACGTTGCCGTGATGCCCCTGTGAAGCAATAAAATAAAGAACTGGAAGAACCAACCACAAGAGAGGGAGGGAGGGATCAAGCCTGCACCATTGTCGCGTACCCAGATGGGTTACCTGGTAGACTTCCCGCACTGCCAAGGAATCAGGGACTTTTTCTCTGAAACCCGACCACTTTGCGGGTATTCCGCAGGTACCCTACCCAATGCAGGACTCTAGTGCAAGGTACTATTTAATTAATACAGAGAAAAGGAAATCATTTTTAATTATTCAATTAAACTGGAGTCTAGGGGAGATTGCCTTTCATATTCATTAATGGTTGGAATTATGATATGCCATGTTTTGTTTTTATGACCATCCATAAATAAAATCAAAACAAGCAATTAGTAAATGGAAAAATCCTACAGGGCATTATATCATTCATTCTCACTGGATACCTATGTAGGACATGAACATTGGTGGGAAATAGTATTTATAGGACAACTATACCTCCGAAGGTTAGTGGTCTCTATAAAAATGTATATCACATAAAACAGACAACCTTTTTTGTATAGAATTACAGTTCATCCCTATGATTAAATACATACTCGGTTACATCAGCCAATGAATGACTCAAGGTATGTATTCCACACTTCTTCTTATTAGAACTTGCATTTTTATTTTGGCAGATTTTCAGTAAAGGATCACACTGAGAGCATTTCAAAATGGTATGCTGTCAAAAAAGATATAAAACTAATACAGGTATGAGATCTGTTATCCAGAATGCTCAGGACATGGGGTTTTCTGGGTAAGGGGTCTTCCCGTAATTTGGATCTCCATGACTTAAGTCTACTAGAAAATCATGAAATAAACTGAATAGACTGGTTTTGCCTCCCATACTTGTATTTATTGATAAGTGAAATGGATAAGTCTATTTGATTAATATCATATTAGAATATCATTTACCTGTTTACGTTTTCATTCAAATTAAAAAAAAATTGAATTCAAGTTTTTTTCCGCAAATTACGTTTTTTGTTCCAAAGATGTTGAATCCCAATTGAGTTGCCGATAAATGCATTTTCAAAACAGCTTGTGATTGCATGTAGAATTATTCATATTTCAAGCAATTTTTAAATCTGAATATTTGAAACAGAATATATGTATAACATTCAAAATGATGGTTAGAATGAACGGAGAGAGACTTAACTCTCCCAGACATGGGTGTCAGTTCTTTTTTGTTAAAGTTTTTCACGTGTTTTTTCCCCATTAAAAGCTTACCTGTTTTCCGATTGGTAAATATTTCAATCCCTGTCTTCTGATTGGTCGCTTCAAAAAAGGGAGCATGACTTCACAAAAAGCCGCGAAAGTTGGCTATAAAAAGGCAAGCATGCCGATCAGTCTTCATTCTTCACCGGCGGCCGAAGGGAGAGGATCATTCTGGAAATCCCACCCACCTGCCCTGTTATTGAATAAAGATATGTTTATACAAAAAAAATATTGTCACAGCTGTAACTTGTTGATGACAGAGAAACTGTCTTGTGGAGGTATGCCCCTGGCTAGGTGGTAAATAGGCGGGGCTTAAGGATAATTATTATTAATCTTTAAAGCAGTCCGCTGCAGAGATCTGATGCAGAGGTTGGCAGGGAAGATATGTATGAACAGGTATTATTATTATTATTAGCAATGGTTACTGTTCTGATTGATATGATAATTAAGAAACAACAGCTGCGGCCATTCTCCACCATGTACGTGTCTGTGTCTATAATTTGGTTGTTGGGTAAGTCATAATTTTGTTGTAGGTAAATAAGTAATGCTGGCTGCAACTCCCATGTAAGTTCACTGCAATTCAATTGTTTTATCAAATTTTTAAGCAACTGAATTTTTTATATTAAATAATTGTACATTTGAGATATTCTAGTTTTCCAGATTTTTCCTATTTGAAAAAACTCAAAAATTCAAATATTGATAAATCTGCCCCAATGTTTCCCCTGCAATGAGTATTTAAATTCTGCTGCTAGAGAAAAAAAATCTATTTTTATGTCTTCAACTCTTCAATTTATCATGAAGATACTGTATCACACGATACATTGGTGTAGATGTAGAAATGTACATATTCCTACCAAATGTATATATTTTCTTTGTTTACTTGTGCCTTGTACAGAGATATTCATATTTTAGGCCAGGTTTTGTGTTTTTATATGGAGTTGAACTTTAATGCATTCCATTTGACATACATTTCAATGATCTTAATAAAGGGGAGGCCAGACATTGAGCTACACTGTAAGTAATTCAAAACAATTCACTTTATTTTCCACCTATTTATTTCTCATACTGTACTTCATATTTGGAACATTGTCAAAAACCTTTTTAATGCTAAATACTTGTAGAAGACACAAAGGCTAATTTATTAATGGAAACATATCTCCTGATAAGGCAGAATCTAGTTAGAAAATGTATTGTGGAAGGAAGTGTAAGCCTTGTATCAGATATATAATTACGCATTGCCTCCACCCTCTAACATTTCCATTAAGCAATTACAAAGGAAAAATGTTATTAAAAAAAAAAAAAGAGTGAGTGAGCCTTCAAGAGAGTGTTTGCAAGGACAATAAAAGGGCATTTGAGAGGCTTGATGAATACTAAATTGCACTGAAAAGCAAGTAAGCTCATAAATTTATAGTCAAGGACAGAATAACATATTGTTATAGGCTCTGCTTTGCAAAATTTCAAAGATATATAGTGGCAAGTATCCATTTGTCTGGCCGCATCAATAAAAATCTGATCAAACACCTTAATGCTGCATCCATAACTTGTTTTCTTGCCTCTTTTCATTCCCTAAAATGAAATGTCTTCTCATGCAGGCAGGCGAAAATGAAATCAGAAGAAAAATTAGTGTCTACAAAAAGCTTTAAAACCTAGTTCATTTTTCATATCTTTGGATTAAGATATAACCGAGATATTGCTTATTAGTCTCAAAATAGTTGAAATATTAAAAGCCAGATGACATGAGATGCAAGCAAAGATACATGGAAAATGACTGGATTTTTTTAATCTCAGTTTATTAAAGGACATTTATTTCTGTTCATAAAACCAAAGAATAAAGTATTTTTTTCATTATCCGTAACCCGCTTTATTCCTGAATCCCCTTTGGTAGGACACAGAAGCTAAAACACTAGCAAATACAAGATGGTACTAGTATTAAATATATGTTTGCAAATGGAAGGAGTCTAACCGGTAAAATGGGAGAGCTGGAGGTGCTGGAGGGAAAATGTGATGTGATTGGTGGGGCCCAAAAAATGGCTGAATGAGTGGCATGACTGGGCAGTTAATATTATAGGCTATACTTTGTTTTGGTGGGACAGAGGCAATAGAAAAGGAGTATTTCTATTTGTTAGGCAGGATTTAAAAGCTAATATAAAGGAGGAGGTGATGTTAGAAAATGAGGGGAGAGAAGCCTTGTGGACGGAGCTCTTCACTGTATAGAATCCAGCAAATTAATTGTAGGAGTATGCTGTAGACCCCCTAATGTAAGTGGGGAGGAGGAGGCTATGCTCCTGATACAAATAGAAAAGGCAGTGGTGGAACTATGGGGGGAGCAGGGGGAGCGAGCGGGCCAGGGCCCGCACCCGCTCAGGGTCCCCCGGCAGTCCGCGCATATTCCCGGCCAGTTTCCGGGTGTACGGAGGGGGGCGGGGGCCCGGCTGCGCGTCCTGTGCCAGGGCCCGTCCCCCTCTAGTTACGCTTCTGAGAAAAGGCTATTAGTTTGGGGAAAGTAATAATAATAAGGAATTATATCCTCATTTATAGTACCCAAATATTGACTGGAGCAACATTTCTGCCAGGGCTGTTAATTGGAGCAAGTTTATAAACTTGTTGCATGACAATTTTATGGCACAGGTCGTTGAGGAGCCAACCAGAAAAAAATGCTATACTGGATCTAGTGATCTCTAATAACTCAGAGCATATAGCAAATTTGCAAGTAATTGAACTCCTGCACAATACTGATCTCTGGTGCAAAAAACAAATATACACTGGGACAAGAAAAACCCTGAATTTCAGAAAAGATCATTTTAGCTCCTTAAAGGGCTGCCCTGCAAAGCATAGATCATGGCATTATGTTTTCTGCTAAAAACACAGAACAGCAATGGTTGGCATTTGAAATGATATGAAATTGTTACTGTTCTCAATTTATTTCCTTAAGAAGTAAATGTAGAAGCCCTATGAGGCTTAATATAGAGGTAAAGAAGTTAATAGAAATAAAGAGAAAGGCATTTAAAAACTACAAGTCTATGGGGACAGGAGCTGCATTTAACTTATATATAAACACTATAATACATGTTGTAAATGAGGAGCACATTGTGGCAGTGAATTAGACAAATCCCTAAAAAGTTTTTTAAGTGTATTAAAGGGCATGTAAAGGCAAAAAAATAAAATCCCATTTTTACTTTCTTTATTGAAAAAGAAACCTATCTCCAATAAACTTTAATTAAAAAATGTGTACTGTTTTTATAAGAAACCTGACTGTATGCAATGAAATTCTCCCTTCATTTACTGCTGTGGATAGGAATTGTCAGACGGTCCCTAACTGCTGAGCAGGGAAACAATCATACTTATGAACAGCAGGGGGAGCACCCGCCTTACTTCCCAGCCATGCAGAACTCAAGCAGCTTTGTTTATGACGATCCCTAAGCAGCCCAGACCACACTGAGCATGTGCACAGTCTTAGTCTTGCAAAGATGTTTAACAAAGTTACAAGATGGTGACCCCCTGTAGCCAACTTTGAAAGCATAAATTATTTGTTTGATTAGGCTTGTGGTGCAGTAAGTTCATGTTTATATTTAGTATACAAAATACAGCATTTCTAGCTTTATTCTATTTTAGACTTTACATTCCCTTTAATAGTAAAAAGATGCATGTTTAGAGTGTTGCCTCTTTAAAATGGTACAAGTATGGTGGTAACAAATACAGAAAAGGCAAATGTGCTAAATCAGTTATTTTCTTCAGTATATACAATAGAGGAGTCAGAGTTCCCAGACCCACCTCATAGCTGCAATGTTGGCTCACCTCAATATAGTCAGTGGCTGACTCAGGATATGATAATTAATGTGAACAAGGCACCAGGGCCAGATGGAATACACCCAGGGGTTTTAAGAGAGCTTGGTTCAGATTTAGACCAGCATCTGGTATGGTACCTATGGACTGGAGGAAAGCTGATGTCATTCCTATATTTAAAAAGGCATTACGATCTCAGCATGGCATTTATAAGCCTGTGAGTTTGACATCAGTCAAATGTTTTTTTTTTGCCTTTCTCTGGATTAACTAGCAGTTAGACAGGTTATATACAGACTTAAGGTTGAACTTGATCGACGTATGTCTTTTTTCAACCTAACTTACTATGTGACTAAGTTACAGTGCTATACAGTCTCAAGGGGTTGACTCCTAAAACCCGAAAAAATTGCAGTAAAAAAAGACTAAATGTTTTGGTGATTTATTATGCCCAAAATCTGTTCCAAGTCCGAATCTAAAAATACTCCATCTAAAACCTGCGGAATTCATGTAAAAGTCAATGGCAGCTGTCCCCTTAACCATTTGAAGATGCTTTAATCCTCACAAAATGTTCAGAGTTTTCAGAGTTTGACAATGGTTTTCAGCAAAAACTAACATTTTTCTTGTTTTTTTCAGGCTTTAAATGTGAAAAGTCATGTTTTTTGCGTGACAATCAAAAATAGTTGAGGTTTTTCTGATTTTTTTTATTGATTAAAAAGGATACATCGTTGATTCTAGTTTGGTCCTATATTTTCATTTAAAAAATCTGAAAAATTAGAATTCAGTGTTTTCAATTTTCATTGTTGTTTTATAGTAACATTACAAATTCATAAGAAGTCTTTCCTTGTATTTAACTGATATTTGAGACTGAATATATGTATATTAGTAAATCCAGTACCTTGGCAACATTTTGCAGAATGCAAAAGTCAAAGGGTGTTTCACCACACATCTATGACTGGCAAAAAATGTTAGCTATCAAACAATTTGTAAAATTACATTTGCCACTATAATCTTTTTTGCATATACCTACCATGGTATTTTTTAAGCTGCCTAAAGAGTGTACAGGTATGAGAACTGTTATCCAAAATGCATGGGGCCTGGAGTTTTCTGGATAAGGGATCTTTCCATAATTTGGATCACCATACCATAAGTCTACTTAATTAAAATATTAAATTAACCCAGTAGGATCACTTTGCCTCCAATAAGGATGTATTGTATCTTAGTTAGGATCAAGTACAAGGTACTGTTTTATTATTACAGAGACTATGGAAGATGGCCTTCCCATAATTCAGAGCTTTCTGGATAACGGATAGCATACCAGTATTTACATTTCCTATATATTTATCTAATCTAGAGTGTCAGAGTCAAAGTGCTTTTTATAGCCTTTTATCTTTATGGAAGCTTTTCTTCTCCTGGGGTACAGTGGCAAATAATATAAAAGGAGTGTCCCTGCACAACAAATTGAAGTCAATTAGGTGGTGGTGATGGAGCCCCCTGGGTACCTTGCGTGGTATCACTATCAGTATTCAAAACATAATTAGGAGCCGACTCACACATGTGATTAGAGTTATTTACCCCTAGTGATGGGCGAATTTCCGACAAACAATTCGCGAATTTCCCGCGAAAAAAATCACACATCACTATTTACCCCAATAATTTCCTCTACAGACCCTGTGGCCAAGATAAATTGTGTAAATACCTTATAATCACAAGTATGTATGTGTATAACTCCTATTTCTGCTTTGAGTACTGAGGCAAATGTAATTTCTGTCATATTTTAAATTCACCCTGGTACCAACTTAGAGGGATTTTGTCATGATTTTTATGGTGTAGTTTTTATTTATTAATTAAACTGTTTACATTACAAATTATTCACTCTACCATATAAAAATGTATTCCTGAACCAATAAGTGTATTTTTTCGCTGTAATATTACTGTGTAGGCAACCATCTCAGGTCATTGTGCCTGATCCTATATATTATATTTTTAATAAAAAGCCAACATTTTACCATGGAACCACTTTCAGATAAACTATTGATTTTTCTACTCAGTGTAACTGGAGAAGTCATTAGGGAGACTAGGGAGTTTTTATCTTGTTAGCTTCCAATAGTTCTGTTGATAGGATGCTGGGGGAAGGGAGAGTGTGATATTACTCCAGCTGTGGTGCAGCAAGTGACTCAAGTTTATCAGAGCACAAGTCACATGACCGAAGGCACAAGGGAACTAAGAACATGTCTAGCCCCAAGTCCGATTTCAAAATTAAAAAAAAAAATCTGTTTGCTTTTTTGAAAACTTGATTTCAGTGCAGAATTCTGCTGGAACAGCACTGTTAATTGATGCATTTTGAAAAAAAACATGTTTTCCTTGACAGAATCACTTTAATATGATGATTTTTTATAAATATAATGTGACACAGTGGTTAACATTTCTACTTTGCAGTGTTGTTGGTTCTGGATTCATTTTAGAGTCAAATCCTGTTGATTAAAGACATTTCAGTACCTATAGAAGCACTAACTTCATGGCATTCTATTACAGCTTAAGCAACGCATAAGTAAAGAGCTACAGTCAAACAGCATCATATGGTTGTATTTTATCATCTGCATCACTTTAATGACTCATTCTCAATGCAGTACCAGACTGGAGAAAGGTTGCCCACAGCAAGAGGCTGCTGGACTTACTAATGACTGCCTAGAGACCTTGAAGGATAACTTATAAAAGTGAGAAAAAATGTAATGAAAATAGTGTTGTTGTGGTATATGTCACTCTGTACAGGACACGATGAGACAGATAGGCAATCATCTTTTCTTTTATATTTCTTTCCAACTTTCCTCTACTTTCAATCAATGAGAATCTGGATATACTACAAATGGATTACTTGTATGGAATTTCACACCTGAAAACTTTCCTTCTGACACTTCATTTCTATAGAGAATGTCTAGCAAATCATTGGAAACCTTTCTTTACAGTACAAAATGCGACAGCATTCATCTTTGCTTTTTTTTTTCTCTTAGACCTCACCAACAATACCCCATATATTTCCACGCCTCCCTAAATTTATAAACTTTGTTTGTTGTGTGAAAGATCTGTGTATACAGGTATCTTTCCGGTTGTATGTATGTACATGTAGATAAATGCGGTATTTCACCTTTATTACTAGATACTATTTTGCTCTACATACTATTCATCTCTGCCGAGGAACTGGTTTTTAGGCTTCACCACTTAAAGGAGTCAACTTCTAAGACTTGCATTTAAAATGTCCACCTCTATAGCAGGTCATTTATAATAAACATAAATGTGGGAATGTAATATTGGTCGCTAACTCAAAAATCATTTGCAATCCTTTCACAATGCAAATAAATGTTCACAAAATGAAAAATTTTGCCTTTGCAAACATTTTACCCCTCACACGACGGTAAGACAGCAATTGTGAATTTTATAGTTTACGATAGTGCAGAGTATGGGGCAAATTTACTTATGGTCGAATATCGAGGGTTAATTAACCCTCGATATTCGACTGCCGAATGTAAATCCTTCGACTTCGAATATCGAAGTCGAAGGATTTACCTCTATTCCAACGATCGAACGATCAAAGGAATAATCGTTCGATCGAACGATTAAATCCTTCGAATTAAACGATTCGAAGGATTTTAATCCATCAATCGAAGGATATTCCTTCATAAAGTTGTTAGGAAGCATATGGGGACCTTCCCCATAGGCTAACATTGGCCTCGGTAGGTTTTAGGTGGCGAACTAGGGGGTCGAGAATTTTTTAAAGAGACAGTACTTCGACTATCGAATGGTCGAATAGTCGAACGATTATAAAATAATAATAGTCGAACGATTTTTAGTTCGAATCGTTCAATTTGAAGTCGAAGGTCGTAGTTGAAGGTCGAAGTAGCCCATTCGATGGTCGAAGTAGCTATATTCGTCCATTCGAAATTCGAACTATTTTTCCTCTATTCCTTTACTCGAACTAAGTAAATGGGCCCCCAAATGTAATAACATTTTGCAATCAAGAACCATTTTTTTGAGACAAAATATTTAACACAACTGAAGAGCAGGTGTTAAAGGTGCACAATGTGCAATTAAGATTTGCAATGCAATAACATCCTAATGAAGAATCTTACATGGTGACATGCACATTTTTATTTGCAAAGTTTTGCTCTTTGCAAATTATATTACATTTCCCCTCTTCGTGCTGCTGTTAAAATACTTTAAATACCCAGAATAATGGTTGGAACTCAAGGCTACTTCCAAAACCAAGACAATCCAAAAACAATCCCAAATAACAATTAAAATTAAAGGTTTTGAAGTTACCTTTCCACTTTATGGCCTTTTCAAGCTGTTTACAGCCTTAGTGCACATAAACAATATATAGTAAATGAACAGTATACACCCCTTTTTAACAAAAGATGAATGGTAAAACATTTGAAATAAAAATCATGAAAAATTAAAAAAATCCCTGTACTTATGCAATACACATTTCACCACTAACGATTCGCACTCACACCAATGTGAATAGATTTTCTGGCATTTGTGATGCTGCTCTAATGTGAGAATAGATAAATATATCAGCAACAGGCCTTTGGAGGGTCTTCAGGACTAGAGTTGAAAATGAAATAATAATATTTTTCTTTAATAGGTTATAGCAATGCATTTATTAAGCAGTTATTTTCCATTCCTCTGCATGTAATGCACTTTTATTTAACTAATATGGACATTAATCAAGCTTCAGCGCACATCCGTTCCTTCTCAGTGCCCAATGGCCATTTATTTTTATCCTATTAGATTGTCTGTTCACATTTGGATCCAAAGTGTTGTGTGAAAAATTTGTTTTGTTTTTTTCCCCCTGCGGATGAAAGCAGAGACCACTGTAAATGATTGTATAGACTTTCTGTCTCAGTGAACTCTGTGGAGTATTTAACTTATATTCTTGCCTTGTCCTTATAGTTAAGCATGAGCAATAACAGGTTCAAGTAAAAAAGTAAACAATTATAGTTAAAGGGATCCTGTCATCGGAAAACATGTTTTTTTCAAAATACATTAGTTAATAGTGTTACTCCAGCAGAATTCTGCAGTGAAATCCATTTCTCAAAAAAGAGCAAACAGATTCATGTGACATGTGACTTGTGCCTGCACTTTAGGAGAGAAATGCTTTCTGGCAGGCTGCTGTTTTTCCTTCTCAATGTAACTGAATGTGTCTCAGTGGGACATGGGTTTTTACTATTGAGTGTTGTTCTTAGATCTACCAGGCAGCTGTTCTTTTGTTTGGCTGCTGGGGGGGGAAGGGAGGGGTTGATATCACTCTAACTTGGAGTACAGCAGTAAATAGTGATTGAAGTTTATCAGAGCACAAGTCACATGACCAGGGGCCCCAATATGTCTAGCCCCATGTCAGATTTCAAAATTGAATATAAAAAAATCTGTTTGCCCTTTTGAGAAATGGATTTCTGCACAGAATTCTGCTGGAGCAGCACTATTAACTGATTCATTTTGAAATGTTTTTTTCCCCATGACAGTATCCCTTTAATAATAAATAATAAAAGTGGCAGCATATTCTTCAGTGTTGTACAATGGGGAGCAAATATTAAGTATTCAGCAAATATAACTTCAACAAGACAAAAGGTTAGTGGCCCATGCATGTAGAGGTCATAAGTTATTGGGTTCAAATCTCCCAAAATCTTTGTCTATGATTAAGTACAATTTGTACACAACATGCCAGGTATTAGTGTTTTTTATTTTGTGGTATCATGACTTCAGCTGATGTCCTGGCTTTTGGTGTAACCCTTTTCTATGCACATGTAGAAAATATTTTCCCTTCTGGAAAGCTGCACAGAGTCTTTGAGATGTACTGGCAAGCCCCTTCAGCATCATGTGCTTGGAGGACTATTCTTCCATATTGGCAGCTTGGATCCAGCACCTGGTTCACCATATAAGTGTGGCGAGTCTTAAATATCACAGATTGATTTTCTTTATAAGTATTAGACTCAGAGTAGGTACATCTGTGGCGTCAGCTGCATTGGGTGAGTGTTTGTATCATAGAAGTGCCTGGACCCAAGATTTGACATTGCCTTATTGTGATTTTGTTTAAAATCCATTAACTCTGGGGGCGTGGCTTGGCGCCGAGGGTAATGGCCGCTTGAAACTGTAGCTCGTGAGGCGAACACCGGTTTGGACGTTTGGCACAGCTAAAATCATGGGGAAAACCGGGAAACTGAGAGCGACTAAGGAGAGCACTCCAGCGAGACGACAATCGCTGTCCCAACAGGAGCTGGCTCCACTCTTTGCAAAGAAAAAGCCGGACCGCTCAATACCCAAGATGGCGGCGGCTCATGATCACCCTGAGAGGTATGAGGAGGCAGCGCGATACCACAGATCAAGATAGCGACGGTGAGGAAGAACTTAACATCGATTCCTACCTGGCGAAGCTACCTTCCAGGTCAGAGCTGAAATCAATGCTGCAGGAAATGACTTGCTCGCTCAAAGAGGAGCTGCAGGATATTAAAAAAGACATAATTAGTCTGGCTACTCGCACAGATGATCTGGAAAGTAACCAAAGCAAATTCCTACAGAATGAGAAATCTCTTCATGCTCAGATCATTGCTCAAGCTCGCACGATGGCTGAAATGCAACGTCAGCTGGAAGACAATGAGAACAGGAGCAGGAGGAATAACATCAGGGTAAGGGGTCTTCCAGAGGCTGTTACTACTCCTGATATTCTCCCTGCATTAAAGCACATTTTTAATGGTATTCTCTCCAGAGACATTGGCACAGAAATTGAAATTGAAAGAGCCCATAGGGTCTATAAACCTAAAGCTGCTCCCTTAAATGCTCCAAGGGATGTGCTCTGCTGCCTGAACAGTTTCAGACTCAAGGAGGAGATTCTACAGAAAGCTAAAGATGTCAGTAATCTCTCCTATGAAGATTCTACCGTCAAACTCTTTCAAGATATTTCCCGGTCTACCCTGCTGAAAAGGAAAGCCCTGAAACCTTTAACTGATATTCTGAGAGAAAAGAACATCTCTTACAGGTGGGGGTTTCCATTTTCCCTGATGGCTTCAAAAGATGGATCACAAGTTGCACTCCGGCTTCCTGATGACACTCCACTTTTCCTGCAGAAGTTGCAACTTCCACAGATAGATCTGCCTGGATGGTCAATTGAAAGCGATCTTTTCCAACCACCTGATTTCGTCCTACAGGGAGAATGGTCGACCCATCACACGCCCAGACACACTCCAAGATCAATGAAAGGCTTTGCTTCAAGGGACAGAAATTCCACTCCCAGAGGAATTTCCCATTAATACCTATTATCACTGATAAGTATATCATTAGTCATGGGCGAATTTGCGCCGTTTCGCCGAAAAATTCGCGAATTTCGCGAAACGGCAAAAAATTCGCGAAACGGCGCCGGCGTCTCGTTTTTGACGCCGGCGTCCGTTTTTCGGAAAAATTTTTTTGACGCCGGCGAATTTTTTCGGCGAATTTTCGCTGGCTTTTCGCGAATCGCGCATAAATTCGCCCATCACTATATATCATTTTTGGTTTCCTACTCGGCTTACTCTGGACAGATTTTTCAGTTGTTTAACATTAGCTGTTATTCGATATGTGATGTTCTCGGCAGGAATAGGAAGGATAAGGGAAAGAGAAAAAACATTAAAAAAAAAAAAAATTAAATAAATAGATAAATTGAAAAAAAAAACAAAAAAAACAAAACAAAACAGAAAAACTGTATATACAAAAAGAATTCAGGGTTTATAAGGCCCTTCCCCCTGTTGGGGAGGACGGTCTATTTACAGAAAACCTTTACAATACAAGAAGTGCTTCCTAACTTCCCTTGTTAATGTAAGCCGTATGGCAAAAGAGACCCGAGCGGTATATACACAGACTGAAATTTACTCCAATACTAAAGTAGGCAGCTTTTTCTTACTGTTTACTATGTTTTTATTATGTTTATCCTATGATTGGTGTTACATAATGCTCTTTCTCACTCTATGCCTTGCAATCTTTCCTTTTTCTAAAGAGGTCCTTCCGGTGCCCAGCTCTGCTAAGCTACCACTTCCTGTTCAGGCCAACCTCGACTGACAATCACACCCCACCATACTACGGCCATTTATGTGTAACCAGACAGGGGTTCTTTCCCCCAAACCACCTGGTTCGGCCGGTTGTGAACAAATAATTCCCATATCTTCGTAATTACCCTGTTTCCTCTTCTCCCCCTTACCCCATCCCAATTAAGGTGACAATGAGTGATACAATAACAGATTTTACTAAATATACTTGTGAAAAGGTTAAAATGCAACCGTTGATTTTATGTTTTGCTTATGATGAAGTACAACTTGGTTAGTTATAACGTTAATGGTATGAATAATCCAGCCAAGAGATCTCAGGTAATAGGTGAGTGCAAAAGACTACAGGCCAAAATTATACTGTTACAAGAAACCCATTTTCAGGAAGGGAAGCTTCCCCAGCTGAAGTTTAAATATTATCCCATAGTAGCCACGAGTAATAACCCAGTCAAGAAATCTAAGGGGGTTATGACTTTAATCCACAAAGATTTGCCCTTTACGTTATTGGAACAGAAGAAGGATACAGAGGGGCAATATTTAATACTGAAGGGTAAGATAGCTGAAGTAAAAGTCACCATCGCCAATGTGTACGCACCCAACACGGACCAGGCTAAATTTATACAGAAATTTATTTCTACTCTGAATTCTTTTGCTGAAGGGATTGTTTTTTTGGGAGGTGATCTTAATGTCTCCCTCAATCCTTTAGTTGATTCCTCCACCAAGAAGAGTAATGTTTCCTATAGAGATCTGAAAAAGATTAAAACAGCTTTGTCGGAGATACAACTGGTTGATGTATGGAGATGCTTCAACTCCCATAAAACTGATTTCTCTCATTACTCCATGACACATTCTTGTTACTCAAGAATCGACTACATCTTTATTTCACATAAATGGATACAGTATTGTCAAGATGCTAAATTAGTGCAAAGCACCCTTTCGGACCATGGCCCTATATTGACTGGCTTTCAATTTCCAAATGTCACCAAACCAGATTTCAACTGGAAATTGAATAGTACTATACTCCTTAATGATAAAAATAAGGAACAGATACGCACATGGTTAAAGACCTTCTTCCTAGAAAATGATGTACCTGGCACAAAGCCAGCGATACTATGGGAATCCCATAAATGTGTGCTGAGAGGTCAGCTGATTGCTATGTGTTCCAAAATTAAAAAAGAGAGAGAACGTACTGTACAGGGGCTCCTAGCTGAAATCGCCAAACTAGAACAGTCACACAAACAAACGATAGCAATTGATACCTATACCCAACTAGAGGGGAAGAGAATGCAATTGAAGTCTCTACTAGACCAGTACTCCTACAAAGCATATTTGCGTTGTAAACAGAAAACCTATGAATTAGGTGACAAAAGTACTAAATACTTTGCGACTATTTTGAAGAAGATACAGCCTAACTCATTTATCCCATCCATTAAGGATAGGAATCAACAGTTATGCCATTCCACCCCACAAATAGCCAGCTGCTTTCAGCAATTTTATCAAGCGCTTTATGCCCTAGCGAATCGAATACGCCTCCCTCCAAACAGCTAGAAATAGCAAATTTTATCGCTGAGGCCAATTTGCCCAAGATCTCTTTAGCACAGAGACAATCACTAGATGAACCAATTTCTCAAAAAGAAATCTTAGATACTCTTCAATCTATTCCTACCAATAAAAGTCCGGGGCCAGATGGATATAATTCCCTCTACTATAAAACTTTCTCCCAGGAACTAGTGCCATATATGCTGCAATATTTTAATGACATAGACCAAGGTTCTAACTTCCCTGCACAAGCAAAAGAAGCCCACATTACAGTCATCCCCAAGCAAGGTAAAGACCCACAATGTTGCGCTAGCTACAGACCCATTTCTCTTATTAACGTGGACATTAAAATATATGCTAAAATTCTAGCGAATAGATTAAAAGTAATGCTTACTCAATTTATCAATCCCGACCAATCAGGTTTTGTTCCGGGTAGAAAAGGGAAGGATAATTCGTATAAAATTATATCCCTCATTCATTGGGCTAGACGGAAACAAATTCCAACAATGATTCTAACGACGGATGCTGAAAAAGCCTTTGACAGGGTGTCGTGGGATTTCCTTAGGCATACTCTCAAAGGTTTTGGTCTAGGGGAAACGACTATTGGTAGAATTTTGGCATTGTATGATGACCCCACGGCTAGAATCAGAATAAACGGCAGTCTATCCCCCCTGATCCACATTAAGAACGGTACGAGACAGGGGTGTCCACTTTCCCCTATCCTCTTCGTTATGGTGATGGAGACTGTTCTTGCACACATCCGACTGAACAAGGATATATCGGGTCTAATAGTACGTAATAATGAACATAAAATCGCTGCTTTTGCAGACGATCTCTTAGTGGTCATTACCAAACCCCTACTGTCCCTCCCCAATCTCATGCTTCTCCTCTCTAGATTTGCCAAATTATCAAATTTTAAAGTTAATCTAAGCAAGTCTGAAGCACTGAATATAAACCTCCCTTTAAATACAAAAACTTCACTAGAACAGAATTTCCCCTTCCGTTGGGCGCAGGGACAGATAAAATATCTAGGAATCCAAATTACGTCGGACCCTGCAGCTATGTATCACGCTAATTTCCCTCCTCTTCTTACTAAACTCTCTGCACAACTTAATAAGTGGAAGACCTTAGGACTTTCGTGGTTTGGTAGGATCCAAGCAATCAAAATGTCGGTAATGCCCCAAATACTATATTTCCTACAAACCATACCTGTTAAGCTACCAGGATTGTTTTTCTCCAAGGTGAGATCTTTATTCAACGACTTCATCTGGGAAAGTAAAACTCCTAGATGCAAATTTGACAGACTAACATTACCCAAAATCAGGGGAGGGCTAGCATTACCTGACGCCTACCTATATTATACCTCCATACACTTAGTACGGTCTCTTCACTGGTATAGGAACAGCGAAGGAAAACAGTGGATAGAAATTGAACAAGCAATGTCCTCCATTCCCTTAGGCAACTTGCTATGGTCTCGGGCTACTCTCATACCCACAGAAGTCTCATCTCATCCTGCAATTTCCGCCACGCTGGCTTTCTGGTACAAACATAGAACTAGGTTTACTCTGATGTCAGAATTCCCAGTTCTCCAACCATTGCTACAAAACCCAAATTTCCCCCCAGGCCTTGATCCCAAAGCTTTTTCAAGATGGGGACAATTTAGAGGCAGAAACACCAGACTGATCGACTTCCTCAGTAAGGGCAAATTGATCCAACTAGCAGCTATTCAGAAAATCTGGGGCACCCATCCGAGAGACCCTTGGTGCTATTTTCAGCTTCACAATTTTATCAACTCACTACACCTCAACCATACAGAACCCCAACCAAAAATATGGGAAACCATATTGGACCTTAATGAACCACCAGATAGACCTATCTCATCAACCTATAAATTGTTAATATCGAACAACACTTTATCCCACTCAAATTATTTTGAAGCTTGGGAACAAGAACTTGGAACTACTCTCCCTAATGGGATTAGAAGGAGAATAATGCACAATGTGCATAAAACTCCTAGAGCCTCACGAGTAAGGGAAATGCTTGATAAAATTACGACTAGATGGTATTACACTCCTGAACGGTTGCACAAAATTTTTCCAGCTACACCTGAACATTGCTGGAGATGCAATTCAGAGCTGGGTTCATACACGCACATATGGTTTACATGCCCAGTTATAATTCCCTACTGGAGAAAAGTTTGTGATCGGGTTACTAATTTAACGGGCACTAAACTGCGTTACTCTGATATTAATATGTTACTATTTCAGTACGATTCCTCACGTAATTCCATGATAACAGATAGGCTTACCCTCCATCTATTACACACAGCTATTGCTATGATCCCCAAAAAATGGAAGCTAACGACCCCCCCTCTAGAAATTGAATGGTGTAATCTAGTAGAAGATACTAGGAAACTAGAAGAAATCACGAGTATCCTTCATAATTCCATTCCTCAATACAACTTGATTTGGAAACCGTGGATTGATTCTTGGAATTTACTACCTTGAGTAATGTTTCTATTAACCACCGCTAAGTATTTGGTCTAATCTCTTGGATATTCTACCTGTTCTATTTATTCTACCTATTTTACTTATTCTGCCTATACCAGTTTTGGATATGCAAACTGTGTCTCACAGGTTATATAGAAATGACTCATTGTTTCCCTTTGTGCATTTCAACATGTATACGCTTTGTTTTGAACTTGGTACCCCTCCTTCCCCTCCCCTTTTTCCATTCTGTACCCCCTTCCCCTTTCTTTTAATATCAATAAAAATAAGATTTGAAAAAAAAAATCCATTAACTCCATCAAATGGATGAAAGCACCGCATTGCACGTTGGTGTACGTAGGTTTTGTTCATTGTTTTGTTCATTGTCAGTAAACAAACGTGGGGTCTGGATTTGTACATGCTATCTACCTTACATAGTTGCATAGTTAATATAGGCTTAAAAAGAAATGCGCTCATCCAAGTTCAACACTTTAATGTAACTTCAGGCATCAGATAAAGAAAGGAAACCATTTCAGGTTTGCTGACTGAACCACTAGAGCAGAATTTTAGTATTACACATAAAAAAAATGTATGGAATGCTCTTCTCATAGGCATGAAAGGATTCTTCCAACACAACACCACCAGCATCCTACTGTGATAGTAAAATCTCCTTGCACCCTTTTCTTCCTTTAACTCTGGTCTAGGCATTCTCCACAGACTCAGAGGCCCACCTTCTTATGGGATTTAGGCTATTCATTTAACTTCTGTGCAAAAATAATAGTATTTTGTTCGGGACATGTTTCAGTCTTCCATAATACTATTGAGCAATTGTTCAAAATTCAATATACGGAGATTGGTTGGTTGGTCTAATAAATTTTGTTTAAGGAAGCTGCAGCTTTAGCTTTAGATTTTTTTCTCTAATCCCTGCACATAATAAATTATGTATTTTTACTTTTTTTATGTTGACTTTTGTATTATTACACACAGTGAATGGAATCATTGGTCACAGTGTGCATGTCTTCTGTGTTTATTTATCTAAAAAATACCTGGAGTGTGTCCTTAATTATACAATATGTTCATTACATGTTACATGTGTAAAGATTAAAATTATACATAATACAGTAGAAGATGCATTTCAACTGAAACTTCATATCCTGCCTGTTTTGTGTTACTGGGGTCGGTGATAGAAATCAACCATACAGGATTTTCAGTTGCAGCCTGGATAGAGGCAGAATAGGACAACGGGTTTATAATTGTGAAATGTGTAAATATTAAATATAAGTAAAAGAAAACACGTTTGAAGTATACTTCTACTAAACTGTCTTAAAGGGATACTGTCGTGATTTTTATGGTGTCGTTTTTATTTTTAAATTACACTGTTTACACTGCAAATAATTCACTCTACAATATAAAATTATATTCCTGAACCAACAAGTGTATTTTTTGTTGTTGTAATATTGGTGTGTAGGCGCCATCTCATGTGTTATTCTCATATGTCTGTTATCTTGTGTCATGAAGCTATCTGTTCCCATTGTTCTATTGTTTGGCAGCTAGGGGGGATGGGAGGGGGGTGATATCACTTCAACTCACAGTACAGCAATAAAGAGTGACTGAAGTTTATCAGAGCACATTTCACATGACTGGGGGCACTGGGGAAACTGACAATATGTCTAGCCCCATTATGGATTTCAAAATTAAATATAAAAAAGTATGTTTGCTCTTTTGAAAAACTGATTTCAGTGCAGATTTATACTGCAGCAGCACTATTAACTGATGTGTTTAGAAAAAAAAACATGTTTTCTCATGACTAGTGTCCCGTTTTGATTAGTTGTAAAATCCACAAATTTCCTGTGAAATTTTCGAAACTTGAATTGTGATGCCAGCGTCAATTTTGACACACACGTCAATTCTGACGCTCGCATCAATTTTGACACTGGCGTTAAAGTCAATGGGTGTCTAAATAATGTTGACGCACGGCAGTTTTAACTTTTCCGACGTGCGGCGAAATTGATATCAGCGAATTTTGGGCAAATTTTCATGGCAGTTTCGCAAATTTATTCACCGGTGCCAATACCCAGTGAATTCATGCCTGGAGAATTTATTCACCCATCACTACTCATGACAGAATCCCTTTAATGTGCTGAAAGTAAATGTGATCACACTGTTATTGCACCCCTAATTTGTACTGTTTTGTACTGTTTTAGTGGTGAGCACAACTTTCCCAAATCATTTATAGACACTGCTCCTTAGATGAGAGGAATTATGCGGATCTCTAAAACACAGTCAGATGTCTCATTATGTAATATCCAGGTAAAGTGGAAGAAATCCTCATGTATTTTGTACAAGGAACAACTCTATGAAATCTATTTTAAACAGTGTTGTGCAAGAACGCCAGCTGCGTTTCAGGGTTACAATATTTCTCAGCAAGGAACAATAGCACATTCTTCATATAATTTGCTGTCATTCACAACTTCAGAAATGGCCCGTGAAAAACAGAGAGAAAGCGAACAGAGAATTCATCATTCAAATGAGTCGAGAAAAAGCAAATCTGAAAATGGCTAGCGGCAAAGTCATGGTGGGTCTGGGGACTTTACTATAAAGGGATGGGGCTCTATTTTATACTATCAAAAGAAAAAAAATGCAAAATGAACAGGTTCTCATGAAATGTAAATGTTGCCAAAAATAATGCAAGAAAATTGCTTTAGATATTAGAATTGTGATATACATGTGTCAGCCTATTGCCCACCCATAAAAACTAATCTTCATTATATAACAATCATGCTTTGTGTCTCACTGGCAATAGACGTAATTGACGTGTTTTCCCAACATATTTACTTTAATCAGATTTCTTTGTCTTTTGTGGCTGTCACAAATCAAAAGAAGGTATTAGGAACTAACAAAATGGCACGTGACATCTTGGTAGGTGGAATGGGGAAATAAGGGATCTTCAAGGGAATCCCTTCCAGTAATGTGCCTGTGGATCTGTTCTGCTATGCTTCTCTTTTTGTGAGAGAAATAAATGGAATTGTTTATTAAGAGAAGCGATGAGTGAATTTTTGTGGCAGGCATGGATTCGCTGCAAAATTCCACATTTCTGATCTGCAAACGAAACTGCAGCAAAAATGAGCGGTGAAAAAATTTACAGTGACAAAAAAGTCGCTAAGATAAAATTGCCGCAGAGAAAAAAAAGACGGTGAAACAAAAATGTCTCAACAAGAAAAAACACCCATTGACTTTAATGCATTTGGAGTGAGAAAAACATGTACATGTAAAAAAACTGTCGCACTCGATAAATTTTGTCACCTATTGACTATACTGCGTTTCGCAATTTTTTGGGTGTTCCGCAGAGTTTTTAATGGTGTCACAAAGTGTTCAAGAAATGGGACCGATTCGCTCATCACTAACTAAGAGTTATTTAATGCAATATTTAGCATTTTTCTATTTACAGGAAAATAGGACAATATGAACACATACAGGATAAATGAAAGCATTTTTTAAATGGTTTAATGTAATATTTTATGTGTATATTTAGAGTAGGCTGGCCAGCTACTTTGTGATTGTGGATTGTTGTCTATGGGGCCATGACCTAAGTATTTACTTTTTTAGAATCGAGCATACATATACCCCCAAAAAGGGGATATGTATAAGAAGCGATCAGCGCCTGTGGCAACAGAAATAAAAAACAAACATACGTTCACAATGTGAAATATCACCCCGTGCGTGCACTGGATGTTAAATGGATGTGTTCTCCCCTTCTCCTTCAAATGACTGTTAATGAGGGTATAAAGTGGCAATACAGGTGGACAGAAGAAAGGAAGAGTGCTTTTCCTGTGAAACAGAATATATTCCAGGGATGCAGATGCCTCCACCTTCTGTATAAAATGCCTACTTACAAACCACTGCCGTGGTATGGTGCGTTTAACATGAAGCTCTCTCAGGTTTCTCCTTCAGCACTCACAGCTCCTTCCAAGTTCCCAAACAGGAATACAAACCGATAATAGTGTAACACCGTTTATTTAAAACATAATTAAAAACAATTAAAATTCACACTCACATTTCCCTTACGGGTTTTTGCGCATTGAGTCCAAAAAACAGTTTTTCTGGGGTCCCCAGGGGCAGTCCTGTCAGCTCACTCCAAACTCTTGTCAGCTCACTCCAGGTGCCTTGGTCTAGGTTATTGTGTCCCCCAAACTATGCCTAACGCGTTTCGCTGGGTGTTACCAGCTTCCTCAGAGCCTTCTCTACCATATTTGTTTGTATCCTTCCTTTTAAAGCCCATTTCAGCGTGTCCGTTTGATTTCCACTTTCACTTCCGGTTTGTGCGTTCCAACTTGTGCGTTCCAGCGTCTTCACTTCCGGTTTAGCGCATACAACTCTCGATCTTCTCCGCATTATAATGAAGGCGGCATATTTCTCTCCCATACCTCCTTTTCATCACCCCTCTAGCTTGATACCCCACCAGGCCACAGTACAACAACCCGGCTCCAAACATATGTACAAAAAGAAACATATTTTTAGCAACATATAAGGACAACGATCAGAGGGGATCATGGGAGATGTAGTTTCCCCTATTACTTTCCAAATCGATAAGCTTTGTTTTCATACACATATACATACAAAAGATACATACTCTTTGACAGCATATAGAAGCAACAATTAAGGAGAATCATGGGAAATGTAGTTTTTCCTGTTTTTTTAAAAATATAAAAAAACTTTCATTTCATATATTTTTTTTCATTGATCTCTCCTATATGTATTCACCTTCTGTTATTATTTTGCTTTTCTATTCACTGTTTACATTCATATCTTTCATCTTTTCGACAAAAAACTTGTCTTATGATTAGCCAATAGTGAATCTTTCTCATATTGAAATTGTGTGTTTACCCCTATTCCTGAATTTTTTATTTATTTCTATATTCAATATCTTTCATAAAAAAGCTCTTAAGTTGATATCAATATTTAACCCCTGTGGTATAAAAGTGTGCATTTTGTAAATCCATTTACTTTCTTCTTGTAATGTTTTCCTTGTTAAATCTCCCCCTCTCCAATCTTTTTGTACTATACTTATACCCCAAAATTTCAAATCTTTGGCTTTCTGATTGTGACACTCTTTAAAGTGCTTTGACACACTGTGATTCATGACTCCCTTTTCTATATTTCTTATGTGTTCGTTAATTCTTTCCCTTAATTTCCTATTGGTTTTGCCAATGTATTGAAGGCCACAAGGGCATTCTAAACAATATATCACATTTTGTGTTGTGCATTTAATACAGTGATCAATAGTGTGTTCTTTTTTTGTCACATTGGATATAAATTGTGTCCCTTTCTTCCCATACCTACAGGCCTTGCAGAGTGCACAAGGAAAAAAACCTTTCCACTCTTCCTTTGGTTTTTTAATTTGTGATCTCTCTGTAGGGATGAAATTACGCACTATTATTTGACTTAAGTTATTTGCCCTTTTGTATATAACCTTTGGCTTTTGGGGAATTTTCCCTTTTAGGAGTTCATCTCCCTCCAGGATATTCCAATGTCGGTTTAGGATCCTCTTTATCTCTTGTGCCCCAGGGGTGTAAGAAGTGATAAACGATAAGCTCGGTTGTTCATTGATTAATTCTTTTTTCTTTTTTTCTTTCAATAAATCTGCTCTGTCTATTCCTCTTAGTTGTTTTCTCGCTTTTTGAATAAGTTTATTTTTGTACCCCCTCTGTTTGAACCGTTCTGACACATAATTCAGTTGGCCTTCTAACTCTATCGGGTTGGAGCAGTTTTTCTTTAAACGACAAAATTGTCCATACGGAATGTTTTGGAGCCATGTGGGGTTATGATTACTAGTATTTAATACATAGTTGCAGACATCTACCTTTTTGAAATAGGTTTTAAAATCCAGGAAATCATTATTTTTATCCTTCCTTATTTCTAGATCCAAGAAGTTTATTGTCTCCTGGCTATAGATTAAAGTGAATTCTAAGTTTTGATCATTTGTATTTATGTCATTAACAAATTTTAACATTTCTTCTTCCGACCCTTGCCACAAAAACACTATGTCGTCTATGAAGCGTCGCCTCTGAGGAAGCTGGTAACACCCAGCGAAACGCGTTAGGCATAGTTTGGGGGACACAATAACCTAGACCAAGGCACCTGGAGTGAGCTGACAAGAGTTTGGAGTGAGCTGACAGGACTGCCCCTGGGGACCCCAGAAAAACTGTTTTTTGGACTCAATGCGCAAAAACCCATAAGGGAAATGTGAGTGTGAATTTTAATTGTTTTTAATTATGTTTTAAATAAACGGTGTTACACTATTATCGGTTTGTATTCCTGTTTGGGAACTTGAAAGGAGCTGTGAGTGCTGAAGGAGAAACCTGAGAGAGCTTCATGTTAAACGCACCATACCACGGCAGTGGTTTGTAAGTAGGCATTTTATACAGAAGGTGGAGGCATCTGCATCCCTGGAATATATTCTATTTCACAGGAAAAGCACTCTTCCTTTCTTCTGTCCACCTGTATTGCCACTTTATACCCTCATTAACAGTCATTTGAAGGAGAAGGGGAGAACACATCCATTTAACATCCAGTGCACGCACGGGGTGATATTTCACATTGTGAACGTATTGCGCTATGTTTGTTTTTTATTTCTGTTGCCACAGGCGCTGATCGCTTCTTATACATATCCCCTTTTTGGGGGTATATGTATGCTCGATTTTGGATTCATATACAGTTGAGAGACTGTGAAGGGGTCGGCAAGAAATAATCTAAGAGACTGACATTTTTTATTGGGCTGCATTTTGTAAGCTATATATTGTATTTACTTTTTTAGGTTTGTTATTGGTAACTGATGCTGTAGAAGTGGTGATTTGAGTTAACATTGCTGTCATTTGAGTATATTGCAGTGCTGTTTATACATTTATTTAGCATTAAATTGGTGTTTTCACTACAATTACTCTATACACTGCAGGTGGAATGCTTGGTTTTTGGAAAACAATGGAAGAATTAGGAGGATACATGGATGGCCATACATTGACTAAAGACTGACAAATCAAACAGAACTATAGTTTCACAATTTGTCACCTAGTTCATGTCTCCTGAAAAATTTTAAAAAAAGGAATTGCACTGGTAAAACTGGTATTTTTGCTTCAGAAACACAACTATAGTTTATATCAGTGATGCCCAACTAATGGCCATGAGCAACATGTTGCTCACCAACCCATTGGATGTTGCTCCCAGTGGGGGCAGTGGGGCGCACTCCCATTGTGTTACATATTGTGTTTCATATCTGTTTGAGAGTTTTGTATATTGGGTCTAAATGGGCAGCAGAAGACCAGGACCTCAGTCATGACATAGCAATTCCCAGGCAGTCCAAACTGTTTTATACTTTTTAATGCCTTACTACACTGTCCTTCTGTTCAGGTTTAGTGCTACTGACATGCTGTTATACAAGGCAGAACACAGACTCTCAGACGACCAAAACTAGGAAGAAAAATCTTTAAAATCATCTTTTTTAAGGATCAGGAAATGATAAATCTCAACAATGAAAACAAAATTAATGAATTGAGAAATTTAGAATGAAAATTTATAACGTCCCTGTAAATATAAAAATGCCCAGGACTAGTGATGGGCAAATAAATTGGCCTGGTACGAATTCGCTGTGAATTTCCATCTGAATAGTGTTGATGCACGCCGATGTTGACGTAATCGACTTTTTGGACGCGCGTTCTCCCATAAATTTTGTGGGAGATTCACAAATTTGTGAATCTCCCACAAAATTTATCGGAGAACGCGCGTCCAAAAAGTCGATTATGTCAACATCGGCGTGCATCAACACTATTCAGATGCCCCTTGACTTTAACGCCAGTCAGCTTGGACGTGGGCGTCCATTTTCAATTTTTACAATGTTTCGTGAAAATGTTAGATTTTCACAATGTTTTCACAATTTTCCCACTAATTTTTTCACAATTTTCCAGCAAATTTTTCGTTGTTTCACGAATTTTGCGGGAAATTCGCAAATTTTTTGGCAAAGTGAAATGGGAGAAATTCACCCATCACTACCCAGGACACAGAACTATATGGCAGCATGGTGCTAAGAAGAAAAGTATCATTGGGGGGCAGACCCAGACTGGCAATTTGTGGATTCTGGCAAATGTCAGAGGGGCTCCTGTAAGATACCATAGACCTGAGGAGGGTTCATTAAACCTCTGTATACTTGAATGCCAGACCAGGACTGCAGAAGGATGACTAACAATTTGGCAGCTCCCAGTGATCCTCTCGTTCTCCTTTAATTCACATTTGACATGAGGACATTACTGTGCTCACTCAACCTCTGACCAACTTACACCTTACATAAAAGATGCGTAGGGAAAAGCAAACACAATTTCTAATACATGGACCCAATGGCAAGGAAAGTATCTTTCCTTTTTTTGCACTATTTATCATTATAATCTAAAAATATTCTTTGGCTATTACCCATTGAAGAATGGAATTTATCATTCTTATAAATTTGCAATACTAATGCATCCAATCCATGATATAGACTGGCTCTAGTAACATGAAACGTGAAGACTATCTTAGGCTTTTTTCCAATTCGAATCACATTATTAGAATTTGCAGTCGTACCCATCTGCAAGGTAATCAGTGAGAAACCATCCTTCCAAAGCTCTCCATCAGTAAATGAATAATGCAGGGCCGGTAAATCATTTCTGCACTACTCATATAGATAAAAATAATAATGGAGTCGTAAAAGAATGTAATTTTTGGTTTGTTCTGCAGATGAATTGGAGAGCTATATTCTCTTTTCTAAACTTTATGTAAGTTGGAATATTGGAGGATATGCATTCAGATTTCAAATCACTGTGAACGGAGGAAGAATTTGAAATATTAATTAAAAATAGGACAGCATGTATTAACCTGAACTTAAACCATAAGGGTAAGGCCACACTGGGGGTTTTGGGGAGATTTGGTCACCTGGTGACTAATCGCCTCGTCTTTGCAGTGACCAATCTCTCCTAACGCCTTCCCTCACTCTGTGCCGGCTAAAAGTGTGGCCTTACCCTCAATATAGGGTAATGTAATAAAAGTCTTAAAACTTTCATTAATTTTTTATAACCCATAGCTACAGTACCTATCAGTTGTTTGCTGCGACAATAACATCTGGTTGATATGGGATACTTGACCTAGTGCAACTTTATGATGTTTATATAACCCCCAAATCCCACGCAGTGTGCCTACTAACACAGAGGAACTCGTTTCCCACAGTGACCTGGGTCAGCAATAGCAGCATATTTTCACCTAAATTGCTCCTATAAAATTGTGCTCTGACATCATTCTGACGTCAAGCACCAGAAATAGCACCATTCTAACACCAAAGATTTTCAGGTTAATTGTGACCCATTACCATCCAAGCACCACTCATCAACCTCATGTCAGAATCATTTTCACCTTCTACCTGCTATTATACTGGTGTTGTGGTGCACTTTGCTCACAGCACTTAAGTTAAAAAATAATCAGTATTGTTTGCTCTAGAAAATAATTTGAGGTCAAGAAAACACTGATTAACAATTTTGTATGAACGCCAGTAGGAATATGACCACGTAAGACTCAACCCACCACGCAATGTCCCTCCAATCAGCTCCACAACCTCCATGTGCTCAGCCACCAGCGTCCCGGCTGTGATGTTTCCCTTACGTGTTTCAGGAAACATTCCCTTAATCATAAGCATGATGCCTATGATTAAGGGAATGTTTCCCGAAATGCATAAGGCGATTTTGTTACCCTAATGTTGCAATAAACTCCTTCTAACTTATCTGGAGTGCCGCCTGTACCACTCATTTTAACAATTTTATATCCTAAAACTATAATAAAAAATGAGAAAGGATCAAGGACCTAGATAATGGAGTATGACCTAGCTCATGCTAGTGTCACTCGGAACGTCGCTATGCTGCTCTGAAGTTGATATAGGCACTATAATTAGGGGATGCTGTCATGAAGGCTATTGTAGTATGAAGCAGGAGAGGAGGACAACCATGTGATGTAAGTCAGGTTGTTTAGATTTTTTATGTAGGCATAATTAGTTGAGAAATTCAGTAGAAGAAACTTATATAGAGTTTTGGTGAGGCTAAGTCAAAAACAAGTCAGTAACTGTGAAGAGTAAAATGGGTACTAAGTAACCAGGGTACTAAACAAGGCGAGGTCCTGCTAACTGCCCTTCATCAAGTGCAGAAAAGTTATTATGAACAAAGTCCACAAATGCAGCAGGTCTAGGGCAGTGTAATATGGTACAAATGCTCTAATGGTAGAAAAGTGGATGTTTTGCAACAAGGAACATCAAGCCAGATGCATGCAGATATGAGTGGGATTCTCATTTAAGAATTCCTTTGCTTTTAAATTGGGATGCTGGCCATGGAACAATTTTTTGTGTGTAATATTGCTGTAAACTCACCAAACTTGGACCATTGATCAAATGTCGGAGAATGTTGTGATTTGTGCTGTAATGGTTTTTACTGAGGCAAATTATTAGAATAAGGGATAAGAAGGCATCTACAAATGCAAGTAGAAAGTACAGATGGAAAAATTCACCTGAAATTGCATCCATTATAATGCTGTTCACAATAGATACTTGTGTCAATGCAGACTACTCTATACTTGCCTTCACTCAGTTGTCCGTTGAATGCACTTAATTACACTTTTCTGAATAAGGGAAAAGATGCAAAGTATAAGGCATGGTGAGGCCAGGAAACACTGTAATCAGCATTTGTGTTGAGGAAGAGGAACTCCCTGGGCTCCATTTGCAACTCAGTGATGAAAATTCTGCTATTCACACACACAATGCAATTTACCACCATAAATGGTAATTTATACCTGCATAGATATACAGTATCCAACCCAAGTTGCAGTGCACACAGTTATTGCAATGGAATTCAGGGGGAAAAACACATAGCTGATTATAAACAAGCACTTTTGGGTGCATTTTTCAGCACTGCTCAAATCACATATAATTTTGTCATCATTTTAGATGTGTTGATTTTTCTTTGTGATGTTACAAGTTTAGTCAAGGGCAGAAATGTATTTTCCGTCATGCCGGATTCTAAATTTATATCCACGTCTAAACTACTGTAGTACAGCTCCTCCAAGGTCATTTATGTCTTTATGTTCTTCGCATCTCCCTTAACAGCATTCGTTCTTATTATGTGTTCAGACTCAAAACCTTATGTTCAAATCAGCTATTCCACATTGATAAGATCAGAAGGAAAGCTCAACAAAAACCTCCCTCTCTACAGGTACGTCTTCAAACCAGTGTCTGCAAGAAGTTCCTTTCTTATTTGCTCCTCTTCAGCAGCTTAAATACATAAACATCCTTAGGCGAAAAAAGGGCATGAGCCACTTTCAGTAACTTCAGCAAATTCTGTGTCAGACGGTCACATTTATTTTTCTGTTGTTTTGCATATTGTGTCTTAAGATTTAATAGCAGTTTCTGTTCTGCCCCTGATTCATACATATAAAAAAAAGCAGAGTCTTTTCCATTACACACACACACAAATCGAACAATATAGTAACCATATATATGGGATATTTACCTTTCTTTTTACCACATATACATCCAAGCTATCAAAAGAATCATGATCTATAATAATGAACCATGCCATCTGAGGTTTATGTGCCACATCAACTATGTTCTATGTGTGTGCTAACCTGACCAATTCTATTTCATTGTGTCCTGTTCTCTATAATTTGCACCATTGAAAAATATTGGTGATACAGGTATAGGATCTTTTATACAAAACTCTTCGATAATAAGCATTGTCTTCTAAAAATCAGTTTAACATTAAATAAACCCAATTACTTGATCCAAACAAAGATATAATTAATCATTATTGGAAGCAACACCGGCCTATTGGGTTTATTTAATGTTTACATGATTTTCTAGTAGACTTAATTTATGAAGATCCAAAGTATGGAAAGATCCGTCATCCGTAAAACCCCAGGTTCTGAGCATTCTGGTCCCATACCTGTAGAATTATTTTGCCACCAATATGGATTCATGCCTCTAAGTTACCATCACATACATAGGTACTGTTCTATTATTACAGAGAAAAAGGAAATCATTTTTAAAAATTAGAATTATTGGTTGAAAATGGGCCCCATAGGAGATGGCCTCTCTGTAATTTGGAGATTTATGAATTTAGCCATGCATTTAGCTGCCAGGTGAACACATTGCTAATAGTTTTTTGGTTGCTGACTTTTATTACATTTCCCTGATAGAGTAAACAATACTACAATTTTACAGTCCTACCAACAAGGTGGACTTACAATTCCTAGCCTCCTGTTGTATTACAAGGCTGCGAGACTTACGCAGTGGCACTCACCTCCTGATATACCCTTACCCTGGATAAATTTAATTAGCAGATCTAATTACATCTTGAGATCTTAAGTCTTTCGCAGGTCTCCAAAAAAATTATCATATTCCCTTATCAGGCCAGTATCACTATACCAGATCTCCTATTTTTATTCCTCAAAAGAGACCCAACATCAGAAGGCTCCTTATTTCAATCCCACTACAAGTCATGCTTTTTTACCTTGAGACCCATTTCTCTAATATATTCCCAACTCATTGCAGTGCCCTCTGAAACTTTCTGCAAACACACGCCAGCCTAGGAAATGGATTTACATTCTCTCCTGTTGGCAACTAAATGGGATCGAATGTGGCAATTTGTTTGGAAATTTCCATGGATATAAATAAAAGAGCCTTTAAGCTCCTGTTTAGATTGTTTATAGCTGTACAGAAAAATAACTTTTCTACAACTTACCCACCTAATTGTTGTTTAAGAGGCTGTCAAAACCATTGTTGGTGGTCATGCCCTATAGTGCACGAGTTTGGGACTCCAACTGATATCCCAACTATTTCATACTGAAATCTCTGCTAACCTTGCAATTAGCATTTTTTTTTTCTTCTTTTTTCCTACAAACTCTCCAAGAAACAGAATATCTGGTCTCCATTATTTTGGATGTAGCTCTCTGGTTAATAGCATTCATTTGGCTAGCACGTCTCCTCTTAACTAACCAGCTAAAAACCCAGGTCAACTCTATGCATTATTTCTCAGCACTTCTAACAGACAATGCAGAAGCCTTTATAGAAATCTGGGAATCTTGGACACTTTTCTGATCACAAAAATAGCAAAGTTCTGGAACAACTTGACTCAATATCTATTTTGATTGTTGGATGCAAAACACTTTAGCCTGAAATACTTTTTACATACACAGATATACCCAGTAATTTTCTTACTAATTTCCATAACAATGTCTGTC